>NC_138162.1:116563142-117137297 GCF_964165515.1 Mesoplodon bidens
CAGGGCTACATGGACAGTTTGTGAAAGAAGGAAGAAGCCAGTTTTCAATCTGGTCTCGTGAAATGATATCCATTTCATGATCTTCCAGTGCTCTCTTTTTTTTTCCCAATGTAATTAAATGTTTCTCAAAAATATCTCCTTTGTGTTTCTGAGGTTTGAAATCCAGTTCCGTGAGGTTTACACAAAAGCTCTGTATACTAATACTTCTTTCAGGTGAAGTGTTGGATAAATGTTTTTGTGTAATTGAAGAACCAGTATATCTGGTTTTGAACATATATTGTGAACTTTGATGCAAAAAATATATATAAATGGTTGACTTAATGGTTGAATAGATTTTATAAACTTTAACCTAAAAAATAAATGAGAGTTTTAAAATCTATTGGTTGGCTAAAAAGTTTGGGTTTTTCCGTAACATCTTACAGAAAAACCCGAACAAACTTTTTGGCCAACCCAATACTTTCAGGTATTATGATTTTGCAAATTTTGTTTATTAACCGAAAAGCTTTATGTTTTCCATTAACCTGATGAAAAAGGCAAAAAAGCAATCCTGGCATTGTACTAACATTTAATAATCATTATATAACAGGTATATTTCATGGAGAAACAGGTCTTGTCCCCTGACAATTTTTAAATTTACTCTTCATTCCGTAGATATTTAATTTCCAGTTTTCCATGTTCTGTTCACACATGAATGGTTAAGAATGAGCACCACCAAAGGCCACTTCAGAACATTTAATGGTGCCTAGCCCTTAGGTAGCAGGATACAGAGGGCTGAGCTTCCAGCCAACCCAACTAAGTAATCGAGTGACTTTCTGTGTGAAGTGAGGGGAATGGTTTCTGAAAGCAAGATCTGGGAAATGGGCAGCAGCAAATCCCTGCTGGGGGACAAAGAGCTGAGACCAAGTTGGAGAGGAAGAAAAACTAGGAAAAGTAGTGCAGTGATTCAAACCCAGGTGCCATTAGTCATTTCAGTATTTTTAAAGTTTATTTATTTTACTGAAGTATGGTTGATTTACGATGTTGTGTTAATTTCTGCTGTACAGCAAAGTGACTCAGTCATACATATATATATATATATATATTCTTTTTTGTATTCTTTTCCATTATGGTTTATCCCAGGATAGTGAATATAGTTCCCTGTGCTACCATTCTAGATATACTAGTTTGCATCTGCTAACCCCAAACTCCCAGCCCACCCCTCCCCCTTCCCCTTCCCCTTGACAACCACAAGTCTGTTCTCTATGTTTGTGAGTCTGTTTCTATTTCATAGATAAGTTCATTTGTGTCATATTTTAGATTTCACATATGAGTGATATCATATGGTATTTGTCTTTCTCTTTCTGACTTACTTTACTTAGTATGATCATCTCTAGGTCCATCCATGTTGCTGTAAATGGCATTATTTTGTTCATTTTTATGGCTGACTAATATTCCATTGTATATATGTACCACGTCTTCTTATCCATTCCCCTGTCGATGGACACTTAGGTTGCATCCATGTCTTGGCTATTGTGAATTGTGCTGCTATGCATATAGGGGTGTGTGTATCTTTGAATTATAGTTTTATCTGGATATATGCCCAGTAGTGGGATTGCTGGATCATAAGGCCACTCTATTTTTAGTTTTTTGAGGAACGTCCATACTGTTCTCCATAGTGGCTGCACCAGTTTACACTCTCACCAACAGTGTAGGAGGGTTTCCTTTTCTCTACACCCCCTCCAACATTTGTTAGTTGTAGACTTTTTAAGGATGGCCCTTCTGACCTGTGTGAGGTAGTACCTCATTGCAGTTTTGGGGTTTTTTTTAATTAATTTATTTATTTACTTACTTATTTACTTATTTTTGACTGCGTTGCGTCTTCATCGCTGCACGCAGGCTTTTTCTAGTTGTGGCGAGTGGGGGCTACTCCTCGTTGCGGTGCATGGGCTTCTCATTGAGGTGGCTTCTCTTGTTGCGGAGCACGGGTTCTAGGCATACAGGCTTCAGTAGTTGTGGCATGTAGGCTCAGTAGTTGTGGCTCATGGACTCTAGAGCGCAGGCTCAGTAGTTGTGGTGCACAAGCTTAGTTGCTCTGCGGCATGTGGGATCTTCCTGGACCGGGGCTCGAACCTGTGTGCCCTGCATTGGCAGGCGATTCTTAACCACTGCACCACCGGGCAAGTTCCCCTCATTGTAGTTTTAATTTGCCTTTCTCTAATGATTAGCAATGTTGGGCATCTTTTCATGTGCCTGTTGGCCATCTGTATGTCTTCTTTGGAGAAATGTCTTCTTAGGTCTTCTGCCCATTTTTTGATTGGATTGTTTTTGTTGTTGTTCTTGAGTTGTATGAGCTGTTTGTTTATTTTGAAAATTAAGCACTTGTCACTTGCATTATTTGCAAATATTTTCTCCCATTCTGTAGGTTGTCTTTTAATTTTGTTTATGGTTTCCTTTGCTGTGCAAAAGTTTGTAAGTTTGATTAAGTCTCATTTTATTTTTGCTTTTATTTATTTATTTTTGATATGTACAACACTGCTATATTTAAAATAGATAACCAACAAGGACCTACTGTATAGCACAGGGAGCTCTGCTCAGTACTGTGTAATAACCTGAATGGGAAGAGAATTTGAAAAAGAAGCTGCATGTATATATATAACTGAATCACTTTGCTGTATACCTGAAACTAACAACATCGTTAATCAACTCAACTCCAATATAAAATAAAAATTAAAAAATAATATGTACAGTCAAGCCCCATTAATATTAATACAAGTATCTTAGTATACATTTATATTCGTATTATATATAATATTTGAATGAATGCATAGAAATTTTTCAAAATATATTTGTTATTGATGTACAAGTGACATATAACATTGTGCTAGTTTAAGCTTTACAATTTGTTGATTTGATACTTTTATATATTGCAGTATGATTACCACCATAGCTTTAGCTAACACCTCTACCACGTCACATCACTTCTTTTTTGTGGTGAGAACATTTAAGGTCTACTCTCTTAGCAGCTGTGAAGTATATACGCAGTGTTGTTGACTATAATCACAAGGCTGAGCATTAGATCTCCAGAACTTACTCATCTTTTAATTGCGAGTTTATAACCTTTGACCAACATCTCTCCAATTCCTCTACCCACAGCTCCTGGTGTCTACCATTCTACTCTGTTTCTACAAGTTCACCTTTTTTAGATTCTCACATATAGGTGAGATTATACAGTGTTTTTCTTTCTCTCTCTGACTTATTTCACTTAGCATAATACCTTCAAGGTCTGTCCGTGTTGTGCAAATGGCAGGATTTCCTTCTTTTCCGTGGCTGAATAATATTCCATTCCAGTATATATAGCATGGTATCATTATCCACTCATCCACTGAGGGACATTTAGGTTGCTTCCACATCTTGGCTATTCTGAATAATGCTGCAGTAAACATGGGAGTGCAGATATCTTTTTTTTTCTTCTTCTTTGGTCGAGCTGTGCAGCTTGCAGGGTCTCAGTTCCCTGACCACGTATTAAACCCGGGCCATGGCAGTGAAAGCCTGGAATTCTAACCACTAGGCAACCAGGGAACTCCCAGATATCTTTTTTTTTTACAGCATGTTCTTACTAGTTATCTATTTTATACATATTACTGTATATATGTCAATCCCAATCTCCCAATTCATCCCACCACCACTCCCCGCCACGTTTCCCCCTTGGTGTCCATATGTTAGTCCTCTACTTTTCTGTCTCCTGCCCTGCAAACCGGTTCATCGGTACCATTTTTCTAGGTTCCACATATATACGTTAATATACAATATTTGTTTTTCTCTTTCTGACTTACTTCACTCTGTATGACAGTCTCTAGATCCGTCCATGTCTCTACAAATGACCTAATTCCATTCCTTTTTATGGCTGAGAAATATTCCATTGTATATATGTACCACATCTTCTTCATCCGTCTGTCGATGGGCATTTAGGTTGCTTCCATGTCCTGGCTATTGTAAATAGTGCTGCAATAAACATTGGCATGAATGTGTCTTTTTGAATTATGATTTTCTCTGGGTATATGCCCAGTAGTGGGATTGCTGGGTCATATGGTCATTCTATTTTTAGTTTTTTAAGGAACGTCCATACCGTTCTCCATAGTGGGTGTATCGATTTACATTCCCACCAACAGTGCGAGAAGGTTCCCTTTTCTCCACACCCTCTCCAGCATTTGTTGTTTGTAGATTTTCTGATGATGCCCATTCTAACTGGTGTGAGATGATACCTCATTGTAGTTTTGATTTGCATTTCTCTAATAATTAGTGATGTTGAGCATCCTTTCATGTGCCTCTTGGCCATCTGTATGTCTTCTTTGGAGAAATGTCTATTTAGGTCTTCTGCCCATTTTTTGATTGGGTTGTCTGTTTTTTTAATATTGAGCTGCATGAGCTGTTTATATAGTTTGGAGATTAATCCTTTGTCCGTTGATCCGTTTGCAAATATTTTCTCCCCTTCTGAGGGTTGCCTTTTCATCTTGTTTGTAGTTTCCTTTGCTGTGCAAAAGCTTTTAAGTTTCATTAGGTCCCATTTGTTTATTTTTGTTTTTATTTCCATTACTCTAGGAGATGGATCAAAAAAGATCTTGCTGTGAATTATGTCAAAGAGTATTCTTCCTATGTTTTCCTCTAAGAGTTTTATAGTGTCCAGTCTTACATTTAGGTCTCTAATCTATTTTGAGTTTATTTTTGTGTATGGTGTTAGGGAGTGTTCTAATTTCATTCTTTTACATGTAGCTGTCCAGTTTTCCCAGCACCACTTATTGAAGAGGCTGTCTTTTCTCCACTGTATATTCTTGCCTCCTTTGTCATAGATTAGTTTACCATTGGTGCGTGGGTTTATTTCTGGGCTTTCTGTCCTGTTGCATTGATCTATATTTCTGTTTTTGTGCCAGTACCATATTGTCTTGATGACTGTAGCTTTGTAATATAGTCTGAAGCCAGGGAGCCTGATTCCTCCAGCTCCGTTTTTTTCCCTCAAGACCGCTTTGGCTATTCGGGGTCTTTTGTGTTTCCATACAAATTTTAAGATTTTTTGTTCGAGTCCTGTATAAATGCCATTGGTAATTTGATAGGCGTTGCATTGAATCTGTAGATTGCTTTGGGTAGTATAGTCATTTTCACAATGTTGATTCTTCCAATCCAAGAACATGGTATGTCTCTCCATCTGTTAGTATCATCTTTAATTTCTTTCCTCAGTGTCTTATAGTTTTCTGCATACAGGTCTTTTGTCTCCCTAGGTAGGCTTATTCCTAGGTATTTTATTCTTTTTGTTGCAATGGTAAATGGGAGTTTTTCCTTAATTTCTCTTTCAGAATTTTCATCATTAGTGTATAGCAATGCAAGAGATATCTGTGCATTAATTTTGTATACTGCAACTTTACCAAATTCATTGACTAGCTCTAGTAGTTTTCTGGTGGCATCTTTAGGATTCTTTGTGTATAGTTTCATGTTATCTGCAAACAGTGACAGTTTTACTTCTTCTTTTCCAATTTGTATTCCTTTTATTTTTCTTCTCTGATTGTGGCTAGGACTTCCAAAACTATGTTGAAAAATAGTGGTGTGAGTGGACCTCCTTGTGTTGTTCCTGATCTTAGAGGAAATGCTTTCAGTTTTTCACCATTGAGAATGATGTTTGCTGTGGGTTTGTCGTATATGGCCTTCATTATGTTGAGGAAGGTTCCCTCTATGCCCCCTTTCTGGAGAGTTTTTATCATAAATTGGCATTGAATTTTGTCAAAAGCTTTTTCTGTGTCTATTGAGATGATCATATGGTTTTTATTCTTCAGTTTGTTAATATAGTGTATCACATTGATTGATTTGTGTATATTGAAGAATCCTTGCATCCCTGGGATAAATCCCACTTGATCATGGTGTATGATCCTTTAAATGTGTTGTTGGATTCTGTTTGCTAGTATTTTGTTGAGAATTTTTGCATCTATATTCATCAGTGATACTGGTCTGTAGTTTTCTTTTTTTGTAGTATCTTTGTCTGGTTTTGGTATCAGGGTGATGGTGACCTTATAGAATGAGTTTGGGAGTGTTCCTTCCTCCCCAATTTTTTGGAAGAGTTTGAGAAGGATGGGTTTTAGCTCTTCTCTAAATGTTTGATAGAATTCACCTGTGAAGCCATCTGGTCTTGGACTTCTGTTTGTTGGAAGATTTTTAATCAATTTCATTACTTGTGATTGGTCTGTTCATATTTTCTATTTCTTCTGGTTCAGTCTTGGAAGGTTATACCTTTCTAAGAGCTTGTCCATTTCTTCCAGGTTGTCCATTTTATTGGCATGGAGTTGCTTGTAGTAGTCTCTTAGGAGGCTTTGTATTTCTATGGTGTCTGTTGTAACTTCTCCTTTTTCATTTCTAATTTTATTGATTTGAGTCCTCTCCCTCTTTTTCTTGATGAGTCTGGCTAATGGTTTATCAATTTTGTTTATCTTCTCAAAGAACCATCTTTTAGTTTTATTGATCTTTGCTACTGTTTTCTTTGTTTCTATTTCATTTATTTCTGATCTGATCTTTACAATTTCTTTCCTTCTGCTAACTTTGGGTGTTGCTTGTTCTTCTTTCTCTAGGTCTTTTAGGTGTAAGGTTAGATTGTTTATTTGAGATTTTTCTTGTTTCTTGAGGTAGGCTTGTATAGCTATAAACTTCCCTCTTAGAACTGCTTTTGCTGCATCCCATAGGTTTTGGATCTTCGTGTTTTCATTGTCATTTATCTCTAGGTATTTTTTCATTTCCTCTTTGATTTCTTCAGTGATCTCTTGTTTATTTAGTAACGTATTGTTTAGCCTCCATGTGTTTGTGTTTTTTACGGTTTTTTTTCCCTGTGATTCATTTCTAATCTCATAGCACTGTGGTCAGAAAAGATGCTTGATATGATTTCAGTTTTCTTAAATTTACTGAGGGTTGATTTGTGACCCAAGATGTGATCTATCCTGGAGAATGTTCCATGCACACTTGAGAAGAAGGTGTAATCTGGGGCTTCCCTGGTGGCGCAGTGGTTGAGAGTCTGCCTGCCGATGCAGGGGACACGGGTTCATGCCCCGGTCTGGGAAGATCCCACATGCCGCGGAGCAACTGGGCCCGTGAGCCAAAATTACTGAGCCTGCGCATCTGGAGCCTGTGCTCCGCAACAAGAGAGGCCGCGATAGTGAGAGGCCTGCGCACCACGATGAAGAGTGGCCCCCGCTCTCCACAACTAGAGAAAGCCCTCGCACAGAAACGAAGACCCAACACAGCCAAAAATAAATAAATAAATAAAGCAAACTGTCAACAAGTAAAAATAAACACTATTATAAAAAAAAAAAAGAAAGGGTAATCTGCTGTTTTTGCATGGAATGTCCTATAAATATCAATTAAATCTATCTGGTCTATTGTGTCATTTAAAGCTTGTGTTTCCTTATTAATTTTCTGTCTGGATGATCTGTCCATTGGTGAAAGTGAGGTGTTAAAGTCCCCCAGTGTTATTGTGTTACTGTTGATTTCCTCTTTTATAGCTGTTAACAGTTGCTTTATGTATTAAGGTGCTCCTATGTTGGGTGCATATATGTGTATAATTGTTATATCTTCTTCTTGGATTGATCCCTTGATCATTGTGTAGTGTCCTTCCTTGTCACTTGTAACATTCTTTATTTTAAAGTCTATTTTATCTGATATGAGTATTGCTACTCTGGCTTTCTTTTGATTTCCATTTGCATGGAATATCTTTTTCCATCCCCTCACTTTCAGTCTATATGTGTCCCTAGGTCTGAAGTGGGTCTCTTGTAGACAGCATATAGATGGGTCTTGTTTTTGTATCCATTCAGCGAGACTGTGTCTTTTGGTTGGAGCATTTAATTCGTTCACCTTTAAGGTAATTATCGATAAGTATGTTCCTATTACCATTTTCTTAATTGTTCTGTGTTTGTTTTTGTAGGTCCTTTTCTTCTCTTGTGTTTCCCACTTAGAGAAGTTCCTTTAGCATTTGTTTTAGAGCTGGTTTGGTGGTGCTGAATTCTCTTAGCTTTTGCTTGTCCGTAAGGCTTTTGATTTCTCCATCAAATCTGAATGAGATCCTTGCCGGGTAGAGTAATCTTGGTTGTAGGTTCTTTCTTTTCATCACTTGAAATATGTCATGCCACTCCCTACTGGGTTGTAGAGTTTCTGCTGAGAAATCAGCTGTTAACCTTATGGGAGTTCCCTTGTATGTTATTTGTCACTTTTCCCTTGCTGCTTTCAATAATTTCTCTTTGTCTTTAATTTTTGCCAATTTGATTACTATGTGTCTCGGCATGCTTCTCCTTGGGTTCATCCTGTGTGGGACTCTGTGCACTTCCTGGACTTGGATAGCTATTTCCTTTCCCATGTTAGGGAAGTTTTCAACTGTAATCTCTTCAAATATTTTCTCGGGTTCTTTCTCTGTCTCTTCTCCTTCTAGGACGCCTATAATGCGAATGTTGGTGCATTTAATGTTTTCCCAGAGGTCTCTTAGGCTGTCTTCATTTCTTTTCATTGTTTTTTCTTTAGTCTGTTCCACAGCAGTGAGTTCCACCATTCTGTCTTCCAGGTCACTTATCTGTTCTTCTGCCTCAGTTATTCTGCTGTTGGTTCCTTCTCGTGTAGTTTTCATTTCAGTTATTGTATTGTTCATCTCTATTTGTTTGTTCTTTAATTCTTCTAGGTCTTTGTTAAACATTTCTTGCATCTTCTCAATCTTGTCTGCATTCTTTTTCCGAAGTCCTGCATCATCTTCACTATCATTCTGAATTCTTTTTCTGGAAGGTTGCCTATCTCCACTTCATTTAGTTGTTTTTCTGTGGTTTTATCTTGTTCCTTCATCTGGTACATAGTCCTCTGCCTTTTCATTTTGTCTGTCTTTCTGTGAATGTGTTTTTCATTCCACAGGCTGTAGGATTGTAGTTCTTCTTGCTTCTGCTGTCTGCCCTCTGGTGGATGAGGCTATCTAAGAGGCTTGTGCAAGCTTCCTGGTGGGAGGGACTGCTGGTGGGTAGAGGTGGGTGTTGCTCTGGTGGGCAGAGCTCAGTAAAACTTTAATCCACTTGTCTGCTGATGGGTGGGGCTGGGTTCCCTCCCTGTTGATTGTTTGGCCCGAGACAACCCAATACTGGAGCCTACCCGGGCTCTTTGGTGTAGCAAATGGCCGATTCTGGGAGGGCTCACACCAAGGAGTACTTCCCAAAGCTTCTGCTGCCAGTGTCCTTGTTCTCACAGTGAGACACAGCCACCCCCTGCCTCTGCAGCAGACCCTCCGACACCAGCAGGTAGGTCTAGTTCAGTCTCCTATGGGGTCACTGCTCCTTCTCTTGGGTCCCGATGTGCACACTACTTTGTGTGTGCCCTCCAAGAGTGGAGTCTTTGTTTCCCCCAGTCCTGTCGAAGTCCTGCAGTCAAATCCCACTAGGCTTCAAAGTCTGATTCTCTAGGAATTCCTCCTCCTGTTGCTGGGCCTCCAGGTTGGGAAGCCTGACGTGGGGCTCAGAACCTTCACTCCAGTGGGTGGACTTCTGTGGTATAAGTGTTCTCCAGTTTGTGAGTCACCCACCCAGCAGTTATGGGATTTGATTCTATTGTGATTGTGCCCCTCCTACCCTCTCAATGTGGCTTCTCCTTTGTCTCTGGATGTGGGGTATCCTCCTTGGTGAGTTCCAGTGTCTTCCTGTCTATGATTGTTCAGCAGTTAGTTGTGATTCCAGTGCTCTCGCAAGAGGGAGTGAGAGCACGTCCTTCTACTCCGCCATCTTGAACCAGTCTCCTCAGTGTGATGCCAGTGTTGTGTGGTAGATTTAAAAGGGTTCAGCTCCAATCTATTTATTTTTTGATGGCCAATTCATTACCATCCTCAGGACAAATAAAATAAGAAGTTTTCCCTTAAGTTTGGGGGGTTTGTTGGATTTTGTTTGTGCTATGAGGAAAGGCCAAATATTGAATAATTGGTTGCAAACTAAAAATCTACTATGTAGACATAGAGAATAAATGGCTCTAAATTCCACAAAATTTTGAATTCTGGTATACACGCACACGTATATGTGTGTGCATATATGTGTGTACAAAAAGCACAGAAAGTGTGCTGTAAAAATCTGCAGTCTTGTACCATGGGCAAGTCTAGATTCTACAGTTAAGAAATTAATGTAAAAGTTTGTGATACACCATTGTAAAGCAATTATACTCCAATAAAGACGTTTATAAAAAAAGAAGAAAAGAAAAAGAAAAATTTGTGATAATTCGAGCAGATCCAACAGAAACAAATCTCAAATTGCTCAATAAACCGAAAGCATTTGAGTTTCCCACATAAAAAAGAAACCAGGTAAAAATGGGCCAAACATTAAAAAATCACAAACCTCACACAGAAGCAGTCTGCTGTAAGGAAGAGTCAGCATATGAGACCATGTGAAAACTGACACCTCCAGAAACCAAACCCCTTAGAGCAGCCAGAGACGCTATGCAATTAGTATGTCTAAAGTTACTGAAGGACCATAACAGTTAACGTTTATTTAATGCTTGATTTGTAAAAGTATAATTGCTGACGTCAACAGAGAGCTTAAATGACTCAGATAGACTTGCAGAAATTAACGAGAATTCAGCACAAAACAGTGAAGTTATAAAAGGTATGAAAAAGTTTAATAGAGTATGGAACTTAAAAGATATATATACATATACATGTAGAGAGAGAGAGAGCTCTTTTTAATTTTGAATCTCAGAAGAAAAAGGACTCCAAATTGAGGAAAGACCTAAGTCCTCAGATTTAAAGGGCTCTCTAGGGCTTCCCTGGTGGCGCAGTGGTTGAGAGTCCGCCTGCCGATGCAGGGGACACGGGTTCGTGCCCCGGTCTGGGAAGATCCCACGTGCCACGGAGCGGCTGGGCCCGTGAGCCATGGCCGCTGAGCCTGCGCGTCCGGAGCCTGTGCTCCGCAACGGGAGAGGCCACAACAGCGAGAGGCCCGCGTACCGCAAAAAAAAAAGGGATCTCTAAGTACAGTATAAATAAATAAAAGACAAATGGAAGTGAAACTGCAGCACATCATGGATCAAGAGAAAACCTTAAAAGTAACAAAACAAAGCAAAAAAACAGATCACCTGCAAAGGTATGACAATTCCCATCAGCAACATACATGATATCTCCAAAGTCCTAAAGTTCTGGACCCAGATAAGACATCGTTCAAGAGTCAGAGTGTGTAATAAACATTTTCAGAGAAACAAAGTCGAAGAACAACAGATCCTTAAAGAATTGAAAGACAAAGAAAACCAAACCAAGAAGGAAGGAGTAAGGGGAAGGGAAGTGAGTGAGGAAGGTGGTGAACATGAAGTAAATGAGGGTAAGGATTTCCTTTAAAAAAAAATGGGAAGGACAGTTAAAAGGAGGTGCACCTAAAATGCTGGGCACCAAAAATATGAAAAACAGCACAGGAAAAGTAGAATTAAAACATCATAAGTTTTCAAGGATGGTAGAGACATCACTTTGGACTTTGATATGTTAATTATGCATGTTAAAAATTTAAAGGATACCATAAAAAATAGAATGTACAAAATCAAAACTTAATAGGGAAAAGAAAGAATAAAGAGAAGTCAGGAAAGAAGCAGTAAAAAGCAGCCAAAAAGAAAAAGGAGCGGCAAAATGAAAACACACAGTAGGTAGTACAAATAAAACCAGATGCATCAGTGTCATATATGGACATGATGGATAAATGAAGCAGTTCGCAGTCAGAACTTTTTATATTGATTTTTTTTAATCAGCTATAGGCTAAAAGACACAAGTTAGAAACATATGAACCCAGAAAGGTCAAGGACAAACTGATGGAGAAAGATACACTAGGCTTCTCCACGATATCAGCCAAGCTAAAGGCTGCAGGTGCCGCTGGTGCTCAGGACAGACAGAGGACAAGGACAGGGGCAGGGACTGTCTTGGCCACCCGGCTGGGTCATCTGACCAAGGACGTGATGATCAAGTTCCCGGAGGAGATCCCTCTCGTTTCCTTCCTTGACTTCTTCTGGGCCCATTTCTTGAGGATGAGGCACTAAGCGTTGCACTCTTCCAGAGAAATGAAAGAGGTGACCAGAAACCACCTCCGAGTTACCCTGGGCTGTTGGGAACCACAGGGCACATTGGTCAAGATTTGAACACTCATAGGAAGTGGCAACTGCCATTCCTGTGTCATCACCTGGGCAACGCATCGCTGACCTCTTGGAGGCAAGACTGCTGGGGAAGCAGCCCTGTCCCTCCTGGCAAGGGGGTTGGGCGCTGCGTCTCCCACCCCTCCCCCAGAGTGCAGTGTCCCCGTCCCTCTGCCCAGCTGTTCAGTGGTATGCTGCCAGCCTGGGTGCCTCGGCTGAAGCTGCCTGATGCCATCTCCAGAGCACGGCTCTCTCACTGTGACTCAGTGTCCCCATTGGGAATCTCCTGATCCTTCAAGATCCACACCTGGTCTCACTGCAGAGCTCTCAGGACTCTGCTGTGGCCACCACAGTGGTTTCACACCAGCAAAAACAAAGTGAATTAAACCTAAGGAGAAAAAACTAGCTATACCAAGCAAATGTTAAACAACATAGACTTTTAGACCAAAAAAAAAAATTAGTAGAAAAGAAAAGATTAATAACATAATGATTAAAAAGGAAAATTTCACCAAGAAGATGGAATCCTGGACCTGTGTACCTCTAAGACGTAGGTTCAGATTTTTCAAAGCAAAGATTGACAGGTTTACAAAGAGAAACTGACAAATCCATACTCTCATAGAAATTTTACACACTCCTCTCAGCAACATATAACATAAGCAATCAATAAAGTATCTGATAGATAAGAATCGCAAACATTCCGCTAACAACTCCCAAATAATCCCCTGTGGAGAGCAGACTGCATTCTGCCTTACGAAGAGGTTTCCTGGGAGAAAATGAAAACACCACGGGATTCCACAGGGACCAGCCAAATGAGGCCCGTTTCCCTTGTGCCTGAGAAAAAGGCAGGACTAGAAACAACCTAGGGGCTTGAGAAACAACGGTGGAGGGAAAGCCCAGAGCCCAGACGGATGCTGTGAAGAACAGCGACCACAGCACTTCCAAAGGGGGGTATCGAGTGGGTGGCCCAGACTTCAGGGAACGAAGTCTCCAGACCCTCAGTGGAGGAGACAGCTCAGGGGAAGGCACTGGGCCTCCAGGTGCCCGGTCGTGTCTGCTCTAAGTTTGATTAGAAAGGCTATACTGGGTGGTCTGGACGGTCGGGCCAAGCTCTGCTTGGTCATCTGGGCAGAGCAACCTTTGCAGATCGGACTGAAGGTTCTTCCTGGGAACGAGAGACTTGCACCAGGTGGAGATTTGAGTTCTCAACACACACTGGCCTCCCTCTTTCCTGGTTCACCCCCAGCCAAACCCCTCGAATGCCTCCCTTTATAGCCAGGAAGAGGCTGATAGGCTGTAGAACAGGCTGTAAAGAGATGCTGAAATAATTAACTCAACTGGGTTCCCTCTGCAGTTAAGCATCCCCAGGCTGCAGGGAGGTACATACCGCAGGATTGCAGAGGGAAGGCAGGGAGGACTGCGGTTTGGAGGCCCTCCCCCTCCACACACGCCCCGTGTGTCTCCAAAGTCGGGTTGCAGGAAGTGAGGGCAGAGAGATTAAACATCTGGTTTGGCCAGGGAACTGCACAGCGGAGATGAGAACTCCAGGCTCCCCAAGCCACTGCCGCTGCGTCACGCTGCTGCCTTACTTCCTGTTTTTCCACTCAAGCTAATCATGACATGAAATATTTGAAAACCAGTTACCAGGCTGAAGGATGCAGTATTCAGGTGGTGGAGGGCGTTACTTACA
Source organism: Mesoplodon bidens (assembly GCF_964165515.1). NCBI lineage: Eukaryota > Metazoa > Chordata > Mammalia > Artiodactyla > Ziphiidae > Mesoplodon > Mesoplodon bidens. The sequence continues at coordinate 116,576,953 of NC_138162.1, forward strand.
AAGAGCCAGGAGAACGCGGTCTGTCCGTGAAACATCCATCCCCCGCATGTAAAAGAGATGCGAACTACAGCTGTCGGGGTGAATGTCCTACTTCGTGTTGTGTTTGGCTGAAAGTTTGATCACAGCTAGACCTGTTTGGAGTGAGGGATGCTAAAGCTCTCTTTGTTTTTTGGTGTTAACTTTTCAACAAAACTCACCACTTAAAATAGCAAGAAATGAATCAATCCATCAGTCAACCAATCCAGAACCTATATGTTTTTGCCCAAGTCTTAAAATTGTATTTATTTATAATTTCAACAATATGCAGTGGAAATAAGGTGCTTTCTAAGAACTAAAGCATTTTATTCTTCTTGTAAATAGCTAAGCTAGAAACATTCATCACAGCGAATGGCTTGTTCTGCCATATACTCATTCATCGTGTGTTCTTTTGTGCTGTTGGTTCATTTTTTTTTTGCTCTACAGCAGGGATTGGTAAACTTTCTCTGTCAAGGGCCAGATAGAACATACTTTCAGCTTTATGAGACGGGCTCTCCCTGTGCGGTGACTCACCTCTGCCTCTATAACAAGAGGGCAGCCCTGGGAGGGAGGTAAGCAAGGGAGCGCAGCTGGACTCGGCCCCAGGCTGCAGGGGCCAGGTCCCTGCCGGGCAGCGAAAACTGTGCTGTGTGGCCAGCAGAGTTTGCGGGCGAAATGTCCAGCCTGTACTTGGTGCAACTAAACATCCTTCATCTGTGCTCTTCATAACCTAACATACTTGGATGCCTGTCTCACCAAGGAGAGGATAAGCCTGTTGGATGATGGGACAATACTTCATGGTCGGATATTCTCCCGAACTTCACACCAGAAAACATGTCCCAGAGGAAAGAGCATGGGTTTGACTTTATCCCCTCCCCCATGCCCACCCCTTTGGAAACCATAAGTTTGTTTTCTGTGTCTGTGAGTCTGTTTCTGTTTTGTAAGTAAGTTCACTTGTATCATTTTTTTTACATTCCACGGATAAGTGATAACATATGATGTTTGCTTTCTCTGTCTGATTCAGTTCACTCAGTATGATTATCTCTAGGTCTAACCATGTTGCTGCAAATAGCATTATTTCATTCTTTTCATGGCGGAGTAATATTCCATTGTATATATGTACCACATCTTCTTTATCCATTCCTCTGTCGATGGACATTTATGTTGATTTACATTCACATTGTTGTATTGAATACAACAGATCTTTAGAATGTTTTCATCTGGCAAGACTAAAACCCTGCCACCATTAAACAATACCCCCTTACCCTCCTCCACCACCGTTCTGCCTGTCCTTATGAATTTGACTTATTTAGGTAAGTGGACTCATACAGTGACTGACTTACTTCAATTTGCATAGTACCCTCAAGGTTCATCCTTTTTGCAGCATGTGACAAGGTTTCTTTCTTTTTTAAGGCCAAATAGCACTCCTTTGTATGTAGAGAGCACATTTTGTTTATCCATTCTTCTGTCCCATTCATCCATCCGTGGACACTTAGGCTGCTTTCACCTTTTGGCTACTGTAAATGATGCTGCAGTAAACACGGGCACAAGTGCCTCTTCAAGACTATGCTTTTGGTTCTTTGGGGTACATACTCAGAAGCAGAACTGATGGATCATATGAGCATTCTGTGTTTTGTTGTTGTTTGCTGATCGGGATAGGTAAAGTAATTTTATTACAAATTTCAGGATTTAAGAAGTAATCTGGGGGCTTCCCTGGTGGCGCAGTGGTTGAGAGTCCGCCTGCCGATGCAGGGGACACGGGTTCGTGCCCCGGTCCGGGAGGATCCCACATGCCGCGGAGCGGCTGGGCCCGTGAGCCATGGCCGCTGAGCCTGTGCTCCGCAACGGGAGAGGCCGCAACAGTGAGAGGCCCGTGTACCGCAAAAAAAAAAAAAAAAAAAAAGTAATCTGTTACATTTACTAGGATAATCTGAGATGACCTGTCTCAAGCACGTGTGTCCCATCAGTGACACTGACCTCAGGCATGAAGAGACGCGGTTCCCTGTGAGGGATGCGGTCAGCGGATGAGGCTACGCTGAGTCTCCACAGGCACGTGCTGACGGTGATCATTATGGTTTGTCACTCTGGCATTTGGGCCGTGACGAGCTCAGTGTAAGCCTCCGTTATGGAACTCTGAAAGCCGAGCTAGAACCTCAAGGGCAGCCTCTCTTTCCTGCTTTTTACTTCGATGATATTTAGGAGACTTCGTGTACTGAATGAGAGTTATGGTTCACTGGCCTGTAAGCCCACGTGTGGAAACCCCTATCACCTGGCAAGAGACCTCCGAGAAGCGGCCTGACTGGGAAGAAGGCTGAGGCCAGAACCTGGGAATCACACTAGTCCAGGTCACACACAGCGATGCCCAGCAAGAGAGACGCTGCCGGCCGGCGAGTCCTCGTCGGCTCAAGGGTGCCCACAGACAGAAGGGCTGGAAGCAACCTCAGTAGGCCACCCTCCAGCTTCCAAACAAGGAGACAAACTTGCCCCGCGGTCATGGGCAGGGGCCCCGGGTCTCTTCCGTCTTGTACGTTTAAAGACTAAAGGCAGCGTCTTTACAAGAGGAACTGCGGGAAGCATCGGGCGAGCCCTCTGCACGGGGCCTCGGGGCACCCTGGGGCGAGGCGGCTGCGGGACTGAGGGCGGGAAGAACAGAGCAGCTGAGAGACCCCAGGCAGGAGCGCGCCTGCAGCCGAGGGGCCCACAGCCACGCCCTCCTGCTTGGGGTCTGCCCCCCAGGCCCCCCTGTCACCCCTGGGGAGGGCGCTACGGGGCTGGTGGGTGGGGGCTGCGCACCCTACAGGGCACAGGCGCCCAGGCCCGGGGCCTCCAATCAGACCACCGTGCGCAGCCTCCAGCTCAAGCCCTAACACATGGCTCGGCCCCCTGCCCTGCGGACCCAAGTCCTCCTGACCCCGGAGGGTCCAAGGGATGTCCAGCCAGCTCCTGGCCGCTCCGGTCCGGTCGACACGACTAAAACCTTACGCCTTTTTGTCTTCTCTGTCCGAAAAATCTATTCCTTCTCAGAGCCAGTGCCACCGCAACTGCCACCGCCAGGATGGCAACGGCGGCTGCCCCTCCGCCGAGCGGGAGGCACTTGCCCTCGGGCAGCGGGCCGCCTGCTCTCCGCCCGCCCGGCAGGGCTGCTGGGGGCTCCACCCCGGGCTCTGCTCCCGTCCGGCAGCTTCGGACGCGGCCGCTCCCGCCTCTTCTTCAGCAAGTTCCGCGGACAGAGATGTCGTGGGACCGGCTGTCTGGCCGGCCGAGCCCTCGGGACCCCCTCCTTCCCCACGTGTGCGAGGTCCGAGGTGGAGGACTTGCTCGCGCTCTTCTCTCCGGCCCCGTTGCCGTCCAAGCTCTCGAGTTCGGGGTCCGCTGCGACCTGCTGCCAGGACTCGGCACCCGGGGACACCGGTGGGCCCTCGGTGCGCCAGCTCTGGCTGCTGGACAGCGACACGGGGAAGCCCTTGGCCCGCCAGGACGCCGTCACGTCGCGGGCGTCGGAGCCTCAGCGGGGCTGGCGAGCGTGGAGCCGCCCCTGGGCGGGATGTGGATGTCGTCGCTGTCCTCCGCGGACTCCAGGTCAAAGGCAGTGCCCTAGCCTCCCTGCTGCATGATGCGCTCGGCGGCGTGGCCCTCCGGGAGAGTCGCACCAAACTGCAGCGATGCACTCCGAGACTCCTGAGCTCGCCTCATCAACCCCAGGAGCACTGGTCGTAGCAAAATCGGAGGCACCAACGTCTTATTCCGGCCGCTGGCGTGAACTGCGGTCTCCAGTGTCCGTTCCCGACGCGCCTGGTACGTCCCTGGTCTGTGTGCTCGCTGCAGCTCTGCTTGCGCGCAGCGGTCCCTTCACTTCCTGTCCTGAACCGTCTGCCGCTGCTGTGCGCCGCGCAGTCCTCACGGGGGTCTGTCCACCAGGCCGAAGAGCTTCAGCATCCGGCTGAGGGGCGTCCGCAAGGCTCCGCGCAGAGGCGCCCTCGCTCCTGCGACGCCCTCTCCCCAGGTGGGCCAAGCGGTCCTCTGCGGAACTGTCGGGGTTTGTGGGGCTGAACACGGGCAAAGAGTGCCGGGTGAAGCCTGCGCTGGTGAAGACCTCAGAAACTCCTTCGTCCAGGGATGTTAGCTCCTCTTCAATTTCAGTTTTAACTTTTAATAAAATTTCTTGATCCAGAGATTGTGAAGCCGTATCTTGTCGAACCCCTCGTGGGGAGGAAAGATGATGCTCCGGCAGCTTCTCCGGAGAGAGGACTCCCAAGTAGCTGAGGACGACACGCTTTGTTTCATAGTGAGACCCTAGGGGCACAGTGGGAGAGGACGCCATGGGGTCGGCGGGCAGAGCTCCGGAACGGTCTGCTTGCAGATGTGTAAAACCTGGCCCAGGCCCCTGCCCCCGAAGAGGTGAAAGACGCAGCGGCGGCAGATAACTCTGTTTTTAATTTTTTTTTAAGGTGCCACCCTATTGTTTTCCACAGCAGCTGCACCGCTTCGTATTCCTACCAGCAGTGTGCAGTGGTGCCTGTGTCTCCACATCCTCACCAGCACTTGCTATTTTCTCGGGTTTTGTTTTGTTTCTGTTCTTTGATAGCACCTTCCTGGTGGGCATGAGGTGGCCTCCCACTGTGGTTTTGATTTGCATTTTCCTAATGAATAGTGATATTGAGCATCTTTCCGTGTGCTTGTTGGGAGTAGCACAGATTTTATTTAAGTTCATTTGTTTGATTATAACTTTTTAACTATTTGGACATACAGCACATGGGCCTCCAACTGAAATCTCGCCTTGAACCCTGCAAACGTTAGGGGCAGACCTGAGTCCAACCCATCCCAAAGCCTTTTACCACCTAGTTAGGTATGGATTCACCCTTTAAAATATTCAGGACAGCAGCATTAGAGACAGCTGATTCTATTAAAGAATTTTGTTTTAGTTGAAGAAGAGAAAACTAAGGAGGGTCTACCTTATCCAGCACTTTTGTGTAAGGTGTGCAGGTCCCACACCTCCAAGTGCGGTGCCTAAACCAGCAGCTCAGCATCACCTAGGGACTGGTAGACACACAGGTGCTCTAGCCCCACTCCAGGTAGACTAACCAGAATCTGCATTTTGAGGAATTCCCAGGTGAGCTGTCTGAGCTTTGACGTTTGAGAAGCACTGGTCTGTGTGTTCATGAGGGTACGAGGAAGACTGAAAACAAGCAACTTGAGCAACAACATCAGTGACGCTTACTGAGCACGCACTATGCACCAAGAACTGAACGGATGCTTTTCACGTATTATTGTAACATAGGTAAACACTTTACAGAAAACTGAGGCTTAGAAATGTTACTTGCCCCACGTCATGGCTAGTGAGCAGTGGAGCCAGGATTTAAACCTAGGCAGTCTGAAAATAGAATCTGATGAACTTCACATACTGTTTCATCTCGTTAAGGAACCAGAGGATTAAAGGGAACAGATAAATAATGAAGGAATAAATAAATGAACCGTCATAAATGGAAATCTTAAGTTCAGGAGTTCATCGCTGCAGGCTGGCGTGGCTTTTTCCCCAGTTCTGAAGCTTCCTCCTAAGTGGAGAACAGAGGGGACCCCTGGTCCGTGGTGGAGCCCAGGCACTTCCCAGGCCCTGGACCTCCAGCGCCCAGCCCCCTCCAGAGAGCTCGGGCTCAGCGGCGACCCCCTGCAGGAAGGTTCGGGGGCAGGTCTGGCTGCGTGGCCGGTCTGTCTGTCCCTGTGCGTTCGGGGTTCCGAAGCCCACTTTTCACAGACACACCAGCTGATGTTTGGAATTCCCGCCTGCCTTGCTCTTCCTCATATTCCTCTGTCATTTCAGAACTTGGTCTGAGAAGGCAAGGTGCATTTTTTCAGGCTCCCTCACCCTCCAACATGCACCATTTAAATCATTTGTTTTTTTTAAATAATATTTTTTATTTGTTGGTACCTGCTTCTGCTTATTTTCAAAAAGGACTTCCCCAACAGAAAAAAAAGTTTTGCAGCAAATATAGGTACATATAATATTTATATTAATATTTATTTTAAATATATGTTTAAATAATATTGATACTGTAATATTTTATTTTAAATAATATTTCAAATAAGTCAACGTTTAATGTAACATGAATACTTATGTAATATAATCTAAAGAGTTTCATGAAATTTCAAAATATTAAAGCTCGCTAAACAAGTGACTCAACTGTGTTTCTCCACTAGGCTCTTCCAAGGACGATGCTCAAGAAAGGATACCAGCATCTGGTCACAGGACCAGGTCCCCCGGCTCCCTTCAGCTTAAGGTAAGTTGCCACACATGGTGGTAACTCATATCTACTCCCGTCCACATGAGGAATTTGGGTGCTTTTGAAGATGATGTAGCAGGTACTGCCTGTCATTTTTTTGTGTAAATTACCTATGGAACATGGGCTTGAAGGGCTGATACAAACTTAAAACCAGTTTATTTGGGCTGTACCTGCTTAGCAATCCAGTGATGGGGGAGGCTTGTTCCATGGTCATGACTGCAATTCTCAGGGTGTCTCAAGTGTATGGAACAGAGGTTACAGCCCCAGCATTTGACGGTAGGAAGCAAGCAAACAGTGATGAAGGCAGCATTCCAGGCTTTATTTGTTTGCTTACTGACCATTGAGATTAAAGGGCATGACGTAACTAGTATTTCTTCCAACTGAAATGAACACAAGCCAGGTGCCTTTCAATACCTGAAGCACTAGGAGGGTGTCAGTTTGGTTGGAACAATGGTCATCAAACCCTGAGGGTCCCAGAGCCGAGAGCAGAGGTCACACTGCCGAGAAGGAAGTGTTGAGGAAGCGTTGAAAGGAAGGTGTTGAAAGGATCAGTGAGAACACCCTGCATGGCTTTATTTTTCTCCCGGGTGTTACAGAGGCGAGAAAGTTGGGTCTGAGAAAATGGAATGTCTTGGTGCCCATGGAGGCTGCAATGTGCTGTGTAGCATCAGAGACACAATCTCACTGCAGTCTTGAGATGTCAGGGGAGAAACTTCATTTGATCCTGCTAAGTTTACAGAGTACAGAAGGAGAGAAAGACTAAAAGTAAGCAATGAACAGGTAGGGGGAAAGCCTCCAAAGGATCCTTCCTTATAGATAATCAAGTTGGGGGAGCGGGGGATACCTCTCACTGTAGCTGAATTCCCTGGACGCACTTAGTCCCAGACCACTCAGAATGCTCTGGGCCACAGGCCCTTTCAGACAAGCCACCAGCAATGGCTGAGAAAGACAGACTAATCCCCATATTAGCCGGGGTGGAGGTAATGAGCAAGGTAAATTGGCCTGAGGGAGGATGCATCAAATGGAAATGATTTTCGGAATAGCCGTGCCCTGTTCCCAGCCGTGCCTTGTTCCCTTTCTCCAGCTCCAGGCTGACAGCGTCCAGTCAACTTCCAGTCATGTTCCATCTGTGAGCATTGCTTCTGGCAGAGACCTGTCCCCGGGCAACAGTGCTTCCTGCTTACTGAACACCCCGGCACTTCTATCGACCTTGTTTCAGCTTCATCACGCTCTGCAAGGTAGGTTTTATGTCCATGCAAGAAATGAGGGCAGTGAGCCCCTGAGAGCTTTGGAGAGTGATGGCAGACACAGGAGAAGTGCCCAGATTGAAGCCCAAGGCTGTTGATGCCAAAGCTCGTGCACCTTCACCTCCTGCTTTGCTGTCTATCACAGGGCGAGGCTGATCTCGGACAGGACGTGTGACCCAGGTGAGTGCCTATCAGCTACCCATTAATCCTTTAAAAGAGAATTTCAGTCTCAAATTATGAAAATTGTATGAGAAACACTTGAATGGACCGCGTTTGTGAAATGTATGTAACTTGGAGAGAACGAAAACGAAGGAACGGGTTTTCTCGTCTTTAGCAGAATCAGGCCAATAACTTGATTTCCTTCCCAGAGAGTTTCCATCACTTCCTTCGCCCAGAGCAGAGCCATCTCCCACCCTCTGGCCGCAGAAGGGTCCCCAGCTCAGGTCAGCCAGCCGCCTTGATAGAACCGGCTCTACTGAGTTTCTGCTGGTCCTCAGTTTCCCCAGAATTTCCATTCCTAAAGGGCTTTGGGGCAGCAGTGTTGTCTGAAAGAGGCTGTTGAAACTCCAGTGTTACGGCATTTTGCATAAAATGGAGGAAGCGTGATCGTCTACGTCACAGGAGGCTGGACCTACGTCACAGGAGGTCACAGACCCCCCGCTGGAGGCCTCTGCTCTCACCTCTGCTCCCCCTCCTCTGCCCACTGCTCTGTGTCCTCCCTGGGGGCCCCTGTGCCTCTTGTCCAGCTGTTTCCGCCCTCAGACTTAAGAAGTCAAAGGAAAACGAGGTCAGAGTTCACGAGCACCTCCAGGCTCCACCGCGGCCCCAGCTCTGGTTTTTATTCTGGAAAACAGGTGGCTCAGCCGGTGGTGATGGACAAAACCTCAAGGCAGGGGTCTGCGTTGCCTGTGCGTCTCCACCCACGCTGCAGGGGGGTCTTAAGTTTCAATCATCGCTGATCTACATGATTTTATTATCAGACCGTCGTGGACACAGGCTAAGGGCACTCAGACTGTGCTCCCGGCTCCCCCCCGTGGCCCCCTCCTGTCCCCTTCGGCTCGTGCACGAGGAGGGGAGAGGCTGGTCCAGAACCCCCTGCACCGCCACCACTGTGGCAGGGCTGAGCCGCCACCTCCTAGCAGCCGTGCAGCGTTGGACAAGCACTGAGCCTCCAGGCCTCGGTGGCCCTGGCGTCGGTGGGGGGGACATTCATCTCAGAGATGGGAGCTGTGAGGAATCCTGCAGGGTGCTCAGCTCAGCACTGGCTCCATCAGTGACCGTCTCCCGTTTCTCCCAAATGGCCATTTTCGATTATCTCTGCTGCCAAGAGGCCTGAGAGTCATGGTGTCTGGATTTAATACACGCTGACACCATCTGGGAAAGGGTTAGAGCCTGAGCTTGCTTCCACAGCTGACCTCTGCCGGGACCCCGCAGAGGTGCAGGCTCCTGGGGGCCAGCCTCGCGCAGACGAACATCTTCAGTTCCGTCCGCATCACCCGGCCCCGTGCAAGCCCTTCTCCCACCTGCGTGACCCTGACGTCCGTCTGTGCGAGGGGGAAGTTCTTCATCCTTTAACTGGAGATCATGCTTCAGTCGTAAAATTTCCTTTTCTGCGCCCACCCCCTGCCCCAGCACTGTGAACCCAGATGGCCATTTTTTTTTTCCTAAAACGAGCCTCATTCCCACTGTTGTAAATGCGGGGCAGGTAGAAGGCTCCGGGGCGGGGCTGTGTGCTGAGCGTCCTTACCTGAGTGTTTAGACACAGCTGGCAGATCCCTGGTCCCTGTTGCCCCTTCTGAGAGAGAGCGGGGGAGGGTCCTCCTCTCGCCTTGGCCCAGGTGGCCCCACTGGCACAGAAGCAATGAGCATGGCCCCACAGGAGCAGAAGCAAGGGGACCAGCCATGCCTGGCCCTACGAGGAAGCTCGGAAGAGAGGCTGACAATTGTGTGCAGGTGGTACAAGGACGACGATGCTGTCCCCGTGGAAGATCCCAGATTTTCTCCAGGCCAAGCCTGAAGGTCTCTTTGTTAGTGAGTCCATAGTGATCAGAGCAGAGACTAAAGGCAGAAGGAGCCTGAGGCTGGCTCCACGGAGTGAGGGAGTGAGCAGGCAGGGGCCCCAGGCCGGGGAGGTGGGGACACAGCACTGGGCTCCAGTCAGAGGGGCAGACACGCCCAGTCCCGGTGAGCGCGGAGATCTGCACGGGCTCCAGGCCCCTCCTCTCTGTGAGCTTCTAGCAGGTCGCAGTGGTAGGGTGCGAAGAATCTCAGTGTCCCCGCAAGAGCCAGGGGAGCTGGGGATGGAGCTGAGCAGTTTAAAGACATTCAGGAACCAGAACAACCGGGGGAATATTAGGTATTTTTCTGAACAGTGTTTAAAGAGGGTTTCACCTCGTGGTGAAACTGCAGACGCCACCTGGACAGGCAACGAGCCTGCAACGCAGTGGAGGGGGTTTGTTTCTGCAGCTTCACCCGGGGCAGAGCTCCTTGTGTCCACTTTTGTTTGGGGGGAGGGAGGACTGTGAAGAAACGCGTCCTGCACAGATAAAGGCATGTCGGCATTAAATAACAGGAGAAAGTGACGATTCTGGAGCCCTCGCAGGTACGGTATAGATTTGATCACCAGGCCCTGGGGCAGAGCGGCCTCTAATTTTAGCCGCTGCCACTTGTTCCTTCACTGCCCCCCCCACCCCCGCCCCCTGCCCCAGCTTTCCCCACAGTGAAGATTGCCAGGAACAGCTGTTTGGGGTTTAGAAACCCTCTATCCTGCTTGTCAGACCTACTTTGCCATTGGTTAAGACGAATACATGCGATGTCAAGGTTTATCTTTTAATAAAAAGTACATTTGAATTCATTTTTTCTTCCAATTTTAATAAGATCCTTTGAGATGACTTTTGTTCGGTAAAACCACATTGGGAATCACTGATAGAGTGTGTGTTTGTTGACTTCTCTAAATTTCTTCTTCTGGAGAAAGTTTCTTTCAGAGGATCATGGATATAGTTCTGAAATCCTTCATCCACAACTCGAAAACCCAAACAGCTCTGAAAACAGGACGTGTTTCGTAACACGGTTGACAGCAAAGCCTGACCTGACCTGAATGCTTTCAGAGTCAAAACCTGACCTGAGTTGCATGAGCCTATTTTAGTTTATCCCACAAGTGGTGTAAATGTAAATATGCTTTTCTGGAGAAACATTAAGGTGCTTTATTCCATAGTGTTGCCCTAGACCCCATTTTACATGCTGCGTGGCATATTACTGTCCTAAAATCTGAAAGAAATCTGAATTCTGAAACACATTTGGCCTCACGAGTTTCAGATTAGGAATTGTGGTTCTGTAGATATTTGTTAAATAAATGACCGAACGTCCTAAGGGCTTCACGAGGGCAGCTCTGCAGCGATGTCTCTAGCCGTTCTGTCACCCCATCAGACCTGCATCTGTGGGCCTGAGGTGCCCACAGCTTCCTCTGTTTCCTTTGTGGTGTGAGGTGATGAGTGGAGGTTTCACCACATCACCGGCTCGACCACTTGCCCCTCCCTTCAACCACCAAATGTGTGTTAAGTGTCGCCACCACGCCCTATGTGAGCACAGAAAGGCAAAGAAGAGTGAGACTCAGGCTCTGACCTCTAACGACTCCTGTTCGTACAGGGAACAGATGGGTGGTTGCCAGAGGTTGGCAGGGGCATGGGCAGTGCAGAAATGGGTGAAGGGGGTCACAAGGGACACACTTGCAGTTATACAGTAACTAAGTCCTGGGATGTACAGCATGTGACTGTAGTTAATAATACTGTGTTGCATGTTTGAGAGTTGCTGAGAGAGTGGACTGTAAAAGTTCTCATCACACGAAAAAAAATGTTATAACTATGGCTGCTGGCGGATGATAACTTACTGTGGTGACCATTCCGCAATATATACAAATAGCAAATCACTGTGTCGTACACCTGAAACTGATATTGTGTTATATGTCAATTATACCTCAATAAAAATAAAATTTTAAAAGAAACTAAAAACCATGAATAAAATAAAAACAACTCCTATGTGTAATATTAATGCGATGAAAGCAGAATGTTAGAAATCTAAACGATCTTCTCTTGTATAAAATGGTCATTCATTCTTTCCAGCACACATTTATTAAATTCTCCACTCAGACAGGCACAAAAAGAGGACAGACCTTGTTGGGGCACTAAGTCTAGTGGGAGCCTGATGCCCAGGGAGCATTTACCCTTCGGCAGCCATCCTCACGCAGTGGGGAGAAAATGCCCGTCTCTGGTCAGAGAGCTTTCCCAAAGGTGGTGCTCTCTGAGCAGATGGGCTGCTTACTTAGGAGAGAACCAGGGCAAGGGTATCTAAGGAGAAGGCAGAACCCGTGCAAAGGCATTCAGGCTAGACATCATTGGCGCATGGGGCAAGAGTCCACTGGGAACGTCTGCAGGTCAAGATGCACGTGGGGAAAAACGTTTTAAAAGTTTTAAAATGGTACAGATGAACCGGTTTGCAGGGCAGAAATAGAGACACAAATGTAGAGAACAAACATGGACACCAAGAGGGGGAAGCGGGGGGAGGGTGGTGGTGGTGGGATGAATTGGGAGATTGGGATCGATATATATACACTAATATGTATAAAACAGATAATAAGAACCTGCTATATAAAAAATAAATAAAATTCAAAAAAAAAAAAAAGTCGAGGAGGGTCAGGTCGTGAAAGGACCGTGCTGCCAGCCCGGAGCACAGGCCGCTGCCTCCAGGCAGTGAAGGATAGCTGACTGGCCAATGGACCGTGATCCCTTCTCATGTGTAAATAGTTTGGAGGAGAAAAAGGTGCAGAATTTGTTTCCAGTAAGATGCCCTTTGAATCTGCAAATAAGGAACATGTGTGTCCTGCAGGCCGGCCCTACACCAAAGCGTGAAGAAAGCCATGTGGATGGTCGCCACCCTCCTGACGCTAAACTCCCCACATCCCAACCCCCGTGGAGACCCTCGCGACAACACTGCAATGCTCAGACTGGCCACGCTGCACTGAGAAAAACCGGTACACGTTTCTTTTAAATACAAGGATGATGTAGTAGCCATTTCCTCTTAAAAATATTTGTTGCCACAGGGGAAGAATAGGTAACGTACACAACAGAAGCACCATTTTCTCCTTCCTTTTCCCTGAGTACCTGTGCTCCGTTTCATCTACTCTGAAAGGAAAGGGGCATCCCAAGAACAGAGCAGTTACTATGGGTTGTTCACATGCAGCCCCTGGGGTCAGCATGATGTGGCTGACACTTTTTGTGAATTCTGGTTTAATTAGTAAAATCTAAAGGCAGTAAGGCCATGATTCTAACAATTGCCTGCCCATTCCTTTATATAAACATGGAACAAATGAGTGTTTGCTAATTCTTAATTTTATTTGGGGGTATTTCTTTAATTGAAATATAGTTGATGTACAATAGTATGTAAGTTTCAGGTGTACAATATAGTGATTCACAATTTTTAAAGATTATACTCCATTTATAGTTATTATAAAATATTGGCTATAATCCCTGGGCTGTACAATATATCCTTGTAGCTTATTTATTTTATACATAATAGTTTGTGCCTCTTAATCCCCTACCACCAGCTTGCCCCTCCCCCCTTCCCTCTCCCCACTGGTAATCACTAGTTTTCTATATCTGCGTCTGTTTCTTTTTTGTTATATTGACCAGTTTGTTGTATTTTTTAGATTCCACATATAAGTGATATCACACAGTATTTGTCTTTCTCTGACTTATTTCACTTAGCATAATGCCCTCCAAGTCCATTCACGTTGAAAATGGCAAAATTTCACACTTTTTTATGGCTGAGTGATATTCCATTGTATATATACACCATGTCTTCTTTATCCATTTGTCTGTTGATGGGCACTTGGGTTGCTTTCATATCTTGGCAATTATAAATAACACTGCTATGAACATTGGGGTACATGTATCTTTTTGAATAAGTGTTTCTGGTTTTTTTCAGACATACACCCAGGAATGGAATTGCTGGGTCATATGGTAGTTACATTTTTAGTTTTTTGAGGAAACTCCATACTGTTTTCCACAGTGGCTGCACCAATGTATACTCCCACCAACAGTGCAGGAGGGTTCCCTTTTTTCCACACCCTCTCCAACATTTGTCACTTGTGTTCTTTTTGATAATAGTCATTCTGACAGGTGTGAGGTGAGATCTCATTGTGGTTTTAATTTGCATTTCTCTGATGACTAACGATGTTGAACATATTATCATGTGCAAGTATTTAATTCTTGAGTAAAGCTTGGAAGCACTGAGGGGAAGGAAATGTATATTTACATCCTTTGACTGGACGGTATTTTAAATGAGATTAAGAAGTAATCTTACTCCTTGGCCTGAAAACTCTCTCTAGCCTGTTATCGGCTTCAAAAGTTGGGATGTGATTGACAGAACCCTTTACATCACTTGGTGTGGCTATGGTCACATGGACATCATAATAAACGAGGTGAGGATACTGACACGACTTGATCTGAGATGCTCTTATGAACTCCTTCATCTGTGTGCCGTTTGGCTCCACTGAAAATTGAGTTATAATGTTGCCTTCTTTAGGTGTCCTCTTGAAATGTAGATACCTTGGAATGAGTCCTACATGAAGCCTCATCCAGAGAGGTTAAGTTAGTGGCTCAGAGTCACACAGCTAGCTTGGAAAAGCCCAGAATCTAAACCTTGATTTCTAATTGGTCACTCATCCACACACTTCCTGTTGCCTGATGACTGTCTCATCTGTCTGTCTGCCTTCACGCACAGTTGAGTTCATATGGCTCACAAACAAAAAATTGACTCTCTGGTCCTCTATAGAAAAGGTTTGCCAACCTCTGGTTTAGATGATTGTTGTACATGTGCAGGAATTTGAAATATAGCACATATATTTTATATCTGGTGCAGAAATAGACCTAGGTTGGGACCCATCCTACCAGAGGGGGGACACCTGGAGCACTAGCCTTGGATTCACCAGGTGGTGTGGTGGACACAGAGAAACATGTCAGGTCATCACCCACACCCATGAGCCTCTGACTTTAACCACTTATACCTGGTGAGTCTCCAGAGCAGCCAAGAGGTACTAGGAAGGCATCAAGTATAAATAAATAAATGGAAATTTAAAAGTAATCTCAAAAGACAGCCTCTTCAGTAAGTGGTGCTGGGAAAACTGGACAGCTACATGTAAAAGAATGAAATTAGAACACTTCCTAACACCATACATAAAAATAAACTCAAAATGGATTAAAAACCTAAATGTAAGGTCAGACACTATCAAACTCTTAGAGGAAAACACAGGCAGAACAGTCTATGACATAAATCACAGCAAGGTCCTTTTTGACCCACCTCCTAGAGAAATGGAAATAAAAACAAAAATAAACAAATGGGACCTAATGAAACTTCAAAGCTTTTGCACAGGAAAGGAAACCATAAACAAGATGAAAAGACAACCTTCAGAATCGGAGAAAATATTTGCAAATGAAGCAACTGACAAAGGATTGATTTCCAAAATATACAAGCATCTCATGCAGCTCAATATCAAAAAAACAAACAACCCATTCCAAAAATGGGCAGAAGACCTAAATAGACATTTCTCCAAGGAAGATATACAGATTGTCAACAAACACATGAAAAGATGCTCAACATCACTAATCATTAGAGAAATGCAAATCAAAACTACAATGAGGTATCACCTCACACCAGTCAGAATGGCCATCATCAAAAAATCTAGAAACAATAAATGCTGGAGAGGGTGTGGAGAAAAGGGATCTCTCTTGCACTGTTGGTGGGAATGTAAATTGATACAGCCACTATGGAGAACAGTATGGAGGTTCCTTAAAAAACTAAAAATAGAACTACCATACCACCCAGCAATCCCGCTACTGGGCATATACCCTGACAAAACCATAATTCAAAGAGTCATGTACCACAACGTTCACTGCAGCTCTATTTACAATAGCCAGGACATGGAAGCAACATAAGTGTCCATCAACAGATGAATAGATAAAGAAGATGTGGCACATATATACAATGGAATATTGCTCAGCCATAAAAAGAAATGAAATTGAGTTATTTGTAGTGAGGTGGATGGACCTAGAGTCTGTCATACAGAGTGAAGTAAGTCAGAAAGAGAAAGACAAATACCATATGCTAACACATATATACGGAATCTAAAAAAAAATGCTTATGAAGAACTTAGGGGCAGGACAGGAATAAAGACATAGGTGTAGAGGATGGACTTGAGGACACGGGGAGGGGGAAGGGTAAGCTGGGACGACATGAGAGAGTGGCATGGACATATATACACTACCAAACGTAAAATAGATAGCTAGTGGGAAGCAGCCGCATAGCACAGGGAGATCAGCTCGGGTGCTTTGTGACCACCTAGAGGGTGGGATAGGGAGGGTGGGAGGGAGACGGAAGAAGGAGGGGATATGGGGATATACGTATATGTATAGCTGATTCACTTTGTTATACAGCAGAAACTAACGCACCATTGTAAAGCAATTATACTCCAATAAAGATGTTAAAAAAATACATACAAATTAAAAAAATCTCAGTGGAGAGATAAATTAGGAGTTTGGGATTAACATACACTGACTACAATACATAAAATAGATAAACAACAAGGACCTACTGTATAGCACAGGGAACTATATTCAATATCCTGTAATAACCTATAATTGAATCTGGAAAAGAATACATATATACACATATATGTGTATATATATATGTATATTCACTTTGCTATACACCTGAAATTAACACAGCATTGTAAATTAACTACACTTCAATTTTACAAAATCATTAAAAATTAAAAACAATTTTTAAAATAAAAGTAAACTTGCAAACAGTAAGGTGTTATAGATCTGACAGGATCTTTCCCACAACAGGCTGTGTAGCCTGTGAGAATTAAGGGACCGACAGGGCAGCTGCAAGGAACGTGCAGCCAAGTTGTTTGCACTGTTAAGTCCTCTGTGTGATCCATGTTCAGATGGATGCTTGCTTTTAAAATAGAAATATAATAAAGTGCACAGCTTTTACGTAGGCACAGCAGTGAATTTTTATCATGTATGTGGCTGAGTAACCAATACCGAGATCAAGGTGTCAAACTTCCCAGCACCCAGAGGCCCCCTCTGACCTCCGATTCAGTCGGTGACCCCCTAAAGAGACCAAATATTCTGATACCTATCATCATAAATCAGTTATGCCTGGTTCTGGAGCATCAGATGAGCGGAATCGAACAGTATATACCCTTGGTGCTGGGCTCCTCTGGTTATAGACAAGCCACATGAATTCAGGATGGGCCGTGCCCGCCCTGGGCTGTGAAGGCAACTGGAACAACCCAAAGACAGAGTAGACACTGAGGCAACCGCCCCACGCTGCCTACGTAGCCTGGCATGTGGGTACAGGTGGGATCTCACCAGTGCTCTTGAGCCCCTGCAAAAACCAGGTGCATCTGTTTTCAAAAGGCAAATATCGTTTGCTCCCTAATCGCTAAAGGCCATAGGGCAGGACCCCTCCCCGAGATCAGCGCCGGCCTCAGCCTTGACCGCTTAGCATAAACACTGCACCCTTCTCTGCCCTCTGAGACCTCTCGGATTTGCTGAAGGCCAGCACCTCAGCTTCAGCCCTGGGGACCCCCCTCTGCCTCTAGAGAAAGAGGATCACAGTTTAGAAGCAGCTCCCCGCCTGTAGACAGAGCTGCCCAGAGCTGCCCAGCTCCCCGCAGGGAGCGTCTGCACTTAGCACAGAATCCCCAGCACCGATGGCACTGCCACGCCAGACACCACACCCCACGTGGTGGCTTGCCCTGGCTCGTGTCATGAGGCTCGGGACTCCCCTCCACAATGAGTCCTGATCCAATTGGGAAACACGACAGAAGAGTCAGTAAGACACAATCTCCCATGTCCTACTGATCAAGCCTCGGCTGGTGGACAGATTACATCTGCAGCAAATGGGCGTCCTAGGACCAAGCCCTAGAAGGAATCAGGCGGCCCTGCACCCGAGACTTGTCCTGACGGCGTGGAGTAGCTGAGGGGAGCGTTGGCTCGGGGGCAGCTCTGTCCCCAAAGCAGGCAAGTGGAGGGAGGGGTTACAGGTGCCCAGCGTCTCTGCCTAAGCGCACTAAACAGATTAAATCCTTCTCTCCCGGGGAGAGTGAATGAGAGGCTGGGGAGAAGCCAGTTCTATACTGAGTGGATCTTCCTCCACGTCAAAGGGAACATCAGTAAACAGAAATAAGTGTTCCTTCAACAGAATATAGACTGTGGAACTATCAGTGATTGCTCATTAAAAATATTAAACCACACTTAAAACATGGAGTAAATATTCACCAGAATATTTTATTAACTAATTGAAAACCCCTTTCACTGACTGTAAAAGATAAGAAGATTGTAATTTTTGCAGGTGCCTTTAAATGTCAGAACAAGAAAATGGCTTACAAATAGGGCATCTGTATTTTATTTTATTTTTTTATTGAAGTATAGTTGATTTACAGTGTTGTGCTAATTTCTGCTGTACAGCATAGTGACTCGGTTGTACACATAGATACGTTCTCTTTTTATATTCTTTTCTATTATGGTTTATCCCAGGATATTGAATATAGTCTCCTGTGCTCTGCAGCAGGACCTTGTTGTTTATCCATCCTATGTATAATAGTTTGCATCTACTAACCCCAAATACCCAGTCCTTCCCTTCCCCCTCCTTGGCAACCACAAGTCTGTTCTCTGTGTCTGTGAGTCCATTTCTGTTTTGTAAGTGAGTTCATTTGTGCCATATTTTAGATTCCACACTATACGTGATATCATATGGTATTCATCTTTCTCTGTCTGGCTTACTTCACTTAGTAGGATAATCTCTAGGTCCATCCATGTTGCTACAAATGGCAATATTTCATTCTTTTTTATGGCTGACTAATATTCCATTGTATATATGTACCACATCTTCTTTATCCATTCATCTGTTGATGCACATTTAGGTTATTTCCAAGTCTTGGCTATTGTATATAGTGCTGCTGTGAACACTGGGGCGCATGTATCTTTTTGAGTTATAGTTTTGTCCGGGTATAAGAGCATCTGTATTTTAAACAGGATATACCCATATTCTGGATCCACTTTAAAAATAAGACGTTTCCTTATAAGAACTACTACAAAATAGGAGGTAGAGACCTCATCACAGGTAGGATCCAAAGACTCAAACTTTACTATTTAAATATTTTCATTACGAACTATTATCTTACATTTGGATATTTTCATGATCAGTTATCATGGATCAGAAATAAAGCAGCTCTGTGTAATCAAATAGCCTTGGGAGCAGCGCTGCTTCAGGAAGCCTGCACTCCCTGTCAGGGGCTCACCTGAACATGCGTGATTACCTGGTCCCCAAGACACGACTTCACGTCTGTGATGCTCACAATTCAAATGATGTTTATAAGCATGAATTGCCTCCATTTGGGAGCAGTCTCAAAAAGCGGACTTTAAGAACAGAGAAGGGAGAAAAAGCACCAAAGGATCTAAATGATGGATGAAATATACTGTTTTTCAGAACTGAAAACTGGAAAATTGCTTTCCACATGTGAGCTGTGACATAAAAAATGATATAATCATATTTTAAACTTCACAGCTGGGTTAACAAAGTCAGCCAAATCTTGCCCATTATAAAATGCATTTTCTCAACTAAGAACAAAGATATAAATAGCCGTTTTGGTGATGTTTTTTTCCCCCACAGTGGTCCTAGAATCATAATATGCGGTAAAGCCCATCACCAGTAAAGAAACAGAGGCGGCTCTCCCCGCTGCTTAGTAAACCCTGGAGGCTTCCCCGGGGCCAACATCTTTCTCACCTGCCGTCAGTTCTATGAAAACGCGCAAGGTCAGCGAGCCGCCCCTCTAGCTGGTTAAAGACGTACATCTGGATCCTAGGAGAGTGACCAAGTAACCATGACGCCTTTCTTGCGCTCTACCCACTGTTGTCTCTAGAGTGCTCTTAATTTAATTCATAGAAACGTTCTGGGTGGGTAGACAGTACAGTGGTTCAGCATCTAAAAACTCTGAAGCCAGTTTATCCAGGTTCATACCTGGCTTTACTCACAGTATGTCTCAGAAGGTTATTAATAACTGATCTTTGCTGCAGTTTTTTTTGTTTTGTTTTAAATCTGTAGCGGGCAGGTGATCCCAACTGCATTAGGGCCCTTGTAAGAATTAAGCGGGATACACAGTAATTGCACAGAATGGCAGCAAGCCCATAGCAATAGCCAGTGATCATTCCTATAAAAGGCATCCATGCATCCTCACCCATGAGGGCAGTTTTAATGTATTCACTGTAGAGAATTCCAAGTCCTGGTAATGATTTCAGACTTTGTTAATGGTGACTCTGCAGTGTAGAGCTTTCATCACAATTCAGTCATCCCTCAAGTACTTTCATCATTGGACAGGAGCATTGGTCTGAGTTAAACACACACGTGTTCTCAGACACACACACACACACACTCACACACACAGACTCATGCACGCCCTTCTTCATCATGGGAGTGTCGTAGCCTGAATGTTTGTCTCCTCAAAATCCGCATGTGGGGGCTTCCCTGGTGGCGCAGTGGTTGAGAGTCCGCCTGCCGATGCAGGGGACACGGGTTCATGCCCCGGTCCGGGAGGATCCCACATGCCATGGAGCGGCTGGGCCCGTGAGCCGTGGCCGCTGAGCCTGCGCGTCTGGAGCCTGTGCTCCACAACGGGAGAGGCCACAGCGGTGAGAGGCCCGCGTACCGCAAAAAAAAAAAAAAAAAAAAAAAAAAAAATCCCTATGTGGAAACCTAATCCCTAATGTGACGGGCATTTGTCAGTGGAGCCTCTGGGGGTGGAGTGGAGCGTTCACGGATGGGATCAGCACTCACACAGCGGCTGGTACAAATCTGCTGGTACCTGGGCCTTGCACTTCCAGCCTCCATCCAGACTGTGAGAAATAGATTTCTGTTGTTTCTAAGCCACCCCGTCTATGGTGGTCTGTTAACACCAGCCCGAACGGACTAAGGCAGGGAGGGAATGAGAGAAACCTGAGGTTACCCTCTGCTTTACTCAGATAACCCCTCACTGGCTCATGTAATCATTGAAAACACTGTAGAAACAGGGCAAATGTCTCCCTTCAGAGTCTTTAAACATCAGGCTGGAACCTTCCGTCCGAGATGGGGTAGGTGCAGTCAGCCCTGCATGATGTCAGGGGCGTGCGACAGATTTCCTAACCCTATGCTCGCTTCCCTTCTCCTAGTTCACCTTTAGCTCTGCTGTTAATTTTAATTTTTTGGAAGTGCTGACTTTTAATTTTTTATTTTTATACAATTTTTAAAGGTGACTCTATATTTACAGTTATTACAAAATATTGGCTATATTCCCCGTATTGTATAATACATCCTTGAGCCCATCTTACACCCAATAGTTTATACTCTTAATTCCCACCCCTACATTGCCCCTCCCCCTTTCCTTCTCCCCACGGGTAACCGCTAGCTTGTTCTCTATATCTGTGAGTCTGCTTCTTCTTTGTTATATTCACCAGTTTGTTGTATTTTTAGATTCCACATATAACTGATATCATACAGCATTTACCTTTGTCTGACTTATTTCTCTTAACATCATGCCCTCCAGGCCCATCCGTGTTGCTGCAAATGGCATTACTTCATTCTTCTGTATTTATGGCTGAGTAATATTCCATTGCTTCCATGTCTTGGCTCTTGTAAATAATGCTGCTGTGATCATTGGGGTGCATGTGTCCTTTTGAGTTAGTGTTTTTGTCTTTTTCGGATATATACCCAGGAGTGGAATTGTAGGATTCTGTGGTAGCTCAGGTTTTTGGGGGTTTTTTTGAGAGACCTCCATACTGTTCTCCACAGTGACTGCACCAATTTCCATTCCCACCAGCAGTGCACTAGGATCTCTTTCTACACCCTCTCCAGCCTTTGTTATTTATAGACGTTTTGGTGACACCTGCTGTTAGTTACAACACATTTATGTTACTCTTACTGCTTTTTCTCTTTAGTGTTTCAAAAAATAAAATAAACCTGTTCTTGGCCCACGTTGAAGAGATAAAATGAATTTTCTGTAACAGCTACAATTTCTAAAATACTGTTGAGCATATAATAAGGAACAATTAAATTACCATAAATGCCTGAGCAAATAACATTTTCCCAAGATCAATTTAAGTATCTAATGCAGTGGAAATTAAGAGGTTTGCTAACTGTCCAAGTTATTGGTTGGTTGGTCAGTTCAAATGCCATCTTTTTTTCTTAATTCAGGAAAAGCCTTTTATTTGTAACATTTTCTCTTTGATCAATATTTCTTGTCCTTTCCCTTGTTTTCATCTTGTACATTACTCTTGCCAGCATCATTCAATCTGTTTTCAGGCCACAGATTATATAATAGCAAAAAATATATTTCAGATAAGAACCTATTCATATTGCATCTGAGAACAAGAACCAGTTTTTCCTCTGTACCTCTTTTGAATTGCCCAGAATTGCTGAAGACTGTCTATCAACCCTAAATGTTTGACATCTCTGCTCCTTAGAATTATTCTTAAAATGAGCCTTAAGTCTGCAGGCTTCAAAAACATTTCTTTATGTCTCTTCCTTCCAAGGCTGCTGGAATCATAAGACCTCCCATTCTTAAGTGGGAGGTTGGCAGCAGGCTTACTGGAGTAGCTTTGTCTTGGTTTCTGTGACAAATGCAGCACGTTGCTGCTCTCAAGGATCTGAGAACTCGACAAAGTGGAGCACCTGAACACCGGGCCACGTGACAATCATCTAGGAAAAGAAAATGAATGGTCAATGTGGTGCTTATAAGACGCTGAATTTGAATACTGTATTTTGTGTGTGTGTGTGTGTGGTACGCGGGCCTCTCACCGCTGTGGCCTCTCCCGTTGCGGAGCACAGTCTCCGGACGCGCAGGCTCAGCAGCCATGGCTCACGGGCCCAGCCGCTCCACGGCATGCGGGATCTTCCCGGACCGGGGCACGAACCCGTGTCCCCTGCATCGGCAGGGGGACCGTCAACCACTGCGCCACCAGGGAAGCCCCCGAATACGGTATTTTTAACTATCGTCCCTTAAAGATAAAGATTTAACTCTCCATTCACAGACTGCCTCTCTCCCCAGCCATGTCGGAAGAGTGAAATATTCATTTAATCCACTGAACAGTAGGTAAGGGCTTCCTATGTGCCCGGCAGTGCGCCGAGCACTAAAGCTGTAGCCGTGAGCAGGATGGACAGAGCGCCCCGTCCACCTGGGAGGACGCAACATTCGATAAGCCACAGCTGTGATGCCGCTGTGCACAGCCGGGAGGACGCAGGATCCTAATCCCAGGTCTGCCAGCCGCCACCTGTCCCCTGCACTTGCTAGAGCAGCATGTTAACCTGTCGCCACAGCATCCCCATTACCACTGCTGTCTGCGGAACTGCCTTTGTCATTCCTCACAACTGGATCATCTCAAATCCGTCCTCCAGCTGTGCTAGAGAGAGATTTCTAAAACACAAATATGCTGTGACTCCTTTGCTGCTCGTATGTCAGGAAACAAAGTGGGGGTGTTTTCCCACGTCATTTCTGGGACCTGCACTTCCATTGCCTTAGCTCTGACCCCATTCAATTCCAGGGGGCATGAAAGTCCATGGTCAGGAGGCTGCCACACACCAGCTTTGTGGGCCTGAGGGCCGTGTCCCCGTCTCTGTGGCCCCAGGGTCCTCATCAGTGGCACAAAGTCGTGATTAAGTCACCTTCAAATCCCTTCAGCTCTGTGACTTGTCAGGCAGAACCAGTGAGTCAGAGTGAAGAGGGCCTGACCTTGTTGACAGTTCTGGCTTTGCCACCTAACTAGCTGTTTGGCCTTGTGCTGGTTACTGAACCTCTCTGTGCTGTACGTTTCATCACAAATGATCCGGTGGTTTTATAGACGCATATGATACAAAATGTGGAGCCATGTAACAGAGGTCTGCACCTGTAGAATGTGGACATGTGACAATGCCATCCCAGCTGATTTCCGTGGAAGGTGAAGTCAGTGAGATGGTAATAACTATTGACACTCTGATTTCTCTTTTTGGTCCTAAAATTGATTTTCTGCTCTGTGAATTATCTGAGGAATTCAGGGCTTTTATGTTCCTACCGCACCATTGAGCATCAATCACCGACGGAAATATTAAGTTAGTAACATAGTGTGGAAAACAGGAAATTCTGTGAAAAAGTTTAGACTTATTTGGGGGGCCTCTCACTCATTTCCTAAATCTGATAAAATCATTCTTGAATTACCTGTTATCTTAGGTTATCCATGCCTTTATCCCTTTATTTTGTTGTAAGCAATTAAATGTTTTCTTAATTTCTTTATATTGGAGTATAGTTGATTTACAATGTTGTGTTAGTTTCAGGTGTACAGCAAAGTGATTTAGTTATGCATGTATCCTTTTTCAGATTCTTTTTCCATATACGTTATTACAGAGTGTTGAGTAGAGTTCCCTGTGCTGTACAGTA
Organism: Mesoplodon bidens; assembly: GCF_964165515.1. NCBI lineage: Eukaryota > Metazoa > Chordata > Mammalia > Artiodactyla > Ziphiidae > Mesoplodon > Mesoplodon bidens. Next base: position 116,600,997 of record NC_138162.1, read on the forward strand.
GGTCCTTGTTGATTATGTATTTTGTATATAGTCGTGTATATATGTTAATCCCAAACTCCTAACTTATCCCTCACCTCCCCCCGCTTTGGTAACCATAAGTTTGTTTTCTAAGTCTGTGAGTCTGTTTCTGTTTTATAAATAAGTTCATTTGTATCATTGTCTTAGACTCCACATATAATTCCACATATAAGTGATATTTGTGTTTCTCTGTCTGACTTGCTTCACTTAGTACGATAATCTCTAGGTCCACCCATATTGCTGCAAATGGCATTATTTCATTCTTTTCTGTGGCTGAGTAGTATTCCATTGTATACAGGTACCACGTCTTCTTTATCCATTCGTCTGTTGATGGACAGCTTGTCGTCTGTCCGTGTCAGACAGATTTCCACATCTTGGCTATTGTAAATAGTGCTGCTGTGAACATTGGGGTGCATGTATCTTTTTGAATGTAAGCAATTAAACGTTGACAAGCTTGTCTAGTTAGCAAAGTGACATATTAGGAATGATTCATTCTTCAAGCATTTCTTGTGGGAGCCATGCCAGACACTGGGCTTATAAAACAAATGAAACCATACCACCCTGAAAGAGTTCACAGCCTGGAATGCTGGTGGTTCTGGCCTATAATTATGAAAAGCAAAATTCTTTATTTCAAAGACGTGAAAACAGTATTAAAAATTGACAGCACAAGGCTTCCCTGGTGGCGCAGTGGTTGGGGGTCCGCCTGCCCATGCAGGGGACACAGGTTCGTGACCTGGTCCGGGAAGACCCCACATGCCGCGGAGCGGCTGGGCCCTTGAGCCATGGCCGCTGAGCCTGCGTGTCCGGAGCCTGTGCTCTGCAACGGGAGAGGCCACAACAGTGAGAGGCCCGCGTACTGCAAAAAAAAAAAAAAAAAAAAAAAAAAAAAATTGACAGCACAATCTTTTTTTAATCTATGAGAAAGATGCACAAAGTAGTTTGAACTACATGGTGTCAAATCCCTTCCGACTCTAAATTCTAAGTTTGTGATCCACCCTAATGACCAAAGGCCGAAAAGTAACCTCAAAATCTGGAGCAGGATAAACTGGTCTTAAAAGCTTCTAACAGGCTTTCCTGAAAGAAAAGGGGGAGAAATACATTTCATTAGCGCTTCTGAGAGAAGAGGGAGAGAAAGAGATTATAAATGTACAGCAGGCCTCCAAGCGGAAACGGCCTTCATTGGAGGGTTCCGTTGATTGACGTACATTTGAGGGACTTGAGGACTTTGAGGGGGTCCCTCAACCCCTTTCTCCTTGAGCTGTTTGTTAGTCACAGGTGGCAGGCTCAGCACTCTAAGAGGAGGTCACTTTTTTTTAATGTGAGTTCTGTAAATTCACCCTATTATTACCAGTTAACATCAATGAAATAAGGCTGTTGAGGACTCTGCTTCGTGCTAGAAAGGTAACCCAACAGGAACTGAGCAGTCTCTGAGCAATGATATATATGTATTTATAGCTATACTTGTATATATTCTTTGCTATCATTACAAATGCTGTGTACTCATCAATTACACGTAGAAGTTCTCCAGACATCAGCTGGACTTGAATTCTGTAAATGTTACTGAAAAACTGTACCAGCCTGTATATTTATTACCATTGCATAGGTTGAAAACTGAGGGCAGAAAGGCTGGGAGGCCCGTGCAAGGTCACCCATCGTACAGAGACACGTCTCAAAACTCAGGTCTGCCTTTTCCATGCTACCCACCTGCCCCTCCCATGGAGGTACAGATGGCAAAATGTCTCATTCCTTCCATCAGCATAAAAGGCCAGGCCTTAGTACAAAGGTCATGCTCGGAGTGGGCAGATCATTCATTCATTCATTCATTCATTGAACAAATAGCTTTGATGAGCTCCCACCGTGAGTCAGGCACTCCTCCAGGCTCTGGGTATAAACGGTGAATGACAGAGAGCTCACCCTCTGGGGCTCACAATTCAGTGGGGATTGTTAGGCCTAAAACAAGTAAATGGGGGACTTCCCTGGCGGTCCAGGGGTTAAGACGTCGCCTTCCAATGCAGCGGGTGTGGGTTCGATCCCTGGTTGGGGAGCTCAGATCCCACATGCCTCGCAGCCAAAAAACCGAAACATAAAACAGAAGCCATATTGTAACAAATTCAATAAAGACTTTAAAAATGGTCCACATCAACAACAACAAAATCTTAAAAAAAAAAAAACCAAATAAATGAACACATGATTTCAATTCGTGGTAAATATCTTGAAGAAAACAAAGAAAGATATGATTGGAATTACTTAGGTTGGTCAGGAAAGGCCTTTCTGAGCAGACACCATTTGAGCCAAGACCTAAATAATAAGAATCAGACCTAAATCATAATATGCAAACATTTGAAAAGTGAGGGAGGGAAACAGCTAGTATAGAAACCCAAGACTGGACATTGCCTGGTGTGACCCACGAGGCAGGAGATGCAGGCACAGAGGCGGGCAAGGCTGCTGTGACTCCCCCAGGCCACCATGGTCTGGAGAGCTTTAAGTAGCAGAGGGAGAGCCATGGTCTGAGTTACACTTTTATAAGATCTCTCCACTCCGTAGAGCTCTGTAGAAGCTGCGTTGCAGGGACAAGAGTGAAAACACGGCAGCAGTTCCTAGTTAGGTGCAAACATCTAAGCAGTTGCTAATGGTGGTACAGATGTGAGATGTATTTTGAAAGCAGAACTCATAGAACTTGATGATGGATTGATTGCGGAAGTGAGGGAAGGAAAGAAACCAAGGATCCCTCCCTGGTTTGGGGCTGGAGTAATTGGCTGAACGGCAGTGCCATCTGCTGAAATGGGATGGGGTGGGGGAAATCGGAGATTCTGTGGGGAACACACAGAGTTTGAAATGCATGTTCCTTATCCAAGTGGACGTGTTAAGTAGACAGCTGGGTATCCTTGTCTAAAGCCCAGTGAAAAAGTTATGTCAACAGGTATTAGTTTGGGAGTCATTGGAATATTAAATATTAAGGGGTTTTAAACCCACAAGCTTTTGGGGAAGTGTGTATGTAGAGAAGAGATGAGAAGCTCAGCCCGGAGATCCCCACTTTATAGGTCTACCAACTGCCTTGAGGCATCGCCTCTTTATTCCTGATTTATAAGATGCACTTCACATCTGACAGCCACGGAGCAGGCCATTTGTCATTTGACATAGCGGCATGTTTTCTACATCTCGATCCAATACTATACAACATATAATTTAATTATAGTTGGAATGCTTCCATGTTTCCAGCATTTCCCATTCTTTAAAAATTCTCTAATGTCATATTAGTTGAGGAGAAGACACACAGCGAGGTTTATTTCTCTTAGTTTTCTCTTTTCAAGTCTGTCAGTTTATCATGTTTTACTAGATGCTGTATTTCTATGTTGTGACCAAGTCTCCTGGCCAGGTGCCAGCACTTCTCACCTCTTTCCCCACATTCAGATGCAGTCATGAAAAAGCGTGATGTTATTGGGGCAATGAAATAAATTAGACTTATAATGACTACAGCATTTTCTTGGAAAGTCAGTTGTAGTCCATAGGAAACAGAATGTACATTCACCACACGCTGAGAATTTTGAAATTCTCGACAGGAACAGGCAGAGGATTTTATACCCTGGACAACTCTGTCTGCCAGAGGTCACCTCCTTGATCCTGTCCCTCCCCTCACGCCCACGTTGTACACAACCTGAAGTCAGGGCAGGCTGCACCTGTCTCTACATACCTGTCATTGACACTGCCATTCATTGTACTAGCAATTACTGAAGACCTACGGCGTGCTGGGCACACAGTGCTGGTCCTTGAGGAGTTTATGGTCCAGCGTGGAGCACAGAGAAATGAGCAGACCATGGATTCAGTGCCGTCTACTGGGTGCTGTGGTGGTGCCGGGTCCAGGGTATGAGGAAGCCCCGTGTGGGGCAGGTCGGGGCAGATTCCCAGATGCAACCTCCAGGCTCCTCAATTGCACAAACCCCTCCTGGGGCCCTGGTAATGTACTGACGTGGTTATATGTCATAAATTTTGAAAAAAAAACAAAAACAAAAACATTTTTGTATTTTTTTGTCACGAAGACAAAAATGACATGGTATAAGTTTCATGGCCCCTAAAATCTGGACCTGCCCCTAACAAGGTATCGTGGAAATTTTCTAGAAGGAGGTGGCACAAGGCTGGATCTTGATGAGGATGGGCACGGGAGGTGGGTGCTCATCAGGGAGGGGCATTGTCACCTGGAGGAGGTGTTCCCGGCACAGGCTGCAGCATGTGCAAAGGCCCGGCGGTGAGAGCACCAGCATGGCTGAGAGATCTGAGATCTGCCCCATTTCACTGCCTGGGCAGCCAGACGGCAACACGAAGCCAGGCTCCAGAAGTATCAGGGGCTGGATGGTGAAGGGCCTTGCAGGCCGTGCTCAGGAGTTTGGGTTTTATTCTGAGGCTTCAGTAAAAGTCTGCAGCACGGAAGGAACTTAACCATATCATGTGGTGGAAAGATGCCTCTGGCAGCAGACTGGGGGATAGATAGTACGAGGGGAGCAAGGATGAAGAGTAGCGGTGAGTTCAAAGAGAGCGTCGCTGAGTTAAGCAGAGGCGGTGACGGACGGCCCGCCTGTCTCCACGTGGCTGCTCGGGGAGCGGGGTTCACGGGGCTCTGAGCTCAGCAAAAAGGATGTACATGTGGTACTGTTCAGGGTGGAAGGGGTACGTGAGCTCCAAACTGGGAATGCGGGTTTCTAGATGCAGGTGTCCAGTAAGAAGTAGTACACAGGACTGTGGAGTTGAGGAGATAGTCTGTCCTAAAAAAAAATACAGTACAGGGCTTCCCTGGTGGCGCAGTGGTTGAGAGTCCGCCTGCCGATGCAGGGGACGCGGGTTCGTGCCCTGGTCTGGGAGGATCCCACATGCCGCGGAGCGGCTGGACCCGTGAGCCATGGCCGCTGAGCCTGCGTGTCCGGAGCCTGTGCTCCACAACGGGAGAGGCCACAACAGTGAGAGGCCCGCATACCGAAAAAAAAAAAAATACAGTACATGTGGGAGCCATTGTCACATGGATGGGAGCTAGTACGTCACCAAGAGCACAGTGTTAAGTCTGGGCTCGGCAAACTTGGACTCTCGGATCAAATCTCGCCCACTGCCCGTTTTTCTGAATAAAGTTTTACGGGGACCAGCCACGCCCGTTGTTTACATTAGCGTCCTTGGCTGCTTTCACACGACAGAGCAAGGTTGAATTGTTACAGTAGAGACCGTATGTCCACAAAGCCTAACATATTTACCATCTGGCCGTTTACAGAAAAAATTGCCAACCTTTAGTGTGGAGTAATAAAAAAAAAAAGGACTAAAGTCGACACCTGGGAAAACATTCACAGTTAAATGGGAGTCAGGGAAAGAAGAATCTTCAAAGGATGCTGAGAAGTGGAGGGTTAAACAGGGACTTCCCTGGCGGTCCAGTCGTTAAGACTCCGCGCTTCCACTGCAGGGGTCAAGGGTTCGATCCCTGGTGGGGGAACTGAGATCCCACATGCCGTGTGGCACGGCCAAAAAAAAAAAAAAGAAAAGGGGAAGGAGTGGATTCAAGAGAGAATGAAGATAAGAGTCAGCATGTCCAGTATTGCCAGAGGTTTTTAAATAACGTCCATGGAGTTTAACCAAAAGGAGGACTGTATGCCCTTTTACCGCGTGTACCCCGCTAACACCGCCAGCACCACCTTTGTTCCGAACTCCAGCCTGGACCCTGCTGATAGCTTTGACTCACTTACACCATCAGCTGCTCCCGTTCATCCTTTCTTTTTTTTATAAGCAGCCATGAATTCACTCCATCCCTACGCCACTGCTCTATTCCACTCCAGTTACCCAGTCCTCTGGATCCTGCATCTGCACCATTTTACCCTCCTTGGTTTTTTCCTCTAGTCCGTCTTACTTATTTTTATTTTATTTATTTATTTTAAATTATTATTTTATTTATTTATTTTTTTGCGGTACGCGGGCCTCTCACTGCTGTGGCCTCTCCCGTTGCGGAGCACAGGCTCCAGACGCACAGGCTCAGCGGCCATGGCTCACAGGCCCAGCCGCTCCGTGGCATGTGGGATCCTCCCGGACCGGGGCACGAACACGTGTCCCCTGCATCGGCAGGTGGACTCTCAACCACTGCGCCACCAGGGAAGCCCCTCTTACTTATTTTTAAATAACTTTATGTTACTCCGTCCTTTACGTCTGAGTTTCCTCAAAGAGAGATGATTATCCCTCAAGAGGCTTCTAGTAATCATCTTGCCGGTGGGGTCCTCCTCGATTTGTTGGGGCAGGCTAATCACTGTTGAAACAGATCCACCCCGAGTTCTCAAGGCTCAGCACCAGAGAGGTTTGCTTTTCAGTCACACCAGCTGTCCAAGGCAGGTGTCCTTCAAGTGCCCTTCTGATCTCTTCTGTTCCCCACAGACACACAAATCCTCCCGAAACACGACTTCCCCGACCCAGTGCTGCCTGGCTTCCCGTTCCTGAATGTGCCAGCACACCTCGCTCAGGGCCTTTGTGCCGGCCGGTCCCTCAGCCTGGAAAGTCCTTCCCCTGGAGCACACGGTGTGCTCCCTCCAAAGGTAAGGGAGGCTTCAAGTCCTCACCCAAATATCCTCTTCTCAGGGAGGACTCCCCAGTCGCTGCATTTAACACTGCAAATCTCTCCCTTCACCTCCCGCCCCCCTTCGCAGCTTTCTTTTCTCACGGCTCCGTCTCTGTCTAAAGTGCTGCGTGTTCGTTTCACTGTGGCTTCCCCTCTGTGTCCATGAGAACCTAAGGCCCATGAAGCAGGGGTTTTTGCTGCTCTGTCTGCTGCTCTTTTCCCAGATCCTGGAACAGTACAGGGCACATAACAAGCAGTAAAAATCTGTTGCTGAAGGAAAGAATCTCAATACACCAAGGGGTGTAAACTTGCAAAGGCTGATGTCAGCAAAAATCAGAAGTAGGGCCATGGGAAAAGAATGGGCGAGAACCACCCAAGAAGGGCGGCTGTGAGAGCAGCCAGGGGGTCACTTCCGCGGAGAGGAGAAGAGTCCTGCAGAGCCTGGACAGAAGGAGAGCCAGGAGGTGGAACCACGGCCCTCACAGAGGGCAGAGCCCAGCTTTACCCAGAGCTTGGATCAGCTCAACCGAAACCCCCTAACAATCAAAGATGACTGAGATGGGGGCTTCCCTGGTGGTGCAGTGGTTGAGAGTCCGCCTGCCGATGCAGGGGACACGGGTTCGTGCCCCTGTCTGGGAGGATCCCACATGCCGCGGAGCGACTGGGCCCGTGAGCCATGGCCGCTGAGCCTGCGCTTCCAGAGCCTGTGCTCCGCAACAGGAGAGGCCACAACAGTGAGAGGCCTGCGTACCAGAAAAAAAAAAAAAAAAAAAAGGTGACTGAGACAAAACAGAATGTGACCTCTCACTTTATTTGCTTTTAATTTAAAAAAATTTTTTACTTTATATTGGCATATAGTTGATTTACAATGTTGTGTTAGTTTCAGGTGTACAGCCAAGTGATTCAGGTGTACATATACATATATCTATTCTTTTTCAGACTCTTTTCCCATTTAGGATATTACAGAATATCCTCAATAATATCCTAATAATAGTAGAGTTCCGTGTGCTCTACAGTAGGTCCTTGTTGATTATCTATTTTATATATTGTAGTGTGTACATGTCAATCCCAGACTCCTAATTTATCCTTCCCCACCCCCGCCTTCCCCTTTGGTAACCATAAGTTTGTTTTTGAAGTCTTTGAGTCTGTTTCTGTTTTGTAAATAAATTCACTTGTATCCTTTTTTTAAATTCCACATATAAGGGGTATCATGTGATATTTATCTTTCTCTCTCTGACTTACTTCACTTAGTTTGATAATCTCTAGGTCCATCCATGTTGCTACAAATGGCATTATTTCATTCTTTTTTATGGCTGAGTAATATCCCATTGTGTGTGTGTATGTGTGTGTGTGTGTGTGTGTGTGTGTGTGTATGTACCACATCTTCTTTATCCATTCATCTGTCGATGGACATTCTGGTTGCTTCCGTGTCTTGGTTATTGTGAATAGTGTTGCAGTGAACATTGGGGTGCATGTATCTTTTCAGATTAGGTTTTCTCCAGATATATGCCCAGGAGTGGGATTGCTGGATCATATGGTAACTCTATTTTTAGTTTTTTAAGGAACCTCCATACTATTTTCCATAGTGGCTGCACCACTTTACATTCCCACCAGCAGTCTTAGAGGGTTCCTTTTTCTCCACACCTGTTATTTGTAGACTTTTTAATGCTGGCCATCCTGACTGGTGTGAGGTAATACCTCATTGTAGTTTTGATTTGCATTTCTCTAATAATTAGTGATGTTGAGCATCTTTTCATGTGCCTCTTGGCCATCTATATATCTTCTTCAGAGAAATGTCTATTTAGGTCTCCTGCCCATTTTTTGATTGGGTTTGTTGTTGTTTTTTCTTGAGCTGCAGGAGCTGTTTGTGTATTTTGGAGATTAATCCCTTGTCCGTTGCTTTGTTTGCAAATATTTTCTCCCATTCTGTGGGTTGTCTTTTTGTTTTGTTTATGGTTTCCTTTGCTGTGCAAAAGTTTTTAAGTTTAAGTAGGTCCCTTTTGTTTATTTCTTTATTTTTGTTTTTATTATCATTACTCTAGGAGATGGACCCAAAAAGATATTGCTGTGATTTATGTCACAGAGTATCTGACTATGTTTTCCTCCAAGAGTTTTATAGTATCCGGTCTTACATTTAGGTCTTTAATCCATTTTTAGTTTATTTTTGGGTATGGTGTTAGATAATGTTCTAATTTCATTCTTTTACATGTAGCTGTCCAGTTTTCCCAGCACCACTTACTGAAGAGGCTGTCTTTTCTCCATTGTATATTCTTGCCTCCTTTGTCATAGATTAATTGACCATAGGTTCGTGGGTTTATCTCTGGATTTTCTAACCTGTTCCATTGATGTATGTCTATCTTTGTGCCAGACTGTTTTGATTGCACCGTTGGGGAAGAAGACATTTTCCTCTAGGTTCTTCTGCAAGTTAAGTTGACGTGAGACAGACGAACAGGAGAAAATCACACAAAAGTTTAATAACATGTATACATGGGAGAGACCCAGGAAAACTGAGTCACTCATCAAAATGGCCCAAACCCTCACCTTAAATACCATCTTTAGCTAAAGACAAAAAAGGATGCTGGGGGTAGTGGTTTGGACCACAAAGGGGAGGAAGGCAATTCGCATGGAGACAGAAAAGCAAATATTTGGTAAACAAATGTCTGCTGGGCCAGACAGCGACAGCGAGACAGGGAGGATTCTTATCTCTGGGCCCTGCCGAGTTCCCCTACCACAACCGGCCCGTGTTCTTTGCAGATATTTCCGGTGATGGTTCTATTCCAGAAACAGGCCCTGTAGCTAAATTCTTTTAGGCCATTCAGAGGGAGGTAAGAAGAAAAACTTCCCGAGTCTTCTATTTCTTAAAACTAATCAGCCTAATTCAATCCTCATGCCAAAGAGTCATTTTGGGGTGGCAAATATTGCTCCCCTGCATGGAGAAATTCTCACAACGTAAAATTATAAATTTAAAAACTAGCTTCCTGGTTAAGAATCTGGGTTTTGGAGCGAAACCAACATGGATTTAAAATCTTCTTTCTGTAACACACAGGCTGTGTGACCTTAGGCAAGTCACTTAACCTCTAAGGCTCAGTTTCCTCATCTGTAAACCTAGGATAATAATACTAATTTTCAAGATTATTGTAAATATAAAAAAGATTCTGATTGTAAAGCACTTAACACAGTACTTGACACATAGAAAGGCACTTAATCATAGCACCTATTATTGTAAGAAAATATTACTTACTTTTCTTTACTTCTTTGCACTTAGTACGTTTAAGTATTTCTCCAGTTTTCTACATGGAAGGGCCTGTATTCTTTTTATGAGAAAAAAAACATTATTTCAGAAGACAATAAATATTTTTGCTCAAGTCTGTGGAGGTAGTAGAGATTTTACCAGGACTCTAGGAACCTCTTATGAATTTCATTTTGTGTGTAGTCTACTATTGGGGCTCAGGGCAGGTGGCCCCAAAATTTGCATCAATGGTATATTGATTATTTTGAATTAAGGTTACTTAAGAAACAGTCAACACAAGAGGGATGCTCTGAGCCTCCTGTCCATCTCCCTGAAAGCAGGAAATACACCTCCCCTGTGAAAGGTGTACCCCTGCATCTGGAGGTAGAAGGGTGCCCTTACTGCCAGAGATCAGGGATTTGGGGCAAGAAGCCTATATCAAAAAGCCCAGTGACTTCTTTAATTGACTACCCCCAGCCTAAAATCTGTTCAGATTCTTCAGGAATTGAGCTTCCAAAACCTAGGTTGCTTTCTTCTGTCATGTCATTTCCTCACAAATTTGTTTCTTTGCTTAAAAGCACTAAAGCTGCCTGCTTTGGCCACTTCTTAGGTCCCATTTCTATGAGACCTCCATGCACACGAATTAAAATTTGTTGCTTTTTCTCCTGTTAATCTTTGTGCCAATTTTACTATTAGTTCAGCCACAGGAACTCAGGAGAGGTATGGGGGAAATTTCCATTCCAGTCAAGTGGATTTCAGCTGTTTAACAGTCCTTGTTAAATCATGATCTAGAAGGGTGACACCCCTAGGTTTTCCCCAATATGGAGCAAATTTTAGATAATCAACAATCAGTAGATAAGGGAGATAAAACCATTGTCCTTAAGATACCCAAGAAAGATTGACAAGAAATCCTTGGAAAACAAGAGAGACAGGAGTGCAGTACAAAGCCCCTCACCTCATCTCGTTCTTTTATAATCTCGCCAGTCCAGGAGAGAAACAGGAAGGACTTGATGTGAATAGAAAATAATCACTTGCCCCCCGTTAAACATACATCCTAAGAGGGGTGAAGAATGGAGTCAGAGCTGGCTAACGATGAAAGATTCTGTGATGCTGACATCTGAGGTTAAGATAGAAATAAACCTTCTCCCAGAGTGATCCCGGATTCTATCATTCCGTATTTCCGAGTTACATCTGTATTTAGTGAGAAAACTTTAACTCAAGTCGGAACAACGTTCCCCAGGACGGTGGCGATAGGTAAGCAGTCCTCCCTTTCCTTGACAGAAACACGTGTCCAGACAGCCATAAATATATGCCAAGCAGTTGAAGGACCCAGCCGAGCTTGGAAACAAGGAAAGGAAAGTAGGAGTCACAGCTCTGGACTTGGACATGCAGGGTTTGAATAGGCCTGAGTAAGGAGCAGCTAGAGCTGACCAGCTTTGGCAAGGACGTACGTGGCTCTGGGAAGTTTGGGAGTTGGACGTGCCTTCTCTTGGTGTTTCAGCCGGTGGCCACCTGTCCTGGTCCACCTGAGTTTAGAACATGTATTTTCCTCCAAGCTGGTTCCTCTACCAGCATCCTCTGGTTGTCCTTGAACAGAAGCCTGACGTTGTCACAAGTTCTGGGTAGATGTACAGAGAACTTGGTTTTCTCTTCATCTTAGAGATGGGATCACTCAGGCTATTTCCCCAGAAGCTATTTATCCAATAGCTCTGAGCAGTAGCAAAGCCAAACCAAAGGTTTATGTGGCTTGTAAGGCAGGCTTAGTGGGGAAAAAGGGGTCAGATCTGGTCAGGAATATGCAGATTTCCCCAGACACTCCAAAGGGAAAGTGAGATTGGTTTTTTGAGCAGTTGTTGCTAAAATAGTTTTTTCCGTTGCATTCGCTTACATGTCAAACATTAGTGGTTAATAGTGACCCAGTGAACTTTACTTTCTGCTGCTAATACTCTTTCAATTCTATAGATTTCCAGCACTTAGACTGGGAATTAAATATGTTTCAGTGAAACCAAATAACATCAACAAAATTTAAACCAATTTTTTAAAAATAAATTTATTTATTTATTTTTGGCTTTGTTGGGTCTTCATTGCTGCACGCAGGCTTCTCATTATGGTGGCTTCTCTTTTTGTGGAGCACAGGCTCTAGGCGCGCAGGCTCTATAGTTGTGGCTCTCGGGCTCTAGAGCGCAGGCTCAGTCGTTGTGGCGTACTGGCTCAGTTGCTCCGTGGCACATGGGATCTTCCTAGACCAGGGCTTGAACCCGTGTTCCCTGCATTGGCTGGCAGATTCCTAACCACTGCACCACCAGGGAAGTCCCTAAACCAATTTAATTAGAAGTGTGACCCAGAGAAAAGGGTCCTCTAGTATTCCCTAAGGTCTGATACAGATATGGATAAAAAATCATTTCAAGAACATCCTTTTCTATAAAGCAGCCACACTGAAACCCAGATACTGTGAGCAGAAGTGTTAAATAAAATCTGGGCCATGAGAGAGAAATAAAATGTGGCAATCCTGTGAAATCCGAGGTAACTAGAGTCTAGCAAATACGTGGATCTAGTTATCAATTTATTCATTTCTACCTTGAACTGAATTGTCCCAAAATATAGTATTTGCCAGAGTATGGGGGGGCGGTTTCTTTTTAATTTTTTTATATATTGCAACACATGTAAAATAAAAGTCACTATCTTAACCATATTTCAGTGTTCAGTGGTGCTAGCTGTAGTCACATTGTTGTACTGCAGACTTCCAGAACTTTTCCCTCTTGAAACACTGAAACTCTGTACACGTTAAACAGCAACTCCCCACCCCACTCCCACTATCCCTGGCAACCTCCATCCTGCCTTGTGTTTCTTTGAGAGACTGACCACATTAAATCCCTCATATAAGTGGGATCATACAGCACTTGTCTTTTTGGAACTGGTTGATTTCACTTAGCATCATGTCCTCAAGGTTCATCCGCAGTGTCGCACATGTCAGAATTTCCTGTTTTATAAGGCTGAATAATACTCAGTTGTGTGTGTAAATACCACATGTTCTTTCTTTTTCTTTTGTTTTTGTTTTTTTTGCGGTACGCGGGCCTCTCACTGTTGTGGCCTCTCCCGTTGCGGAGCACGGGCTCCGGACGTGCAGGCTCAGCGGCCATGGCTCACGGGCCCAGCCGCTCCGCGGCATGTGGGATCTTCCCGGACCGGGGCACGAACCCACGTCCCCTGCATCGGCAGGCGGACTCCCAACCACTGTGCCACCAGGGAAGCCCCACATTTTCTTTTTTAAAATAATTTTTAAAAATTATTTATTTATTTCTTCGGCCGTGCCAGGTCTTAGTTGCAGCACACTGGATCTTCATTGCCGCGTGCAGGATCTTTAGTTATGGCTTGCAGGCTCTTAGTTATGGCATGCAGGATCTAGTTCCCTGACCAGGGATCGAACCCAGGCCCCCTGCATTGGGAGCGCAGAGTCCTGGCCACTGGACCACCAGGGAAGTCCCCATATTTTCTTTATTCATTCATCCTTGATGGACATTTAGGTTGTCTTCATAGCTTGGCTATTGTAAATAAGGCTGCAAGGACCATGGGAGTGCTACGATCCCTTCAGAATTCTGCTTTCAATTCTTTTGGATAAATACCCAAAAGTAGGATTGATGGATCGTATGGTAGTTTTATTTTTAATCTCCTGAGGAACCTCAGGCTCCAAACCCAGAGGGCCTGGGTTTTTCAACACACTTTTCCTCAATAACCCCTCGGAAGGATTTAGATACTACAGCTTACTTTCCATTCAGTGAAAGAGATAGACAAGCGGAATTAGACCCAATACTGAAAGGAACCATGGTAAAGGAACCAAGAAGTTATTCCAGGACAGTGACCCTCGGATTGCTAGACCCGCTCCCAGATGCTCTGATTCATGATATTCATGATCCTGGTCAGAGCCAGGTTTGGGAGCCATTGATTAGGGCAAAGCTAGGGCAGCTGTCACAGTGGACGGTGTCCCAGCTCCAACAGGCACAGGTCAGACAGGGCAGAGGTTAGGCCAGGCCAGGTCAGCCTGGGTCAGACCAGGCCAACAGGACAGAACTCGGATCAGGCAGTAGGCGTTGCCTCCTTTCCGACCAATTGTCGAGTGCTGGGCAAGCAGGGCAGCAAAAGGACTAGGGAGGTTCAGGTCCACAGCATCAGCACCCTGGACAGCTCCCTGCCAAGCCCGATGTCTTTCACTCTCCAAGACCTGAGTTTCTTAAGCAGGTCCACCCACAGGAGGCTGGTAAGAGTCTCACACCTGAGCCAGATATAGGTCCTGTAGTGTGTGAGAACCATGCTTATTCTCATCACCACCGCTGCCCAGCTTTTGGCTTCTCTCTCAAACGGGAAGGACTCAGGATTCCAGAGGGCAGCCATGGCCCTGGGGGTGACACAGTTTGGTCTCAGTGGCAGAGTACACGGGAAATTTATCTTCCTAGGCCTGGATCTTTCCCAGGTGAACGCCAGGTCCTGCCAGATTTTTCCTCCAACGACTTTCACACTGTCGTTAATACCAAAACACAACTGTTAAGTGAAGGATCGTTTTGGATAAATTGACACCTGGACACTTTGAGGATAGCAGTTGATCATGTTCAGTGACAACTTCATTTCAAGGCAGGCGTCCAACTAAATGGAAGAGATCCTGGTATTGAAAACACTCAGTGAAACACAAAGGCTATTTTCACCATCTTTCCACCAAAAAAAGTTACTGTTCTACAGGGGCATTGATAGAGAAGTCCAAAATATTAGCAAAGATTTTCTAAACAGATGTGTTATCTCAGAATCCAAAGCCTTGAATGCAAGTGTGTTACAGAGCAGAGATATCCACAGTGACAATCCAGACATGTCCTTTATGGCATTCATGTTCTTCTAACAGATTCTAACCCAACCTGCAGACAGCAGGCTCTGTAATGCAAATTGTATGCTGAGTCCTGGAATAGGATCGTTAGTACTCAGCACGGACAAAGCTTGGAGCTCTCGAGAAATCTCTCCGGCATTAATTGCTACATGGAGTTTAGCTCGGAGACCGTGAATTGATCTCTTGAAGGATGCTTAATTTAAATAGGGTGGTAATCTGCCCAGATGGCTACAATGTAAAAAGTTCTCAAAAATGCATGAGAGAAAATGCATTTCTGGCACCTCTAACAAAACACGTAATGAAGAAGCAGACCTTCAGAAGCATACGGTCCCTTGGTCTGCTCTTCACATTCTGTTATCCCATTGAAACAAAACCCCAGAAAGTCCAATCAGCCTTGGGTTTTGCCCCAAATGAAACAAACTTAAAGGGCGAAAACCGTAATCTTTTGCTTCTGGGTGTTTTTCTCTTCACAGTGATTCTGAGTCACTGTCACTTGGTATGAAATTAGGTGAAATTGGGTAATCACACTAGAAAATGTATAAAACCACCGCCACTCTGCCCCCAAAAGATGTATGTGCCAGAAATGACAGGAAACACGAAATTGACAGATGCCCGAGAGAACTGTGTACAGCTCTGCTACTCATGCTGCTGGGGGTTAGGGGAGGAAAGGACTTGGGTTTCCTGTAAAGGATTAATTTGGAAACATCAGTCTTTTGTCATCATAACTGACACCTTCTATTATATGCATCGACATTGGCTTACTTTGAACCACATCAGGCCCCTTGGCTTGTTTATTGTTCAGATGCAGAATTCTAGCCCAATTTTATAATGAGTAACTTTCAAATTATTTCCACATCTTAATTACTACTTGATTATAAGGGGTTTCTTTTTTAGCTTTTGTTAAGGTTGCAAGCCTGTTTCCAAGGTAGCTAGTTGAATCTGATCACCATGTCCAAATCGCTTCCACAAATGCACTTGTTATAACTTTGGGCCGGTTTTACGTGCAACTCAACTCACAGCAGCGCTTCTCAAAGACCATTCTCGAACACCTACATCACGTCACCTAGGATACACATTACACGTGCGGACTCCTGGCCGCTGCCCCAAATGTATGAAATCAGTGTTTCTGAGAGTAGAGTCAGGGAAGCTGCTTGTTCGGGAGGCTCCCGAGGTAACCCTGTGCACAGGGAGATTTGAGACCCATGGATTCGCAGGCTGGAATCAATCTGTACCCCTTCCCATTTCACCACTCGACTCATTCGATAGTCAACTTACGGCTGCCTTGGATTTTCAATTATTTGCTCAACAAACGTTCATTGCACGAGTGTTATGAACAAGGCACTTGACTGGGCATTGGAGAAACACAAGAACACAAGCCAGAAATGTTCTCTGGAAGCACAGGGACCAATTCCATCAGAGAAGACAATCAACAAATAATTTCATAAGTAACTGCTCAACTACAATTTTGACAGGTGCTACTAAGGGGAAATGGAAGATGCTTATACCAAGAGGGAATGACAGCCTGGGAGTTCAGGGAGGTTGCCTCTGGGAATGGATGCTCAGACAGGGATCGGAGACCTGGGTGGGAAAGAGGGCTCCAGAGAGAGCATTCCAGGAAAGAGGGAGCTTGAGCCAAGGCTCTAAGGAAGGAAAACCACAGCGAAGCAGTAGGAGGGCAGCTGCGCAAGGGCTAGACCATGCCGGCCTTTTCAGTCCTGAAGAGGATTCTGGATTTTATCCTGAGAACAGAAAGGATCCGCTCAAGAATTTTAAATACACCTGCTTGTCAGTGAGCTCTGCAGCGGTGTACATGAGGGGTGAAAGCGAGGGCAGCCAGAGCACAGCGAAAGCTCGGGGAGAGCTCTGCCCAGTGGCAGTGGGGCAGAGATAGGGACTGTGCAGCAGAAATCTGGGGCTGGGCAAAAACGTTCGGGATTGTCCATAAGATGTTACGGAAAAACCGGGAGGAACTTTTTGGCCAACCCAGTAAAACTTACAAGGGAAGACGTTAAATTGCATGTGATGAAGGCAGTGCCCTGCAACATTTAAGGATGTTAAGATCTTGACAATCTACTTTTACTGATTTAAAAAATAGCCCTCACGACATATAATTTCCTTTTATCCGCAGTGACAGTCATGCACGAGAACAAAAATAAAAACCTCAGTGGACACCCAAATTGTTCACTCCATCCCATGCCACCGGATTTCATGTGGTTTGTGGCTGCAGCCCCGTGGCTCTCAGAGAAGTTGGATTTGGTTGGGGCCCTCTCTCTGGTGGGAAGCGCCACCCCTGTAAACATGCAGGCTGCGATCATGGTGGCTTTGAGGAACACGGCACTCAGATCCTGGAGCCTATTGTTCTACAAAGTAAACACAGGTTTAAGTCAAAAGGCAATGTGTATAGTATCATGTCATCTGCAAACAGTGACAGCTTTACTCCTTCTTTTCCGATTTGGATTCCTTTTATTTCCTTTCCTTCTCTGATTGCTGTGGCTAAAACTTCCAAAACTATGTTGAATAATAGTGGTGAGAGTGGGCAGCCTTGTCTTGTTCCTGATCTTAGTGGAAATGGTTTCAGTTTTTCACCATTGAGGATGATGTTGGCTGTGGGTTTGTCATATATGGCCTTTATTATGTTGAGGAAAGTTCCCTCTATGCCTACTTTCTGCAGGGTTTTTATCATAAATGGGTGTTGAATTTTGTCGAAAGCTTTCTCTGCATCTATTGAGATGATCATATGGTTTTTCTCCTTCAGTTTGTTAATATGGTGTATCACATTGGTTGATTTGCGTATATTGAAGAATCCTTGCATTCCTGGAATAAACCCCACTTGATCATGGTGTATGATCCTTTTAATGTGCTGTTGGATTCTGTTTGCTAGTATTTTGTTGAGGATTTTTGCATCTATGTTCATCAGTGATATTGGCCTGTAGTTTTCTTTCTTTGTGACATCCTTGTCTGGCTTTGGTATCAGGGTGATAGTGGCTTCGTAAAATGAGTTTGGGAGTGTTCCTCCCTCTGCTATATTTTGGAAGATTTTGAGAAGGATAGGTGTTAGCTCTTCTCTAAATGTTTGATAGAATTCGCCTGTGAAGCCATCTGGTCCTGGGCTTTTGTTTGTTGGAAGATTTTTAATCACAGTTTCAATTTCAGTGCTAGTGGTTGGTCTGTTCGTATTTTCTATTTCTTCCTGATTCAGTCTTGGCAGGTTGTGCTTTTCTAAGAATTTGTCCATTTCTTCCAGGTTGTCCATTTTATTGGCATAGAGTTGCTTGTAGTAGTAGTCTCTCATGATCTTTTGTATTTCTGCAGTGTCAGTTGTTACTTCTCCTTTTTCATTTCTAATTCTATTGATTTGAGTCTTCTCCCTTTTTTTCTTGATGAGTCTGGCTAATGGTGTATCAATTTTGTTTAACTTCTCAAAGAACCAGCTTTTAGTTTTATTGATCTTTGCTATCGTTTCCTTCATTTCGTTTTCATTTATTTCTGATCTGATCTTTATGATTTCTTCTGCTAACTTTGGGGGTTTTTTGTTCTTCTTTCTCTAATTGCTTTAGGTGTAAGGTTAGGTTGTTTATTCGAGATGTTTCCTGTTTCTTAAGGTAGGATTGTATTGCTATAAACTTCCCTCTTAGAACTGCTTTTGCTGCATCCCATAGGTTTTGGGTCGCCGTGTCTCCATTGTCATGCTACCAGAAGACTACTAGAGCTAATCAATGAATTTGGTAAAGTAGCAGGATACAAAATTAATGCACAGAAATCTCTTGCATTCCTATAAACTAATGATGAAAAATCTGAAAGTGAAATTAAGGAAACACTCCCATTTACCACTGCAACAAAAAGAATAAAGTATCTAGGAATAAACCTACCTAAGGAGACAAAAGACCTGTATGCAGAAAATTATAGGACACTGATGAAAGAAATTAAAGATGATACAAATAGATGGAGAGATATACCATGTTCTTGGATTGGAAGAATCAACATTGTGAAAATGACTCTACTACCCAAAGCAATCTACAGATTCAGTGCAGTCCCTATCAAACTACCAATGGCATTTTTCACAGAACTAGAACAAAAAATTTC
This sequence comes from Mesoplodon bidens, assembly GCF_964165515.1. Lineage (NCBI taxonomy): Eukaryota > Metazoa > Chordata > Mammalia > Artiodactyla > Ziphiidae > Mesoplodon > Mesoplodon bidens. The sequence goes on from NC_138162.1 coordinate 116,619,771, forward strand.
ACAATTTGTATGGAAACACAAAAGACCCCGAATAGCCAAAGCAATCTTGAGAACGAAAAACGGAGCTGGAGGAATCAGGCTCCCTGACTTCAGACTATACTACAAAGCCACAGTAATCAAGACAGTATGGTACTGGCACAAAAACAGAAAGATAGATCAATGGAACAGGATAGAAAGCCCAGAGATAAACCCATGCACATATGGTCACCTTATCTTTGATAAAGGAGGCAGGAATGTACAGTGGAGAAAGGACAGCCTCTTCAATAAGTGGTGCTGGAAAAACTGGGCTGGTACATGTAAAAGTATGAGATCAGAACACTCCCTAACACCATACACAAAAATAAGCTCAGAATGGATTAAAGACCTAAATGTAAGGCCAGAAACTATCAAACTGTTAGAGGAAAACATAGGCAGAACACTCTATGACATGAATCACAGCAAGATCCTTTTGGACCCACCTCCTAGAGGAATGGAAATAAAAACAAAAATAAACAAATGGGACCTAATGAAACTTCAAAGGTTTTGCACAGCAAAGGAAACCATAAACAAGACCAAAAGACAACCCTCAGAATGGGAGAAAATATTTGCAAATGAAGCAACTGACAAAGGATTAATCTCCAAAATTTACAAGCAGCTCATGCAGCTCAATAACAAAAAAAACAAACAACCCAATCAAAAATGGGCAGAAGACCTAAATAGACATTTCTCCAAAGAAAATACACAGACTGCCAACAAACACATGAAAGAATGTTCAGCATCATTAATCATTAGAGAAATGCAAATCAAAACTACAATGAAGTATCATCTCACACCAGTCAGAATGGCCATCATCAAGAAATCTAGAAACAATAAATGCTGGAGAGGGTGTGGAGAAAAGGGAACACTCTTGCACTGCTGGTGGGAATGTGAATTTGTACAGCCACTATGGAGAACAGTATGGAGGTTCCTTAAAAAACTACAAATAGAGCTACCATATGACCCAGCAATCCCACTACTGGGCATATACCCTGAGAAAACCATAATTCAAGAAGAGTCATGTACCAAAATGTTCATTGCAGCTCTATTTACAATAGCCAGGACATGGAAGCAATCTAAGTGTCCATCATTGGATGAATGGATAAAGAAGATGTGGCACATATATACAATGGAATATTACTCAGCCATAAAAAGAAACGAAATTGAGTTATTTGTAGTGAGGTGGATGGACCTAGAGTCTGTCATACAGAGTGAAATAAGTCAGAAAGATAAAGACAATATGCTAACACATATATATGGAATCTAAGAAAAAAATGTCATGAAGAACCTAGGGGTAAGACGGGAATAAAGACACAGACCTACTAGAGAATGGACTTAAGGACATGGTGGGGGGGGGAAGGGTAAGCTGTGACAAAGTGAGAGAGTGGCATGGACATATATACACTACCAAACGTAAAATAGATAGCTAATGGGAAGCAGCCACATAGCACAGGGAGATCAGCTCGGTGCTTTTTGACCACCTAGAGGGGTGGGATGGGGGTGTGGGAGGGAGGGAGATGCAAGAGGGAAGAGATATGGGATCATATCTATATCTATAACTGATTCACTTTGTTTTAAAGCAGAAACTAACACACCATTGTAAAGCAATTATATTCCAACAAAAATGTAAAAAAAAAAAAGAAAAGGCAATGTGTTATTTTATTGCCAACCACTATTTTAGTCAAAGACACAGAGTGAAGTTAGGGTAACTGGAAAGAGGCTTCAAAGGAAAAAGAAGGAAATCATTTTGGAACTTCTAATCTGTAACAGGGTCAGCCCCTCTTCTGATCCTGAGCTGTAATAAACAGCAAAGCCCTTTACTTTCCGTCCTCCACACACTGATAACGTGGGTTGAACCTTTGATTTGGATTATATGCTGTAGTAGTTGTGCTTTGAAAACGTGGCCAGCTCTTATAGAGATCCTCTACTGAGAGAAAAGTATTTATAACAACCAGACTTCACGAACAAACTTCATTTAAGTCACCACTAAGTCAAAATCTATGAGATCCAATCTGATCTGAGATTTACATTTAATATGATTATAATCAAAAAGATTATTATGCAAATTGCTAACATAAACAAGATTGGAAGAAGAATTTGTAAAAAAAAACTTTAAATATAAAAAAACCCAATATACTCTCATAGGTGTCATCTGTTTAATACATGAGGGCCAGCGCAATCTTTAATAAAGTTCCCAAACATTTGAGAATGTATAGCAAGTTTTTTCTGATAACCATAGTTAGATAATTAATTCTGATTAATTAAATATATATTAAATAATATATAATTATATAGTGCTATATAATTATTTGTACGTTAATTTTTACATGCAGACTTGCCATATGTACTACAAAGAATTTACCAGCTCTTGAAAAATTGGATAACTAAAAATATTATTTCCAGGGCTTCCCTGGTGGCGCAGTGGTTGAGAGTCCGCCTGCCGATGCAGGGAACGTGGGTTCGTGCCCCGGTCCGGGAAGATCCTGCATGCCGCGGAGCGGCTGGGCCCGTGAGCCATGGCCGCTGAGCCTGCGCGTCTGGAGCCTGTGCTCCGCAACGGGAGAGGCCACAACAGTGAGAGGCCCGCGTACTGCAAAAAAAACCCAAACAAACAAAAAAACAAAACAAAAAAAACGACCAGTGGCCTACACTTTTTTTACCAGTTTAAAATTTTCATCCAGAAATTGCTGTCATAATGCTTTTACCAGGAACATGCTGCAAAATATTTCTTCCAGTGGCATTAGAGTCACAATTCTCAGTTTTTCTTTTCCTGATAATTTTCCGACGTCTGCCCTTTTCTCTCTCCTGTCTTCCACGGCCAAGCATTTATTTTGTAATAGGACCCTTTAGTATCGCCTTCATAATAGTCGAAGATGCCATGCTGGGTGCTGTTTCCCAGAGATGAGAAAAACACAGCTTTCCCTGATGGAGCTGATGACCCAGTGGGGGCAGGAGAGTAGCAGAGGGGGAGGGGAGGAGGGGGGGTACCGGGCGTGAACAGCGCCCTGAGAGAGGTACCAAACATGCCACGTGAACTGGAGGTTAAGTCCACTTTGGGGCAGCCTTGAGGGAAGAAAGGGAGGAATTAGGAAAGATGGTGTGTAAAAGACAGCACTGAAATTGGTCCTTGAAGCAGGAAGAGGCAGGATGTTCCAAGGCTGAGAAGTGTAGAAGAATCGGGGAACAATGAACAGCCTAGTTTGGCTGAAAAGTAGGTTATTTTAGGGAACTGGTGGACCTAAGACCGAAAAAATGCTCTGAGAGAATTTTGTTTGAGGAGGAGTTTGGGTTTCAGTCGATGGGCAACGGGGAAGCCTTGACCGTGGCTCAGCAGAGGAGCCATAGGTCAAATAACGACCGTGGTTTTGCTACCAGGCACTTTTGTTAGAAAGAAACAAACTGCAAACCTGCTGGCTGCCCCAGAGAGCGTGGCACACTGGGGACCACTCTGCTGTGCTGTTGAGCTGGCTGCACCATATCTCCCACACTTTCTTTTTTTTATTTTTTAATTTTTATTTAAAAAATTTAAAAATTTGAAGTATAGTTGATTTATAATGTATCCATTTCAGGTGTACAGCAAAGTGACTCAGTTATACATACATATATATGTGTTCTTTTTTTTGCAGCACACGGGCCTCTCACTGCTGTGGCCTCTCCCGTTGCGGAGCACAGGCTCCAGACGCACAGGCTCAGCGGCCATGGCTCACGGGCCCAGCCGCTCCACGGCATGTGGGATCCTCCCGGACCGGGGCACAAACCCGTGTCCCCTGCATCAGCAGGAGGACTCTCAACCACTGCGCCACCAGGGAAGCCCAGGCCACTGGTGTTTTATCTTCTATTAAATAGGAGGCTATATGTTTAAGACTCCTGGTCTCCTTAGGAGCCACACATTCCCGCCTCGTGAGACAAAAGCGTCTTCCTCCCTGGAGGGACTCACCGAAGCTGCTTCTCCCATGGATCAGAAACGTGGGCTGCGCTTTCGCTTCTAAAACACCAAGTGAGCTGGCTGCCTGTAACAGGGCGAGTCATGGCTCTCCCTCAGGTGGTTTATAAATACTAGATGGGCAGGAATCACATCTTAGGCTTTTTTTAACCTTGTATGGTGGCCACTGAAACGCTCCCGGTCCCAAGGTCCTCCTGGACGCCCGTCGCCCACACGCGCACACTCATACACACCGCACACCCTGACTCCTAAAACGTTTGGGCGTTTGAAGTGCAGTCCCAACCGTTTCCGCTTCCTGGAGTGACACCAGCTCCCCGGGGCTGTGTCCTCACCCCCATCCTCCCCTCCGACAGGTGTAAGTGCTCAGCGGTATCAGCTGCCACCTGTGAGGATGGCAGTAGTCATCTTACAAAATCGACAGCAGCCAGGGAGACGAGGGGACAGGGTCCCAGCTCCAGATCCATCACGACCCGGACCCACGGCCTGTGCAAGTCACCAGCCTGCCCAGGGCTCTGGTTTCCTTGCCTATAAACTGACAGATGGTATCAGGTGTGTTAGAGCCACGCCTTATCCTGGTTCCAGGGTCTTCTGGCTCTAACCTTGGGGCTCTCTCAGTGTCTAAGGGGCAGGTACTTTCATGTTTGGCCTTGATCTTCATCCCCATCTTGCTTCCTCTCTAGACAAAGCTGAGCCCAAACATGAGGTGCTCAGCTTTCTTTTCCCCTCTCTGGCCTTTCCTGGAAACCGGAGCACAGGAGGGCTCTAGTCAGACCGCCCTGCCGAGCCATCTTTGGAGTAAATGATAGATGGAAAGAAAAGTCTGTTTCTTTTTGTCCTGTTTTCAGTGACTTCCAAGTTAGAAAATTGCTCATAGGATGAGAGCCTCATCAGTATTGCAGACACAGAGCTCTCAGGAGCTGCAGATTCCAGTGTTCACAGACCCTGAGTATCTCAGCTGTTAATAGATAATAAAAATGGTCAGAACTTGAATTTATATTCAGCAGTCCCTCTGACACGTCTGGGGCTCTACATGGATCACCATTCCCCCTTGTACTCGAGTCTGTCCTTGGGGGTGAACAAGCCTGCTAGGAAGAGCCATTAACTCTGGAAGGTGCCTCTGGGGATTGCTGAGCCAGCTGCCATGCTCCTGCCCCCTCCCTCCATCACCTGGGAGTACGGGAGAGCTTTCTAGAGAGTGGGGTGGCAGGGGGCACACTGGGATGTGACCAGTCAGTGGCCCATAGACGGCCAGGGGCTACCCTGCATGCCCCACAAGCTCTCAAGCCCCCGCCCAAGGACTGGGTACCACTTTCCGATGTACCACTGAGTGGCTGAACTAAGCCCACACTTACTGTCCCTGGACTCAGAATCCCTGATAAGTGTAGAAGCTTAACCAGATGCGTATATAATCATCCACACACAAGAGAGATCTACCCTCAGTGGTTACAGGACAAAGGCTGTGTCTTCAGACCTCTAGGATCCTTTAAAATAGATGAAAGATAGGGTTCTGATGACATAGAAACCTTCAAAAAGTTTAAATGTTTTGGTGCCAAATGCTTTGAACACACTATCTTGCCTAGTTCTCTTAACAATGACCTCAGTACTTGGAGGAGTTGGTCCTGTCCGCATTTTCGACCATCTCTAAAAGTAATAGGAATAATAACAGCTAACATTTGTTGAGTTGCACCTCGATGACTAAGTGCTTTGACGCATTCGTTCGTTTCATCCTGACAACAGAACTCTGAGGTCGGAGATTCTATTATTGGCCCCATTTTACAGATAGGAAAACTAAGCACAGAGAAGCCAAGAAGTTTGCTGAAGTCCACACAGCTGGCAAGGCATCCCAGGGCTCTGGTTCCAGGGCCTGTCCTCAACCACGAAGCTCCAGGACCGGTGAGGCAGGGAGAAGGGCTGCCAGACTCGGCAAACACGCACACAAGACACCCGGTTCAATGTGCATTTCAGACGGACAATGAATTATTTTACGTGCAGGTGTCTCCCTTGTGATACTTGGGACGTACTTTTATGAAAAGAATTATGTGTTGTTTATCCAAAATTCAAATTGGATTGAACAGCCAGGTGTTTTTTTTAGTTTCTTTGGCTGCACCACATGGCATGTGGGATCTTAGTTCCCCCACCAGGGATTGAACCTGCACCCCTTGCATTGGAAGCACGGAGTCTTAACCAATGGACCGCCAGGGAAGTCCTGAACAGCCTATACTTAAACGGGCGACCCTGGGGGGAAGGGATACCTGAGGGTTGAGCCTCAGCCTGTCTAATTCCAGAGAACCTTTTCAAATCTGCTGCCATATTTGAATACATGCTTCTAAGGGCAGAATCATGTCCCAGTCCTGATGCTGGACTTTGGTCAACCACTGGAACGAAAAGGCAAGCGGGCTTGACCCTGCATTAACAACAGAAAAAAGGCATCCCAAGGCACTGTGATTGTCAGTCCTTCTTAAAATTCATTCAAGCTCTGTGCCTGGTTCATAAAAACTTGAGTAAAGGGCTTCCCTGGTGGTGCAGTGGTTGAGAGTCCACCTGCCGATGCAGGGGACACGGGTTCGTGCCCCTATCCTGGAAGATCCCACATGCCGCGCAGCGGCTGGGCCCGCGAGCCATGGCCGCGGAGCCTGTGTGTCCGGAGCCTGTGCTCCGCAACGGGAGAGGCCACAGCAGTGAGAGGCCCGCGTACAGCAAAACAAAACAAAACAAAAAAAAAACTTGAGTAAAGACGTGAGGAGACTTTTAAAAAAAGAAAGGATAAGAAATGGGTCATTTATTTTTATATTCAGGAATGCCATTTTCTCCTAGGTACTCTGATAAGAAAAACCAGCAATGTTCTCCAAGTACTTAAAGCAGGCCAGCTAGGAGTAGGGATGAGAGCAGAGTCAGGAGAAAATGCAGGCAGACAGTAGACAGTAGCAAGAGGTCTTCTCCCCACTCACCACCGTTCCCACCCCGAGGCAGGAAGATGATCTTTTGATGTCTGCTCGCAGCACATGTCTGAGTGTTTACTCAGAACACACGCTCAGGCTCTAGACAACTACAGGAAAAGTGTAGGAATTTTTTAAAGTCATGTGCTTAGAGCATTTTCGATGACCTCTCTCGAACATGCAATGGTGTGTGTTCATCATGATTCAGATGAATTTGTCTGTGTTCCCACAAGGCTTGACATCACCCAGGTGAGTCAGCAGAAAACCAGCATCTTTACCACATTTACTATTTGCTGACAATCATCCCAGAAATAGCTGCCCTTGAGACACTGTAAAAGCTTTCCTCTCTCCCTCTTAGGGCAAAACATTTTAGGGGAAGAAGAGAATCTTGGCCAAATCCTGGTGTTCTCATTAGGGTAACGATGTACATCCCTGGCCCGTTACAAGGAAGAAGCACGTTACCCAGGGCCCAGTGATCTGACCCGCACTCAGACTGGCCAGTTGAGTAGAATTCCATTCAAGGGCCTCCCCATGGAGGGGGGTTCAGATCGTGGCCCCCTGACTCAATACAGGACACTCAGGCTTTCTCTCTGAGCCTCAGTTTTCCTATCCCCAAACTGAAACATAACCATGGCTTCCACACAGCGCTGTGCAGGACAGATGGGCTGGTCCACGTGAAGTTCCCAGCACAGAGCCTGGACCGCAGGACACTCCCCGTGTGTTCTTATCCTCACGGGTCATTTGACTCCATCAAAGCCCCCGTGGGCCCTCTCACTAGCTTCTCAGAAAAGCCTCCTTCTGGCCCTGGGTCAGGCCCTTTCAACTCAACCATGTCCTCGGGGTGACCAGGAGGGCTGGCAGGCGGAGCTGCTATAAATTAACTTGTGGTGGGTAAACACATCTGTGATTAGACTCAGTGTTAATAAATGCTCAAGCCATAGGCTATACATTTCTTTTAAAAATCTGATGATTGGCACAGATATTTAGATATTTGAAATCTTATAGGCTAATTAGTGAAAGAAACAGTAACTTTTTTTAATGAAGTATAGTTGATTTACAATGTTGTGTTAGTTTCAGGTGTACAGCAAAGTGATTCAGTTATACATATATATACATTCTTTTTCATATTCTTTTCCGTTGTGGTTTATCCCAGGATATTGAATATAGTTCCCTGTGCTCTACAGTAGGACCTTGTTGTTTATCCATTCTATATACACTAGTTTGCATCTGCTGACCCCAAACTCCCAGTCCATCCCTCCCCCAGCCCCCTCCCCCTTGGCAACCACAAGTCTGTTCTCTATCTCTGTGAGTCTGTCTCGAAACAGTAACTTTTTAAAGAAAGCTTATTTCGTCCCTGAGTCTGTTTTAGAGAAAAAGGATTTAGAAAAAAAAGATTCACTTCAAAAGGAATTTTCATCTCTTTGTCCCTTCGCTGAATACTTACACTTCCTCACACTAGTTAAATTAGACATAAAATTAGATTTTAAGGGAAAAACAATTCTCTGCCTTTCATAACACTATTTAAAATGCAAATTACTTTGCAGACAAAAAGAATTGGAATTTTTTTAGCTTAAAAAATAAATGGAATTCCGGAGTCAACATCATATAAATAGGTGTCCATCTGGCCAACCTTATGATTGCCAATTTCTTCTCTTTCAATTTTTTCTTTATGTTTAACAGGAATTTAAACAGCTCCCTCTTGTGGCCTAAAAAGCCATTGGCAACGCAGAGTTTGGTCAGCTTCTTAGGTCATTTTATTCACTGCACGTTTTCTTAATAAATTATATATTTGCTACAGTGGTGAGCAAGCAGCCAGGGGCTGGGATGGATGTTGTTGCCGGTGGCTGCAGCGTGTGTGGACGGAATCAGCGTTCCAGTTCCAGGCTGGGACTCTGGCATCGCGTTCATGCTGCTTCTAATTCAGGGGCTGTGTTTCTCGAGAATGCTTTGGCCAGAGCAACTCACGAAGGCGATTGTTGCCTTCAGGCACTGACTGAGCTGCACGGTGCTCAGAATTCCTGATGCCCAATCTACCCATTTTCAGCTGCAAAGCTTCAGATCATAAAGGTTTAACGGGAAGTCCCCTGAATACGTTTTCTGGTACCCGCTGTGATGTCCCTGAAACTTCAATCAGTTGATCATTCCAAAAATATTTGGGGTTGGGGGGGGCTGCCTGCTGGGCATTGTACCAGATGCTGAGATGCAGTAAGCAAACCAGACACGGCCCTGTGATGCCGCAGCCTAGTGGGACGACAAATCGTTGTTTAACGTGGGGCGTGGCCATCACTGTCCAGGAAAACGACCTATTCAATGTAGACGGGGCGTCAGGGAAGGCGGTCTCTCTGAGAAATGGCTGAGTAGGAATTTGCCAGATTAAGGAGGAAAAATAGCAGGTGTCCACATGGAGAAGCGGGTGGAGCTTGGCTCCTGAGAGACTGGGAACACGTAATGGTGGGGGCAGTATCAGGCCGAAGCCAGGTGCTTTGTGACCATGGGTGGACAGTGGGCATCATCCTGACGCACTGTGGTCTCTTTGAAAGGCCATGCTGGCTGCCTGAGCAGACAGGACAGGAGGGGAGTGGGGATGGAAGAGAGGACACTCCCCAGGGACCATGCAACATCCAGGCAGGATGGCCGGGGCCTGGGTGGTGTGTGCGGAGAGGGCAGGGGGTGCAGGTTTTAGATCCACTTGAAGATCACATTGATAGGATTTGATGATGAAACCAAAGTAAGGGGCGGAGGGGAGGTTTAAAATGGCCCGCACACAGCAAAGACAGGGATGCACCACAACTATGCACCACAGAAATAGGGATGAACCTCACACACAAGGTTGAATGAAAGAGCCCGAAGACAAACGGACACAGAAGACACCTCCCGGCAGCTCCCACCTCCTCCTGTCTCTGAAGCTGCTGGGTGCCCGACACCGCCTGTCATCTGCCTTCCAAAATCACGCCCAAGAGAACCCACATGGAAAATCAAAGCCCAAGGTTTGAACAGTAAGAGATGACGGACCCGTGAAGAGCTTTCTGTGGAACTCCTTGGAGGTTCCAGGAACCATTCGGATCAGGACACAAATGGGACATCCTTTCTGAGCATTATATTCAATGCAGCATAATCTGAACTAATCTGAACGTTCTGACTGCAGATTGAGGGAAGTGGAAACCAGAATTCATACGTTCTTCTGTAAAGATGGAAATGCTCGGTGTGAATATAAGATGAAAGACCCTCCGTGCCACGCAAACCGCGAGAAATATTACTTTAAATTTGCTGCTTGTTTTATGCCCTTTGTATCACACAGTTTTTAGCTGCTGGTATTGAAATCAAAATAGATTTTCTGGCCCCAAAGCAGAAAGCTTCTCCTAGTCAGGAAAACAAATGCCAGCCTTTGGGATTGTCTGAAAGCTAGAATTAGTTTGAATGAGGAGCCTCAGTCTTTCAGCTGAGGAAGCGTCTCTGAATGTGGGAGGTCGTCTGGGGACAGGATCTGAGAATTTCCTCTAAAAGAATCTGGCAAGAAGCGGGGAGCAAACCACCGGGAAGCAGAATGTGGCCCAGGGAGATGGTGTGCACTGTGGTGGCTAAACCCGGCGATTCCCTCCGTCGACGAAAAATCAAATAACAATGAAGCTAAGAAGAAAGAAAAGAGAATTTTATCTGAGCCAAACTGAGGATTATAACCTGGGTAACAGATTCTCAGAAGCTCTGAGAACTGCTCCATGGATCAGGAATTCAAGATGCAGTTTTATACATTTTTGAGACAAAGAAATTATGTATCATATTGACAGGTTAGCATTGAATCCATAGTTCAATCAACAAAGTTTTCTTTTTCTTTTTTTCAATTATGCACGTACAGACAAGCCTTTGGTCAATGCGGCCCTTTGTACCCTTGTATGAGATGAAAAAGAAACATATGAATCATAGAATTGCAATATTACAATGGGGCCTCTGAAGAAAGGGGCCAACTTTTTCCCACAGGTTGATTTCATCCTCCTGCTTTGAGGAGGTCTGGTTAGTGTATCATGTAGAGGCACCTCGCAGGTTAGGAAAGGCCTGCCCAGAGCGGGCGTGTCATTTGTCTTCTTTTTTCTTCTTTCTGTCTTGGTTTGATTGCCTGCCACGGAATCTCAATGATTTTCCTCATCACCTTCGAAGGTAAATGAGAGGACAGTGTTTACGCAAAATTGTTTCATTTGTTCTGACAGTTCCCACGCTGAGTCATGGCTTTATCACCTCAGTCCCATCAAGGGGAAGAATGATCTTTGTCAGGGCAGGAGAGAAGTGGTCCTGCATCTGCCTTAGACGTGGTGTTACATTGACCATTTTCAGATTTTGATGCATTTGTTTCATTCTTCAATATTTATTCTCAGGGAAAAGAGAAAAGCAAGACTGTAAATCCTCGAAGAGAAGACTGGAAGACTTCACAAGTCGGAGAGAGAAAACCATACCATGACCCCATTTTTCTACAGAGTGTATACCACCACAGGCTTGAAACTGCACTTGCTGGCTTTACAGCAGGATGCCACCAAAGGGGACTGGAGAAGCAGTGGACACGGGCGGCCACCCTAGTCCCCCCGCCTGGGGCTGAAGCCACCTGCACGCCCCACCCCCGTCGCCCCCCCAGGAGTGCTGTGGCCACTCTCAGCCTCCTGCAAGTCCCTCTGGGAATCATTCTCAGCTGAGAAGAGCCAGCTCACTCTCTTCCTGAGGTCAGCCTGCGCTGAGACTGGTCAATGTGGGGTGTAAAAGTTCACACATGCACACACACACCCCGCGGAATTTGGGAACATTTAAAAGGCTTCCGTGTCAGTGCCCCTGACGGGCTCAGCCGAGGCCTTGGGCAGGATTTCACTAGAGCCCGCCTTCACCTGTGCACGATCCCGCTTCCTTTCTGCTGACAGGCGTAAACCCTGATGAAGGTTCTACCGGCTGAACACCGCCTGCAACGTCGCAGTGACCGACCCGGCGTGTTGATTCATTTCTTTGTTTTCCTAGATCTAGGGGTGAGGATTGGGGGTTCTGGGGTCTGACTCCTAATCATCTTTCGTCTCTTTTTTTCCCTGGGGAATTTGAAGGGCTGTCATGACAAGAGGTTCCATTTAGGAAAACATTCAGAATCCACTTCATGTGACTACGAACCAAGGCAGTCCTCAGTGTATCGATTAATCTCTGTAGCCACAAACAATTGAGGCATAAGATACCGCCCGCCCCCTGGAGCTCTCTCTTACTCTCAGAACAAGACGTTTCTAGCTCTCCTCCTTCCCCCATGATTGGCCAACCCCTTTATTCTCTCTTTTTATTTTATTTTTTCCTTGCGGTACGCGGGCCTCTCACTGCTGCGGCCTCTCCTGTTGCGGAGCACAGGCTCCGGACGCGCAGCCTCAGCAGCCATGGCTCATGGGCCCAGCCGCTCCGCGGCATGTGGGATCTTGCCGGACCGGGGCACGAACCCGTGTCCCCTGCATCGGCAGGCGGACTCTCAACCACTGCGCCACCAGGGAAACCCTGTTTGCTACACATTTAAAAGGTGGTATCTACTTCTAATATTTCAAGAATCATGCTTGAGCTTATGTATTTTTATTCTAATTAGAACAAGACTAGACAAGAACAGCATTTTCAAGTAACACCCTGTTAAGGGCTCAGTGTGTCCCCACAAAATCCGTATGTCGATGCCTTAACTGCTCTCCCTCAGAATGTGACTGTATGTGGAGACGGGGCCTTTAAAGAGGTGATTAAGTTAAAGTGAGGCCATATTACAACTAGTGTCCTTGTAAGAAGAAGATGAGGGCACAGAAAGCACGGCAGAAGGACAGCCGTGTGCGGACACGGTGAGAAGGCAGCCGTCTGCAAGCCAAGGAGAGAGGCTTCCAAAGAAACTAAACTGCTGACAGCTTGATCTTGGACTCCAGCCTCCAAAATTGGAGACAATACATTTCTGTCATTTAAGCCACTCAGTCTGTGGGATTTTGTTGCGGCAGCCCTAGCAAACAAATCCACACCCCTAGGTGGGACTTGGGAGGGCACAGCAGCCCTGGGTGCCCTGCCCAGAACTGGTACAAGGAAGCAGGAAGAAGGAGAGGATGAAAAGGGGGCACTTGAGCAGAAGCAGCAGAGCAGGAGGGCTGAATAGCTGTTGTGTTGAAAGAACTGCATTGCCTGCTCGCTGAATTTAGCATGTGTGCGACATTTAGGAAAAGAGGCACGATCCTCAGAGAGAAGTCTGTTAACAATCATCTCTCTGTCAACGCAGTAAAAGAGCCGTTGTGAGCAAAAACCCAATTCTCAATTGCATCCTCAAAATGTGGTGTATGCAAAAATGCATAAGGGCAGTTGTGCAAGTAAGTGTCTCGTATGTGCATGGGTAGCAAAAGTTTGCTCCAACAAGATGGGGACAAAATTACTCTTATTGAATAAATTAATGAGGATCCATCTGTAAAGACCTGTTTTTCATTTCTGCATTCTGTTCTACCACATGTTCATCTCCATGCGCACATCTGATGTTACTCAGACCCACTAGATTGCCGCTGCATCCTGTGTCTGTTCCCCATCACTGCCGAGTCACAACAGAGCTGAGTTTACAAATGAAAAGAATTTTTTTCTTACAGTCAGCTTTCCTATGAATCCTCACTCCTTGTTTCAGTATTAGTGACATGGCAGCAATGTCTTCCCTAATGTGTAAAAAGTCCACACCAGAAACCTTCCAAGGGAAGGTGTGGAGAAGTAAGGGGAGTGAAGCGGATGGGACGCATCCCTCCTTACGGGAGAGATAGCACACAAACAGGAAGAGCGTGGATGCCACGTGAACTGTACAGAGGAAATGTCTTCTCCCTGGCACTAATTTGTTTATATTTAGTAAGGCTTTATTATGTGGTGGACTTTGCTAAATACTGCAGAAATACCAAAGAAGTGTAAAAGGACTCTTGTCCCCGAGAAATGATCATGTACCTGGAAAGACAGCACGAGCATAGAAAGCAGTCATCTAGAGGGCGGTTAGGGGCTGAAGTCTGAGATGCTGAGCGGGACCTGCCCTGCCTGGGGCACCCGAGGTCAGTCCTCAAGCCCGAGCTGGCTCCTTCTTTCCATAAGAACACAGGACAGGAGCACACCCAGGTCCCTTCGTACCTACAGAGCACTGAGGTGACACCTGTCACAGTAAATTACATCATCAGCCAGCTCAGAGCATCACTATTGCTCCGGTATTATCTCGGCTTTGTTAACGGTATTTGTGTCTGTGTATTTTATTGATTGTCTTATTAATGAGTAATATTGTGTGTGGAGGGCAGTGGGGAGGTTGAGGCAGCGTCCACGGGAAAGACCCCCCAAGCCGTGAGTAGAGGCAATGGGTGAATAGCTTCCCAGCCTGGTTTCCGGTTCCCACAGACACGACTAAAACTATGTTTAAAACGCAAATGTTGGGCTTCCCTGGTGGCGCAGTGGTTGGGAGTCCGCCTGCCGATGCAGGGGACACGGGTTCGTGCCCCGGTCCGGGAGGATCCCACATGCCGCGGAGCGGCTGGGCCCGTGAGCCATGGCCGCTGAGCCTGCGCGTCCGGAGCCTGTGCTCCGCAACGGGAGAGGCCACAACAGTGAGAGGCCCGCGTGCCGCAAAAAAAAAAAAAGTGTCCAGTAGGGCAGGCTGCTTTGGTTTAATCTTCTGGTGTGTTTAGAGGGTAGGTTCGGCAGGGGGAGACCTGAGTGATACAGGAAAGAATAGACTCAGACTAGGGAATTCAACAGCGGGATGATCTAGAGGGTGGATCTGTCAAAACTAAGAAAAATCAATTCATCTGCCCAAAGCCAGACACAATTTTCAGTGAGTCCTCAGGAAGTGTGACATAAACTGCCATTTAGCCACAAAATGCCTTTTTTATTTTTTTAAAAAAGTATGTATTACCTATTGTTATGTTTGGTGATTTATAGAGTTATTTCATTGTGAAATGATGAGACTAGTGATTTTTCTTTCAAAATCAGCAGTTCACATGCTGCTTCTTCATCTCCTACGTGACCATCTCTCCCCTGGTCTGGGCTCTTGTGCTTTAATCCACAAACACAGTCACATTTGTCACCAAGAGTTTGCATTTACTAGACTCCCTAGCTACTACTTTTTTCTCCAAATTAAAAAGAGACAAATAAAATGGTAAGTGCAGCCCTTGACAGCTACAGGAGAGTGAGCTAGAACTTCAAACCTGGGGGTGTCCTGGTTACTGCTGGGTCTGGCCCTGTGTTGTAATGCCTATAAGGGTTCCTGTCAGGGAGGTCCAGGAGGAAATTCCAAAAGCATCAGGCAATACAATAATTGATACTTTCCATGTGGTTTTCCCCGTTTCTCAGAAGAGGTATGGTCTCAGGTTTTGGATTCTCTTTTCAGGCATGTTTTTTTTGATATAGTAACATTTGAAACCTTGCTTTTCATCTCCAAGAAGAGCAGCAAATGTGCATGAAATGCCTCTCTAGGAGTTGCAGAGTGGTGTGCTGATAAGCTCTGTAGTAAAGAATTGCACTCAATTTTGTTCCTCCTGGAAGACCCGATAATTTTCTTCTTGTAATAGCTATTGTCATCTTGTAGACCATGCTAGGAAGCACTGTTATACATGAAAGGGAAGGCATGCAGCATCTGGACCATCAGACTGGATTATAATAAAAGTCTTTTCATTGGACAGGAAGAAACATAATGGAGAGTGCATAACAATAAGTGTTTTTTCCCGCGACACCTGTAAATTAACTGCATATCCTGAATATAAACTGTTGCTGAGTTTTAAGATGCCTGAGATAAAAATAAAATAAATAAACCAGAGCTTATCAATTCAAGTCTCATTTTCATGCTGTTTCCCACAGAAATACACTCCAGGCTTCCAGAGAAATCTCTGGACTTTTCAAATGAACATTCTGAATGTAGCCGAGCTCCATGCCCTGGCTCCTTATTTCACCTGTATAAATAGGTGTGACCCACTGAAAACTGCAGAGATGCAGTTATGTGCCAGGAAAGTACAATTGCAGACATTTTTTTTTTTTCCTGCAAACTGGGATGAAGCCCTCCAGTGGCTAATTTAATCAAGCAGTGATTCCCTACCTAAGCAGAAAAGCATGCAAAGAAGCAGCTTCACTGCAGCTGTAGCCATGACAAGGTGCTCTGAGTCTAAGAGACCTAGGAATAAACAGCCCTGTGACAAATACACATTTCCCTGGGAAGAGGAAATAAAGCCTGAGGACAGAAGGAACAGAGTTTACCTCCTTACTTTGTGGGTGACCTCTGAAGCCATTCTCATCAACTTCATGGCAGTGATTTACCAAGGGAAAGGCCCGGAATTCGGTGCCGCGTCAACAGTGAGAGAATATTTGTGCCTAAAAAAAGGAAACCCACCTATTTCCATGACTCAAATGTCCCAAATGTTAAACGAAAAAGAATTTTCCATTTATCCAGAAATAATTTATCTGGCAGGTGCTATAGGTTGACTGATTGTGTGCCCTGCAAATTCATATGTTAAAAATCTAACGCCCATTGTGATGCTGTGAGGAGGTGGAGCCTTTGGGAGGTCATGAGGTCATGAGGGCAGAGCCCTTATGAGGGAATTAGTGCCCTTATGAAAGTGACCCCATAGAGCTCCCTCGCCCCTACTGCCGATGCGGGTACAGGTACAGCGAAAAGACAGCCGTCAGCTAGGAGGAAGTTCCTCAGCAGACACGGAATCTACCAGCGCCATGATCTCGGGCTCACTGCCTCCAGAGCTACAGGAATAAATGTCTGTTGTGTATAAACCACCAGTTCGTGGGCTTTTGTTACAGCAGCCCTAATGGACTAAGGCAGACGTTGGTACCGAGAGTAGGATGCCGCTGTAACAAATCCATAAAAATGTGGAAGACGTTTTGGAATGGGGTAATGGTGAGAGGCTGGAAGAGCTTTGAGGTTCCTGCTGGAAGAAGCCCAGTTGCCATGAACAGACCACGAAGGGCGATTCTGGTCAGAGACCAGAAAGAAAAGAATAGACTTCTAGAGAAGGCCTCAGTTTTTTAGAGAATACCTAAGGAATCCTGAACAGAGTTTTGGTGGGAATATGGACAACGAAGCCCATTCTGATGAGATCACAGATGGAAATGACAAACAGATGACTGAGTGATGGAGGAGAGGCCAACCTTGTTACAAAGTAGCAACGAGCTTAGAGGAATTATGCTCACCTGGGAGGGTTTTGTGTCAGGTACAGCTTTCCAGGGGTGAAACCGGATATATGGCTGAGAAAATTTCAGTGTCAGAGAAATTGCCTGATGCCTCTTGACTGCTTATAATAAAATGCAAGGAGAGAGGCATGACAAAGATGGAATTGTTAATCAATTATTGTGAGAATCAGGCCTGCCCCTCCCATCACAGGCCCTGAGAGCAAGGGCCTGGGGGCGACCGATTTCAAAGGAGGGGGTCTGCCCCACCCCCTGCACTCCATCGCCCCCCTGGTGGAGCAAAGCTGTGGGGAGGTAGCTGCCTCCTCCCAGACTTCAAAGCATGCCCCCAAGAGCCTCAGGTCCAGGCAGAGAACCGAGGGGGGAGTGGGGCTCCTGCCAAGAGCCCCAGCTAGGGCCACGCCCAGCGGGACAGCAGAGGGGAGCCAGTGGACTCAGCTGTGGTGTGGTGAGTTCCTGTGGAGAGAGCCGCATGCCTGGGCTCCCACCCAGCAAAGCCCCTGGGGCAGGCCCTCTAGAGCCCTCCAAAGGGGGCCTCCAGAATCCCCGTCCCAGTGTGTCTGGAAGGCAGAACCTCCGCGAGGTGGGCCAGAGGCCAGAACACCAGGCCCAAGGTTATTCCTGAACCTTGAGGCGTGATCCACCCTTGCCCTGTTGGATTTTGGAGGTGCTGGGCGCTCTGACCTTCCTATGTCTGTACTATGCCTGCCTCACCACTGTGTTTTGGAACCAGAGATTCACGGCTGGAGTCTCCCCCACATCTGCTTTCGATGGTGTTTAGAGGAGACTTTTAAAAAATAAAATTGGAGGGTAAGGAGAATGACCTCATCCAAGACAGATATTACTCAGCAGAATTCGGTTGCATTCTTGCAGTAACTGCTCCCCAAGCTCCCATCTCCTGTTTCCTTGGCTGTTTTCCTCATTCTTGGTCTTGGCTACTGCTTTTGATGCCCCTCCCCGCTCCGCCCCATAACATCACCAGGTGAAGTCCTTGTTTCAGCTGAGCTTGGTCCCCTAATCAAGTACTAATCAGTACTGCCCTTTGCTGCTGTGTCATTTGTCATTTCCTGGTAGTAACGCTACTTGCTCAGAATTTTAGGTCTGATCAACTCTGTGATCTTCTAAGAATAAAACGATAAGAGCAGTTCTTTGAAGGAGGCTGATCTGGAGCAAGACATCTGGAAGACTGGAGTGTGATAAAGACAACGTGACGCTTCTGCCTCTTTAGGTGGATACGGGATTCTCCGTGTCTCCAGGACTCTTCAGTCGCCTGTGAGCTCCTGGAACACACCACCTGCATCCTCTTGGCTTTTCCAGTGCCTAACACAGTTCTGACCCATAACTGGCACTTAATAAATGTTTCGAATGAGTAAATGACTAAATGGATGGAGGGAAGGGTAACTATTTAATGGTGGTGATGGCTATTTGCTAATGGAGATCAGCCAGTCAATTAATATTTATTGAGAACCCATGATGTGCCACTTTGTGCTTGGAGCTAGATTCCACGAAATTGTAGTAGAGAAAAGGTGCATCAGCTGGACCTGTAATCCAGTGTGAATGTGACGGCTCAGGCATCTGTGAAGCCTTTTTTTTTTTTTTTTTTTTTTTTTGCGGTACGCGGGCCTCTCACTGTTGTGGCCTCTCCCGCTGCAGAGCACAGGCTCTGGACGCGCAGGCTCAGCGGCCATGGCTCACGGGCCCAGCCGCTCCGCGGCATATGGGATCCTCCCGGACCGGGGCACGAACCCGCATCCCCTGCATCAGCAGGCGGACTCTCAACCACTGCGCCACCAGGGAGGCCCTGTGAAGCCTTTTTAAGAGGCGTTTGGATCGTCCTCCTAGTGCTAGCTAAAGGATAAATGGTCCCAGGGCTACTGATCTGGATTAAGCATAGCTGGACAGACCAGGCAGTTTAGTCACTGTTTAGTTGGTAGTCTGCCAGGGTCCAGTGGTCACAGATAGGGTCAGCATGCAGTATCAAAGATTAACTCAAGGGCTTCCCTGGTGGTCCAGCGGTTAAGAATCCGCCTGCCAATGCAGGAGACACAGGTTCGAGCCCTGGTCCGGGAAGATCCCACATGCCTCGGGGCAACTAAGCCCGTGTGCCACAACTACTGAGTCCGTGTGCCTGGAGCCTGTGCTCCACAACAAGAGAAGCCACCGCAATGAGAAGCCCGCGCACCACAACCAAGAGTAGCCCCCGCTCACCGCAACTAGAGAAAGCCCACACGCAGCAACGAAGACCCAGCGCAGCCAAAAAAACCCAAAACACACACACACACACAACAATAACAAAAAACTGAAGTGGATTGCATCAAGGATTTTACATTAAAAAAAGATGAATTCGACAGCTCATCTGCAGTCCATCAGTGTAGCAACCACCTGGGACCAGCTCTGTCTGACTTTTGATCTGGCAACTTAGACAAAAATGGACACTTCCCACCTCTCCCTGTCCTCTGGGTTTAACACAATCACCTGGGTTTCCCTAATTAGGTGCCTCACGATCAACAGTCCCTACAAGAAGTCCTTTCTGCCAGGACAGGCTAGGAGCCTGAATGCCCTAGGGGCTCTGGGCCTTATCAATGCTGGTGCTACCCTCCAGGGGTGGGCAGTGCCTTGTCAGGGGCTCATTCCTGATTGGTAGTGTTAATGGTTCCCACATCCAGAGCCTCATACTGCTTCGGTAGGAGCCTGGTTTCACCCCAGGACCTGGAATTGCAAGTGCATACAGTCTTGTCTTTTATTTGCAGCAGCTCTCATAACAAATGCAGAAAGACGTGTTTATTCCAGAGGCCAGTTGTGACGTCTGTTGCCTTGAAAGCATTAAAAAGATTGGATATAGGGCTTCCCTGGTGGCGCAGTGGTTGAGAGTCCGCCTGCCGATGCAGGGGACACGGGTTCGTGCCCCGGTCTGGGAGGATCCCGCGTGCCGCGGAGCGGCTGGGCCCGTGAGCCGTGGCCGCTGGGCCTGCGCGTCCGGAGCCTGTGCTCCGCAGGGGGAGGGGCCACAGCAGTGGGAGGCCCACATACCGCAAAAAAAAAAAAAAAAAAAAAAAAAAAAAAAAGATTGGAAATAAATATTCCTTTTAAAATCTTATCTTGGATCAGGAGCTTAAAGTTAGCTGAATCCTAGAATCAATCACTCTTAAGGAATAGAGAGGAATTCTGATTCCATTTTCATTGTCTTTTATTAATCCATGTTTCACTAAGTCTAACCCTAAATAGTAACCCCAGTGACTTTTAGCTCTAAAAAAGATATTCATTTGGTAACTACTATTTTTGCAGTGTGTGTTTTCTCAGTCTGTACTGTGATTAGCATCCTTTTCTATTTTAGCATTTTATTGGGTCTGAGAGCCTTCAACTATGCGATCTTAAACATTTCACTGATTTTACTTGTCAATTCCCCTGTTTTCATAGAGAATTTTCCTTCAGAAGTCCACCAGCACCATCACCAACAAAAATATCTGTTTTAAAGTATGTTGGTGATAATTGTGTTACCCCAAATTTGGCAAAAAAAAAAAAAAAAAAAAAATCCAAAGAATTACTCTTTTCCCCCAGCAAGGTCAACAATCTTATACAAGTCTATGGACACACTGTAGCTTAATTCTAGGCAGACTTTAGTTTGTCTTAGTGACAAGCTTTTATTAACAAAAAAGAATACCTTTCAAAGATACAGATCTCAAGAGGATCTTATTTAAGACCGACTCAGTTAAGTAAAACAAAAGCGTGGGTGGATAGAAATTGTGTGATTTCAAACCATTAAAGATGAATCAGGACTGGGCAAGAGGGGCAGAAAGAGGAATCTTTTAAATGAATACAGACGAAGGAGCACCGGCCTTGCCCCAGTGAAGGCCTGGGGAGGAAGGGGACCTCCGCAGCGTCCGAGTCTGGGCCGGGGTCCCTGTGCCCCCGGAGAAGCTCAGGCGGCTCAGCCCGCGGGACGCGCACGCGCGTACGAAGGGAACACCTGCCAGGCTGGCCGGGTGGGCGGGGCCTCGGCCGCGCGCTCGGTTGTGGGGGCGGGCCCTTCCCTATATTTGTGTGCGCCGGGGCGCGGAGAGGTGATTGGTCGCCCTTGAACCGGAAGCAGTCGGCGGCGCACGGTTTCTCGGCGGGACGGGCTTCTTGCAGCGGCTACAGGATGGTGGGTGGCGGCGGGAAGCGCAGGCCCGGCGCGGAGGGGCCGCAGGTACCGCGCGGAGGTCCAAGGGCGGTGGCGGGACTGAGGGCGGCGCGGCGCGTTTGCCCCCAGCCGGAGCGGAGAGCGGCGCCTCGCGTTCCTGCGTCTCCCGGGGGCGGGCCCGGGGCGGGTTACATCCCGGGGTTCCCCCGGGGCCGGGTTGGCGCAGTCAGGAGCCCTCCCCCGGGGGGGCGGGTTGACTCAGCCCGGTCCCCCCACAGCACGCTCCCCCAAGCCTCTGGTCCGGCTGGCCCCGCCGAGTGTAGAAAGAACCGCGGACGCCCCGGAAGGAGGGCGTCCCCGAAGGCGGGAGACGCGGCGGAGGGGTGGCCGGGCGTAGCGCCGAGCTCGGCCGCGGGGAGGCCGGGATGGGGACGGAGGGGCGTCGGCTCAGGCTTTCCTGCGACCTCACACGTTTTGTCTCCACTGCAAGAGCGGCAGGGAGTCAAGCAGGAAAGAAGTAGAGGTTTCCGAAACTCCCTCTGGCTGCGCTGTCAGCTGGATGGGGAGAGACGGTGCAGGAGGGCCGCGTTCTGGGCGTTCTTTACCCCGGCCCCGCTCCCCAGGAGCGGAAGGGTTAAGGATAAGGGCAGCCCCTGAAGGGCCCAGCCGTCCTAAACTCTAGTTATTAGGGATTTGGGGATGCAGCCAGCGTGTGAGCTCAGGCAGAGCTGAAAACACCCTTTTCTCCCTCTGAAAGGGCAGTGAACTTCTTTGCCAGAGTGTTAGTCTTAGAAATAAAGCATCAAAAACTACGATGCGTCTACAGAGACTACGGCCAACAGTAATAGCCAGCATTTATGTATTCTGTGCTAGCACTGTTTGTGTATTTTTACAAATAATTTATTCCTTGTAACAACCCTGTGATAGAGGTACTACACAGGCCTTTTTTTTGTAGATGAGAGAACGGCACAGAGAGGTTAGGTAACTTGCCCAAGGCGACAGAGCTGGAAATGGGAAAAGTCAAGAATCAACCACGGCAGCTTAACCATTATGCAACACTGCCTTTCGGCAAGGTAGATTTAAAGCTCTTCTTTCTAACATCTTAAGTTTGAGCCAGTCTTTGGAAGTCTCACCAAAGGCGGGCATACACACAGAGGGGAGGCTGGGTCAGGACTTGACATGCTCCTGCTGTTGTGTGTTTGCAGCGGGCCAGCCCACCTGGGGGGCCAGCCCACCTGGGGTTAGATGCCTGTTCTCCCACTTTCTAGTTGGGGACCCAGGGGAAGTCAGCTAACCTCAGTTTCCGTGTCTGTAGAATGTGGATAACAGAATCTAGCTCATAAGGAATTTCTGAGGACTAAATGAGTTAATCCATAGAAGGAGTTTCGCACAGTGGCTTGGCACCATAGTAAGTGCATAACAAGTAGCTATTACTTACTGTTTTTACTGTTACATGTATTACTGTTTGCTATTATCACCATCGGTTTTTGGATCCATATTTGAACAGCCTTCTTGTTCAATTTAATTTTTTATGACCTCATATAGACATGTTATAATCCTTGGCGTGATACACTGTTACTCTTGGTCATGGTCCTGTTTTACCTGATTTGTTTAATAATACGACAGACACCTGTGAGGCTGTTGCCCAGGCCAAGCGCTGAAAGGCTGACCGTGGCGCTCCATCTTCATGTTGCTCACCTGTCCTGTCTGCCTAACTCCTTCCTGTCGACCCCATTCGGTGTAGCTACGATCCTGAACTGTTTGTTTTCCTCTGTCTTCTTTTTATGGCTTTATCACCCATGAGTTGATGCCTGAACAGTATTTTTTGAACTTCATAAAAAGGCTATCATGCTGCATATAATCTTCTGGGACGTTTTTCTTCATTCAGCATTATATTATTAAGATTGATCCATACTGTGTGTGGCTCTATTTCCTTTGCACTAAGCGTAATATTCCATCGTTTGAAAGTCCTGTAACCATTCTGTCAACAGGCATTTTCACTTGTCCTGTTTTCCACTCGTAAAACAATGCCATCAAGAACATTCTTGTATATGTCATCTGGTTCATAAATACACTTTGCAGACTTTGAACGATACCCAAAATAACATCAATAAACTTGAGCCTGCTGGAAGAATGTGAATATGAGAAACATCAGGTTAGAATTTCTCAGTCGTGACCCCTGTGGACATCTGGGCCAGATAGGTGTTTGTTAAGGGGCCTCTCCTGTGCACTGTAGGCTGTTTAGCAGCATCCCTGGCCTCTCCCCACTGAACGCCAGCAGCACCCCCCCCCCAAGTTTGTACAACCGAAAAGGTCTCCAGAAACTGCTAACCGTGTCCCCTTGGGGGCAGGTACCTCCGGGTTGGGCAGCACTGATGTCCTGATAGCTGGACAGGAAGGGAAGGATCCAGGTGCCCAGAAAGAACAACACGTACGGCCACTCCCGAGACTGAAGATGCGTCCCCTCCCACCACGCGTTTTATTCTAGTGGGAATAGGTCTCAAATGTAATAAGCATTCTGAAGCCTAGCATACTTACAGGGTGAACCTATACTGCAGAGCTGCTGGAGCTGAGTTTTATAACCTAGTCTGGCCTTAAACGACCTTTTCTGAAATCATTGTTTTAACTAGTAAATCCCGTTGCATCCAGTTATTTCTGGCAATTTGCTTCTGGTGTGGGCACTGAGTCTGTTTAAACGAAAGGCACGATGACACCTGTTTACCAAAACAGGGCAAAGCCTGCTATTTTCTTATTCCTCTTTTCCTGCTGTTTACCTTTTCTTGTATACTTTTTGGTTTTTTGTTTTCTGCGTTTCCATTATCTTAGGGAAATATGTTTAAAGAGTTGCTGTGTGTGTCCCTCTTGACACCTATATATTATAAACTGTTCTTTTTTTCCTCACCCAAAAGAATCCCCAGATTTTACTCAAATACCATGTATAGAGTTTTAAAGGAAACTCATAGAGTTGGGGTGAACAAAAATGAGCAGTATTATTAAGCAGTCCAAGTTGCTGACATTACTTTGGGAGAAACAGTTTTGTGTGTGGGTTTTCAGGGTGAAACAGCAGTCGCCGAGAAGAAGGGTAAATGTGGTGAAGCCGACGTGCCCAGTGACCTTCGAAAAGAGGCAGAAAGTCATTACGGGCTTTCTCTGCCTGAAGACTTCTATCACTTCTGGAGGTTCTGTGAAGGACTTGACCCTGAACAGCCAGCTGGTGAGTTGCTCCAGAATCTTTCTCTGGCTTCTGCCAGTGGAAAAGACAGTAGGAAACTGGACCCAGGATCTAAACAGTTCATGGAAAAGGAACTTTTCCAAAGATGTTTCAAATGAGAGAAATAAAATGTTATACTAGCAAAGGTACATTATTCCACAGCATGCTTTGATGAGAGTTTGAAAGAAAACAAGCACATACTCCTATGTGTTCCAGGACTTTTAGTGTGACCTAGCAGTGCTGCTCCTAGGAACTTGTCTTAAGGGTTAGGTGAACCCAAACTATGTTAAATGATACTGAAACAAAAAGCAGAAAATGGCTTAAATGCTCATCTGTTACCCATCTTTCAGTGGACATATATAGTTTTAAAAGAATCAGGCAGATTTTTAAGTGATGACAAAGTATCATGCCTGGAATATTTCAAAAGAAAAAAGGAGAGTGTGGCATGTGCTACCGTTAGTATTTTTAGGTCCAGAAAACAGAGAGAGAGAGAGAGAGAGAGAGAGAGAGAGAGAGAGAGAGACACACACACACACACACACACACACACACACACACACACACACACACACACACACACACACACACACACACACACACACACACACACACACACACACACACACACACACACACACACACACACACACACACACACACACACACACACACACACACACCCCACCCCCCACCCCCCACATACCTCCCATGTGCGTAGACCCTCTCTGAAAAGGTAACACTAAAAACTGATAATGTGGTAACAGTTACTTTTCATTGTTACCCTTTTGTACTGTTTACAGTTACTTTTCATTGTTACCCTTTTGTACTGTTTAAATGTCTTGAGGTGGGGGGAAGCAGTCCCAGAGACTGCTGACGAAAATGTATACTGGGAGCTAACTGAATTTTGGCAGTATATCAAAACACTGCAACCGTGCAGCACCTTCTCTGAAAGTACTCATGGATGTGTACAAACGTGTTAGCAGAGATATTCACTGAAGCATCGTTTAGAATAAAAAAGAAACAGTAAATGCCTAGCAATGGTAGACATATTAAAGAAACATTTAATAGCCTGAGAAACTATTCAGAAGATTTAAATGAGGACAGGATGAAGAACAAAAAAAACACTACAAAGCAGCACGATCTCTCCCTTTATCTATATATTTATATCTGTCTGTATGGGGGGAAATTAAACTGCCCCCATGCTTGTTTTCCACATTGTTTCCTCCTCCAAGAGTTTTCTTCCTCTCTCCATCCTCACCTCCTTGCATATCCAGGTCCTGCCTGAAGTGCTTGCCTCCCTCTTGGAGGAGCACGAAGGCCCATCTGATGCTGTAAACGTGTACATTTGAACAGACTTGATGACCGATCTGTGGATGGAGGAAGAAGGTGGGCTCATCCAGGATTAGGGTGAGCCGGATGGATGGTCAAGGAGGCAACGAGTCGAGAGTGATCATTAGCTGAGGTGGAGGGAAGGGGAAGGAAATACTTACATTAAACACCTTTTAGTTAAATGGTTCGTCCTCATGTGCTGTCTGTCTCCTCTCCCTTGGTCTGGAGGTGCTACAAATATTTGAGGCCAACAGCAGCATAGTAATGAGACAAGGTAAAGGTTTGCAGTGCATAGGAACACACAGCAGTCTTGTTTTGGCCAAAGTAAGAAACAGCAGGAATGTTTGAAATGTCATCAGTGGTAAAGGTACGAGGGAATCCTAAATGTAAGTGCCACATCTTCATTGCTCTGATTTCTTTTCCACTGAGTATTTACAACTAACATCTTCACGTGTAACTAAAGGCTTCTTTCTTTTCCTTTAGAAGCTCTTTTTTAAGACAACTGCTTAGAAATATTTTCTGAATGAAATGCAGTATTTTCTGTCTGCCTCCAGAAAGGCACTGTCTAAATAAACATATTTAATTTATAGATTCACTTTCTGCAAGCCTCGGACTTCGATTAGTGGGTCCTTATGATATCCTTGCCGGAAAACATAAAATGAAGAAAAAGTCAGCAAGCCTGAATTTTAACCTTCACTGGAGATTTTACTATGATCCTCCTGAGTTCCAGACCATTATTATTGGAGATTCTAAAACTGAGTTCCACATGGGGTATTTCAGGTAAAGGGTCTTTTCTTCTCCTAAAATACAGCTACCGTCCCTGTAACGAGTGTAAGCAGATGGTCACTGGCCTCACCCCACGTGAGGGACATGTACCCTCTCCTGGTGGGTACGCAGGCTGTCTGCCCTTTTAACCTGCTAACCTCCCCTGGGAGGGGTGAGCTCGTTAGGCTAAACCTCTCCAGCTTTTCCTCTGTAGTTATAAACTGTTTTTTTCCTTTTGAGTTCAGAAAAGCTCTTTTAGCCTAGGAAAGGTCATTTAGAGCAGCTGCTGTGACTTAAGTTGGCCTTGTGCTTCCAGGGGCCATAGAATTAAGAACGCGCTTTGGAGGCAGGCTGGTTCTCCTCCTTATTACCTGGCTGACCCTGTGCCAGTGACTTTCTGTGACTCAGTTTCCTGTCCTGTGATCATCAGACACGCCTAACGGGAATGTTCGGAGGGTTAAATGATACATGCAGGAAGCTTAGACTCTTAGAAGTGGGGGTCAGGGGTGGCTCCTCCGCCTGGAGCAGCGCTGGCGCTGACAGAGAGGCCAGGAGAAGAGGACATGGAGAAGGGGTGCAGGGGAGCCAGGGAGCCATGGACGCGCGGGGCTGGGAGCTGGGGCACCTGGGTCTGCTGGCTTCCCGCCGCCTCACCAGGACCTCGGCCAGTCGCTTCGTCTCCATCGGTTCCCTCAGTCGTAGAGTAAAGGGATTTGTTATAGATGTGAACCGGCTCCTTCCGCTGTCAATGTTTTATGATCCTTTCTGGCCTGTTTCTTTTGGTTTTTCCACCTTTCTTTTATTCACGGACTGTTAAACTGGGGTAGAGATGATTGTGTATAATTTCACCTCCTTTTGACAAGCTTTATTCCCTCTTCCTTTGCATTCAGGTATAAAAGTAACTAGGTCCTAAGAATCTTAATTTTAGATTCGTTATATAAATAAGATTTGTCATAGTTATTCATAAGAAAACTAGAGCTTAAACCTGGCAAATCCATTGGCAATTTTTTGAAACATGCAGATATAATTTGTTGTTTATAGACCTAAAATTCTGCTTTGCTGATAATACAAATTATGGGCAGCTAAATTTTTAATATCTTTTGCTTAAACAGGGATTCTCCTGACGAACTTCCTGTATTTGTCGGTACAAATGAAGCAAAGAAAAATTGTGTAATTGTTCAAAATGGAGATAATGTGTTTGCTGCAGTCAAGTAAGAAAATGTTTTATTTCAGTATGTCTCCTATTTATATTGATTTACAATTTTTGTACTGTATCAGCCCGTCTCTGAGGGGAAATGAGGTAACCAAAAATTATTAGGTACCTGGAGATCATTTACGTGACTTTTGCAGGCATCTTATCCACACTTCAACTTTTCGCCAAACAACAGACCTCTTTTATAACTAACTATTTAATGAAAATATTACTTAATCTTGACCTTGTTTGTCCCATGGCAAACTCAAAAGATTTTTTAGGCATCTTAGGTCAAACAGTCTTGAAGAGTTCGTTCCGAGAACCCGTGGTATGTGGTTGAGACGGAAGGTTGAGTGCGGTGAAGCCACGGTCGGCACATCGCAGGGGGCCGGCCGCTGGGGAGCCGGAGTGCCAGCTGCGGCCACACGAGTGCTGCGGGACCGCGTGGTCTGGCAGGACCTGCGCCGGTGAGAGGGGGCCCCTGCCCGCCGCCCCTCCACCCGGGAGGCTGAGACCTCTGCGTGCGGGTGGGGCCGGAGCTGGACCTCCACCCCCCGAGGTCAGGGCCCCATGTCTGCAGCTGGGTGGGGCATTGGCCCCACCCGGAACATGAGCTGAAGCGCAGGGCGGTGGTGCGGCAGCGCTGGGGCGGCTCAGAGCCCAGCCAGGGAGCCGCCCACGGACACAGACACCATCTGGAGCTGCCACAGCAGATGGGCCGTGGACACTCTAATAAAATGAAGAGTGGGCGGCTTGAGCAAAATAAGTAGACCATGTTTTGTGTGACCTTTTTACCCTATTTCTTTTTTAAAATTCTTTGATTTATTTATTTGTTTTTGGCTGCATTGGGTCTTCTTGCTGCATGCAGGCTTTCTCTAGTTGTGTCAAGCAGGGGCTACTCTTCACTGCAGTGGTTTCTCTTGTTGCGGAGCACGGGCTCTAGGTGTGCAGGCTCAGTAGTTGTGGCATGCGGGCTTCAGTAGTTGTGGCTCGCGGGCTCTAGAGCGCAGGCCCAGTAGTTGTGGCATGCGGGCTTCAGTAGTTGTGGCTCGCGGGCTCTAGAGTGCAGGTTCAGTAGTTGTGGCACGTGGGCTCAGTAGTTGTGGCTCACGGGCTCTAGAGCGCAGGTTCAGTAGTTGTGGCATGTGGGCTTCAGTAGTTGTGGCTCTCGGGCTCTAGAGCACAGGCTCAGTAGTTGTGGTGTGTGGACTTTAGTAGTTGTGGCATGCAGGCTTCAGTAGTTGTGGCTCACAGACTCTAGAGCACAGGCTCAGTAGTTGTGGTGCACAGGCTCTAGAGCATAGGCTCATTAGTTGTGGCGTGTGGGCTTCAGTAGTTGTGGCGTGTGGACTTCAGTAGGTGTGGTACGCAGGCTTCAGTAGTTGTGGCACACGGGCTTAAGTAGTTGTGGCACACGGGCTTAAGTAGTTGTGGCTTGTGGGCTCTAGAGCACAGGCTCAGTAGTTGTGGCATGCAGGCTCAGTAGTTGTGGCACGTGGGCTTAGTTGCTACGCGGCACGTGGGATCTTCCCGGACCAGGGCTCGAACCCATGTCCCCTGCACTGTCAGGCGGATTCTTAACTGCTGTGCTACCAGGGAAGTCCCTACCCTACTTTTTAAAAGACTTTCATTCCCTGTGATTTTATAGCACAAATTTGCAGTAAACAGAAAACTAAGTTGATCAGTGCACCTGCTGGGCTGCTGTGTGCATACTGGTGTATCTAAAGGGCATGGGAGATGTCCCAGAAAGGCTCTTTTTTCTCTTCTGATAACTCTGAAATTTATAGAAAACATTGCTTGCTGTTTATAATTTATAGTTCTTTACATCCTTCAGATTTATTGTTGAATTTAAATTGGTGCTGTCTTTATTGGAAACAACTAAAGTTATTTCCTTATTGTCTGTCTCTTGCACTAACATGTAAGTTCATGAGGGCAGAGGCTTTTTCTTGTGCACAGCACCTGCCTTGTAGATGCTCGGTGAATCATTCCACAAACACTCTGACAGCAAAAACAACTAAGTTTTCATTAGTCCTAGTGGTCTTACAAAAAAAAAGGAGAAAGATACAGTTGTTATCGAAAATAATGCAAGATCGTTCTGGTATTTTTTTAGCTTACTGGAGAACACAGAAAAGGAAATAGAAAACAAAAATACATTGGTAATAGATTTATAACTTAGGTGAAGACCAGCAAGTGAGTATATTTGAGTACCTAATGCTATTTCACACAAAAAATGTTTTGCACCTCCAATAATTTATCTCAAACATAAAGGTTAAAAGCTTATTATACTTTTCAAGTGTTACAGTATATATAGTATTCTTTTTTTTGAGACTTTACTTAAATCAGCTAATCAAAACAATTTCTATATCAGCCTCAGTAATGTCTTTTAAGGCAGACCAATTGTTATACACAAATTATTTTTATGCCCAGGGAAACTAGTTCTCTTTGTGTAAGATTTAATAGTAGCCAAAGAAATGCAAATTTCAGCTAGCAAAGATGAGTAAAGATTAAAGAATGGTAATACCCAAGGATGGTTAGGGTATAAGAAACCTTTCTGACATGTGTTAATTGGTAAGACGTTTGTGGAAAACAGTTGGAATAAGGTTGTTTAAATATTTTTTCAAAGATTTCTTAACAGATAATGAACATTGCCAGCTAATATGGTATACCTTAAATCAGCGATTCCATTTCTAGCTATTTATCTGAAGAAATTTTGGATGGGTACACATAAATATCTGTGTATATTTCAGACTGTTTATAAAAAGGAAAAATTAGAAAAAACATACATATCCAGCAGTTAGAGAAAATTAGGTAACTAAAGAGAAAATGTCCATAAAGTGTAACACCAGGATATTGATCTGTTGTTTTGGGAAGGAGTTGATACATTATGTGAAGAGGTCAAATAACAGAGCAGTGTGGAACGGTTGGTTCCCTTTTCACATCCTCTAATGCACATGGAGAGAAATCTAGATAGATTGAAAGTTTTAAAATACTTATCGTTGGACAACAAAATTAGGAATGATTTTCTTTTTATTCTGTTCTTTTCCCTAAAATAATTGTAGCAATAGTTTGGACCTCACAAACCTCCTAAAAGGTCTCAGGGGTCCTTGGGGTCCACAGACCACTATTTGACCACTGCTGTTTAGTTAATGGTTTCAAACCTGACTACACACGGAAGCCTCCCGGGCTCGTGGTTAAGAGCTTCACCTCAGCTTCATTCACTTCAGCATGTCTAGAGCAGGACTCGGGAACGTTCTTTAAAAATACATGTTCCAGGGCTTCCCTGGTGGCGCAGTGGTTGAGAGTCCGCCTGCCGTTGCAGGGGACACGGGTTCGTGCCCCGGTCCGGGAGGATCCCACATGCCGCGGAGCGGCTAGGCCCGTGAGCCATGGCCGCTGAGCCTGCGCGTCCGGAGCCTGTGCTCCGCAATGGGAGAGGCCACAGCGGTGAGAGGCCCGTGTAACGCAAAGGAA
Organism: Mesoplodon bidens; assembly: GCF_964165515.1. Lineage (NCBI taxonomy): Eukaryota > Metazoa > Chordata > Mammalia > Artiodactyla > Ziphiidae > Mesoplodon > Mesoplodon bidens. Next base: position 116,650,923 of record NC_138162.1, read on the forward strand.
AAGAAAAAAAAAAAATACATGTTCCAGGTGTATCTAAGTGTAGATATACTTAGAGATCTCAAACCTGTATGTCTATAATTTTAATTCTTAAGTTTAAAAAATTCATTTCAAGTGAATGAACATTCATTTTAACGAACATTTAATGAATGCTTCCTTTGTACGGGCCCGAAAACCATTTAAAACACTTGGTGCATAGTACAAGAGTACGTGCAGGCAGGGTATCGGCTCTTGGGTCGAGACGCGCTGCTAAATAGTCTCTTTTCCTCTTATCTGCATCCCCCAGCATTCTCTGCCACCCTCCGTTGCTGTACTGGGTACTTTCAACCAGGAACCCAGGAGGTTCTGACGTGTAGTCACGTTTAAAGCCATTAACTAAACAGCAGCTATCAAACAGTGGGGTGTGGCCCCCAGGGGTGCCTGCCCACTTCCCAGGAGGCCTGTGAGCTGCGAACTCTGGGTGATGACAGGGTGTCGTTCTCACACCAACAGCACAAAGGTGGAGGCGGGTAAGCCCTGCTGGAGCCTCGACGGGGTCGGGGCGGTGGACCTGGTGGGCAGTGGACCGTGGGTTATCACAGCTGGGACGTGACGCGGGTGTCACTACGGAGGTCCGTGATGACACAGTAAAGGCGGATCAGATCCCTGCCACTGGGCACGTGTCTTCTTAACGTCCTGTGTGACGGGAGGGGAGGTACGGAAAAGGCACTTCTGCACACTTAGGGTTTGTCTCGAGGAAAAAGGTCTTGTGAGGCCGAGTTGTGAGCTCAGCTTTTTCCACTTTGCTGAAGAGAGGGACTGGCAGACACTGGTTACTCTGACGTGAGTGTTTGGCCGGCGTCTCAAACGAACCGATGGAAACAACTGACTGTGTTGCCAGTGTTAAAATTTAAGATTTCAAAAGCAAACATGAGAATTGGGGAGAGTTGTAACCACCCTTGTGAGCTTGACAGCTTCTCACTTCCTGAAGACTTCGCTAACGAGGTTGGTGGTACTATTAATGAATGTGGTTTTTTCATATTGTGATAGAATGTAGTAAATCAGATACAGTGAAAAGGGTCACTCTTTGGGACATCTGCATAACTTAGTGAACCAGTGTTTTCTGCATGACCGCTGCAGGACTCACTCAAGGTTCACAGTGTCCCACTAGGTTTAATGGGACAGCACAGAATGTTCTGGCTGTTTCTGTGTACACATTGCAGCAGAGTATTGGATTGTAGGTTTGAAGCTGAGAGACAAAAGCTTAATAAACTGGAACGGAAGTGGTCCTATAATGTGGTAAGGATGAGAAGACCAGTACCGAGGGCCGTCAGGAGACGTGGACGTCTTCTGAGAGGGTGTTTCCCGTGGGCCTGATGAAGGCAACAGCCTCCCGGGAGGAAGGGTGCTGTGGACAGAACAGCACAGTGAGGACAGCAGCCCGGGGCCCTGGCGTCGCCGGTGTGCTTTGTATGGTCGTTGTAGATAGAGCCTCTTGATTACTGTGACGCTGTGCTGTAATCATGAGACCGTGGTTTTGGTGGTCTTGGCTTCTGTGGCACTTTAATCCACGCACACTGATTCTGTCAGCTTGGGTAAGTTGATTATCCTCTGTGCCTCAGTTTCCTGATCTGTAAAATGGGGATCAGAATAGCACCCACAGCGCCCAGCCCATAGCAAACTGCTGAATGTTAGTGGTGGGCAGGAGCGGGTTTCCTCCTGGCAGCCTGGTAGTGGCTGCAGGAAGGGGACCAACTGTGTCCAGCTGGGCACTGTGTCCAGCTCTTCCTTTCGCTCTTGCTCTGATGGCAAAAGTCTTTTTTTTTCTTTTGGAGTATAGTTGATTTACAATGTTGTGTTAGTTTCAGGTGTACAGCAAAGTGAATCAGTTATACATATACATATATCCACTCCTTTTTAGATTCTTTTCCCATATAGGCCATTACAGAGTACTGAGTAGAGTTCCCTGTGCTGTACAGTAGGACCTTATTAGTTATCTATTTTGTATATGGTCGTGTGTAGATGTCAGTCCCAATTTCCCAATTTATCCCTCCCCCTTACCCTCTGGTAACCATGTTTGTTTTCTACATCTGTAACTATTTCTGTTTTGTAGATAGGTTCATTTGTACCCTTTTTTTTAGATTCCACATATAAGTGATATATGATATTTGTCTTTCTCTATCTGACTTAGTTCACTCAGTATGACAATCTCTAGGTCCATCCATGTGCTGCAAATGGCATTATTTCGTTCTTTTATAGCTGAGTAATATTCTTTATCCATTCCTGTGTCAGTGGACTTTTAGGTTGCTTCCATGTCCTAGCTATTGTAAATAGTGCTGCAGTGAACATAAGGGTGCATGTAGCTTTTCGAAATAGGGTTTTCTCCAGGCATATGCCCAGGAGTGGGATTGCCGGATCATCTGGTAACCCTAATTTTAGTTTTTAAAGGAACCTCCATGCTGTTTAACATAGTGGCTGTACCAGTTTGCATTCCCACCAGCAGTGTAAGAGGGTTCCCTTTTCTCCACACCCTCTGCAGCATTCTTAACATAAAATTATTTCCGTAACTGGCAATAATATATTGTACTATTCACATACCTTTAAAAAATATTTTTTAAACATTTTTATTAAATAAAAATATTTTATTTTTTTTGGAAACTGCTTTTTTTAAAGAAATTACTGTTGATGACAGAATGTGTCATCAGCACATTGTACGGAAGCACAGTGGACTTCTAGGTTGTGCTTTTGTATCAGCTTATAGAATAGTTCTGCTTTCCTTTTATAGTTTTTAAATTCATCTTAATGCAGATTTGAAAGTAACACTGAAAAGAATCTGCTGATGCTTAAGTATTCTAAACGTCCTCTGGCTCTTTAAAAGTAGAAAATCCTTTTTGGTGTCTCCACACTCTTTTCTTCTGTTACGTCAGACTTCTCCAAGGCGGTACGCCGATCTTAGCCTCAAGCGACGAGACAGGAACTTGGCTTAACCTCATTTTGGTAATACCCTATGTCTTTGTTGTAGACATTACAGAGATAATACAGATAAATCTTGTTTGCTGTTGCTGTGACTGGCAGCTGTTTATTAATAGTGCTTTTCTCTTGCTTGAAGAACCTGCTCGGGATTCTGGGGGCTCTGGTGGTGGTTCTGCGGTCTTTCCCTCGCATGGAGTTTGATGTCTGTAACTCGGCTCCCCGTAACTTCCCAAGGTCTGTGTGCTTAGCACGGTGGCCTGCGTACTAATGAGGGCTTTTACTTCTTTTTCAGATTATTTTTGATGAAAAAACTTAAAGAAGTAACAGATAAAAAGAAAACTAGTCTCTTGAAAACCATAGATGAGAAACTCACAGAAGCAGCCAGAGAACTGGGGTTCTCACTGGAACAGAGAACCGTGAAGATGAAACAGAGAGATAAGGAAGTATGATTCATGTCTGTTCGTCTCTGACGCTTTTGCTGTTCTTTTTTTTTTTGCGGTACGCGGGCCTCTCACTGTTGTGGCCTCTCCCGTTGCGGGGCACAGGCTCCGGACGCGCAGGCTCAGTGGTCATGGCTCACGGGCCCAGCCACTCTGCGGCATGTGGGATCTTCCCGGACCGGGGCACGAACCCGTGTCCCCTGCATCAGCAGGCGGACTCTCAACCACTGTGCCACCAGGGAAGCCCCTGCTTTTGCTGGTTTAATGGGGGGTTTTCCTCTCTCCACTGCTTCCCACCTGCACCTTCTCCCCATCTCTCGCTGCCCTGTCCTGGAGAGAGCTGGACGCTGCCCTTGTGGGGCTCCCGCGGAGGCTGTCCAGGATCTGGCCCGGGAGGTCCTGCAGGTGGGCGGCCAGGCTGGGTCACGTGACGCAGTGCCCTTGCCGCGGGTGCACAGCTCAGCCAGGCCTTCTCACTCGTGGATCTTGATTTACCAGTTTCTCCTGTAGAAGAGTGAAAGCGGCTTTTGCATAATATTTGCTTGATTTTCTTTTTTCAATGGCTAAGGTCTGTTGATTTCGTGCCAGGTGTTTTGGGGGTAGATGTGTAAAGGTCTGCCTTACAGTGCCTTATAGTTATAGCCCCTCAGGCAGTTGGCGTTTGGGAGCCGTGTGTACTGAGGTGTGTAAACTTCTCCGGGAAATGGTGCATGAGGAGGCCCCTCTCCTTTGCCTTATGGAGCCCACCAACCAGCGCTTCCCTTGGCGCCTGCAGTGTGAGTGGTCTTGTAAACAGCAAATACTTCTGGGTTTTGGATCCTTTGGGTTTTTCACTTATAATTGTCAGAGTAAGTTAATAGAGACGCTAGAAGAATTCTGCCCTGGGGTAAATGAGAATCGTGTAGGAGTCTGTCCTAATAACCCTGGGGAAGGAGGGCGGTGTTCACCGGGGTCGGGGCCGCCAGCCTCTCAGCAGCGTCTCCTGCGTGTGCTGCTTCATCTGAGCGTCCTCGGCCAAATGACCCGGAGTCAACTAGTGCTGGCAGCCAAGTACGTCAGCTTACTTAGTTAGTGAAAATCCTACTTCAGTGCTTTTTCTGATCTCGACTCGGCTGCAGGGGTGATGTTCTGATAAGTTACAGTCCCTGAATCGCAGTCTTATCAACTCTTTCTTTAGTCCTTGAGATCAGAAGCAGTTTCTAAACAGGTTGTTCATTTGAATGAAACTCCTTGCAATGGGGCGTTTTTCAGTTGCTCTGAGATTTCATATTGCCATTTCACCTTTCTGGTTTTCACAGGGAGCCTCTCCCACCTTATAGGGTAGGAAGGTGAGCATTTCTCACCCTGTTGTGACGTATTTGTCCTAATTTGTCTTGACTGAAGACTAAGCTGCTCTGAGCAGAACAGCTGCCAGCAGCACATTCTGTCACCAACAGTAACTTCAGGTGAGGCTTCATTAATTCTTCCCCATAACTGTAGATAGATAGGAGTCTAATGTAATCTGAGTCTTAATCTAAACTTATTACATTAAGTTTCATAGGAATGTTTGTCCTGGCCCCCTCCCCCCATGAGGTTTCTTTTTAGTATTTGTTTTTCTTACAAAAATCGCCGGTAAACACAAATTCAGAGAAAAAAAGAACTTCTAATACAACCGTGATTTTATCTTCCCAAAGACAACATGTGGTAATAATGCTTCCAGATCCTTTTCTAAGCTTATTCTTTTATTGTTATTGTGAGATCTTCAGGGAATAATTATTTGTTTAGTCCTGATTTTTTCAACTCAGCTCCACTAGTACATGTGAGTTAGTGACTTGGTCCTTACGTGTGAAACTAGCACGTGCATTCTAGGATGATGGAGCCCTGCACGGCACACGAACAATCTGTGTGTTGATACCAGCCGTGCCTTACAGTGCTTTGGCCGGAAGTCCTTGTGAGCCACCCTGCGACTGACAGGCAAGCGCAGTGGGTCTGCAGAGGCTTTGCTGCTTGTGCAGAATTTTACATGACAGGCCTGAGACCCAAACTCACACCTTTCATAGCTGGCATTCCGTTCACCCTGTCTGACTAGCTGGCTGTGTGCCACTTCACCTCTTCCAGTACCCAGATGTCACTTTTAAAATCGACATGGAGTTAATGTCGCTGTAAAATGAGGGTCCATCATTCTATCCACCTCTGGTTCTGATGCCTCACGACATCACCCACCCTTGGGCAGGGTTTTCCTAAACTGGTAATCTGATTCTTCGTAATACAATTAGGATTCTGATGCTCTACTAACAACTGATACCTCTTTATGGACAATTAGTACAATTTCTCATCAGTGAAAATACGTACATGGCATGGATTTTGTTGGGTGTCACAGCCGTGCCATCACTGTTCCCTTTTGCGTTCATCGTCAGCGCTGCTTTGTGAACGCACTGTGGTCATCACACCATGTGCTGCATGGCAGGTCTGCCTCGTAAGGGCGCTGTGTTTATGTTCAGAGTTTAGGGTGATGAAAACTCCACACGTGCAGACAGCCTGCCATAAATAACGGTTCACACCTTTATTTGCACACTTACCTGATTATTTCCTTAGAAGAAATTCCTAGATGTAGTATTGCCAGGTCCAAAGTGGTTTTTTAAAAAAATTTATACAGGTATAAAAAAAATTGTGTGTGTGTGTTTGTTTGCAGAACTCCCCCCCAGGAGTTGGACTCCTTTGCACCCCACCTGCAGGGGCTGTGCGCCCCTTTCCCTGGGTCCTCGCCGGTGCTGGTCCTACTAATCCCTTTGGTCTTTCCATCCTGAAATGTATAAAATGATCTACCATTGTTTTCATCAGCATTTCTTTGATTGTAAAGGACATTAAGTCGTTTTCATTTCTCCACTGGCCATTTATATTTCTGTGAACTGCTTGAACTTTGCCCGTTTTTCCATCAGGTTAGAATTACTTGTGTTTTCATTAGGGTGTTAAGTCTTTTCCATTATTTGTAAGACTTGCTTTATAGTTTAAAGACATTCATCTTTATTAACTTTATTGTTATATGTATATATTGCAGATATTTTTCATCATTTAATTTGTGTTAATTTTGTTCTTGGGTTTTACTTGATTTTTTTTGTTAATTTTTTTAACCTTTGGCTGCATTGGGTCTTTGTTGCGGCACGCGGGCTTTCTCTGGTTGCGGTGAACGGGGGCTACTCTTCGTTGTGGTGCGCGGGCTTCTCATTGCGGTGGCTTCTCTTGTTGCGGAGCACAGGCTCTAGGCACGCGGGCTTCAGTAGTTGCAGCATGTGAGCTCAGGGGTTGTGGCTCATGGGCTCTAGAGCGTAGGCTCAGTAGATGTGGCACACAGGCTTAGTTGTTCTGCGGCATGTGGGATCTTCCCAGATCGGGGCTCGAACCCGTGTCCCCTGCATTGGGAGGCGGATTCTTAACCACTGCACCACCAGGGAAGTCTGATTTTTTTTTTTTAAATGTAGTCAAGTCTATAAGTCTTTTCCTTCTCCAACCCAAAATCATATAAAATATTTGCCTTTTCTTCTAGTAGTTTTATGGTTTTATTTTTACATTTAATCCTAAAATCCAACTGCAAGTTATTTTGGTATCAGGAGTAAGATACAACATAACTGTGACTTCATTTGTTTTTTCCCAAGGGGTGAGCAGTTGTCTTGGGACTTGTTTGGAATAACCTGTCCCCTGTGTTGCTTAATGAAAGACAGTGAAAGCAGCGAGAGGGTGGAGAGCTGGTACAGAGACTTGGGGGCGAGGACCTTAAAACTGAGAGCGTCCTTCCCTCAGGAATGTCACTGGACTGCACAGAGAGATACTGGAAGCAGATGTTTTGTTCAGGAAAGACCTAAGAAGAATGCCACTAGTGTAAGAGAAAAACGCAGACTGGAAGGGTTATGATGGGGGTTGTGTTTGGACCTCTGTTTGTCTTTGAAAATTAACACTTAAGAGAAGCTCACCGGTTTATGTTATTTGCCTCCACGAGGGGCACCACAACACTAGAAACTGCCCTACTTTGGGGAAGTTTGCTGACGAGCCTGAATTTTCTAGGTAGGAATGGGGGACCTGAATTTCATAAGATGGAAAGGAGTTCTGCCTTCCACGTCTTCCTGCTGAGGAAAACCATCCCTTCTCCTTCAGGGCCCAGTCCCGCAGGCTCTCTGCCTAGAAGATCCCATGGCCGTGGATGGAACTGACACCGCGCCCTGCTTCCTGTAGTGGGACGCACAGCGCAGACTCAGACAGCTGACACAGCTAATGAAAGCCGGCTGTTTCACTGTCGTACTTACTTCAAGTGCTTGACTTCTAGCTAATTTTAAAGGAAAGAAATAATATTAAACTTGTGCCCTGGGGTCCAAATTTACTGAAATAAAAGGACATTGAATGTTGCGTTTTGGCAGAAGTCTTGAGGGTTTGTGTGTGTGCTTTGTTTTGGGGTTTTTTTCCCCCTGTTGTTTTTGTCTATTTACGGTGACTAAATTTTGTTTTTTTTTGTTTTTTCCTTTTATTTAGGTCGTGACAAAGACCTTTCATGGGGCAGGCTTGGTTGTCCCAGTAGATAAAAATGATGTGGGATACAGAGAGCTCCCTGAAACGGATGGTAACGTATTTCTCACGTGAACATGTGCGTGTGTGTTAATGTATGTGGAGAAAGGTTTCCTTATGTTGAGAAGTAGGTGAGGACATGTGCCATGTGGGGGACAGTCACCTCCCCTTAGTGCAGAAGGACGCAGGCTCTACGGTCAGTGAGGCCTGAACTGAAGCTGGGTTTGCTGCTGTGTAGCCTCAGCAAGTTATTGAACTACCCGGAACCGTGGTCTTCTTTACCCGCCACGCGGGTAGTAATGGTGAATACCATCCGTAGGGATGTTTGGGGTGTATCTGAGCACGTAAGTGCTTAGCACACTGCTTGCCTGATAGCGCTCAAAACAGAGTATTTTTACAAGTTTAAAGAATGTGAACCTCTGGTCTAGGTGACTTTTTCTGAACTATTTCAGAGCCATTGACATCGTAGCCAACAACGTACAATATAGTAATTAGTGAAACAGCACATGTTTGTATAGTGCTTTGTGAACAGTCTTTCATCTGTTTGTAAGTCTGTTGAGCTTTTAGAAGCCAGTGCTGAGTTACTTCATCTGTAAGTATAAAAACGACACGAAATCTACTTATTGCCACGTTGAAAAGAGGACGAAAATCGCTTCTCAGCTCCCCGGGCCCACCCCCCTTTACTTGAGCACCCCGAGGGCACCACCTTCTCATCACCCTGCTCCCTGGGGGTCAGCGGGGCGAGGGGCCCACAGCGAGAGGGAATTAGAGGTGCTCCTGCGCAGCACGTAAAATGCAGGCCCTCCCTTGTTCAGAAAAGACCTGTGGCCTCAGCTGCCCTCCGCCTGGAGGACTCCCAGGGAAAAGCATTATTGCACATGGGCCCCGCGGTGGGGGGGCTGAACTTGTAGTCTGGCTTGGTTTTAACTCACTTGGATGTAAAAACTGCAGCAGCATTAAGTTTTTCCTACATTGACCATGTGTAGAAATGATACTGTTTCGGATATGGTGGGCTAAATTAGATAGCTTAAAATTACTTCCACATTTCTGTTTTGGTGTGATGCCAAGGTGGATTAGATGTGCTGCACGTGCGCTGCACATGCTGGGCCTTCCTGGACCGCCCCCCTGAGGCCGGAGGGGAGAGGGTCTCTGTCCCGGGGGCGGGGGGCAAACCCTGGTCTTTGCCGCCTCCCTGTGAGCCACTCCACCCCGAGCTTTAGCAGCTGCTTTACTGTCCTGTTGGGGAGACTGAGGGCATTTGTTACAGCGATCGCGGTGGGTGTTAAACCGCGGTGCCCTGGAATAAACCGTTACCTCCCCTGGTTGGGGTTCTGGGTTTCATGTCCAAGGTCACTTTTAGCTACTTGTACTTTTTTCTAACATCCTAGCATTAGATCCTTCCGCGGTCTGATTATTTCTGAATGAGGAGTGGTGGCAGACATAGTTCAGGATCTGGTGTCTCGCTGTTTTGTTGGCCAGGAGGTGTATGTGGCTGGTGGTCTGTGGACGGTGACAGGGCCCAGCGGGTCACAGGAAGTCTGCTCCTGCCCAGCCTCCCCCGAGGCTCTCGACACGCAACACTGTGACGCGGCCCGGGGGAACCACTTATTGGGCACTGGATCGTGTGGTGGTTGACGCTGTCGGGGACGTGTACACGGCGTTAACTCAGTCCTCGCCCAGGCCTTGGCGCGGCTCTTACTCTCACGTCCGGGAGGCGGGGACCTGAGACGTGACTGAGTGTGGCGTGGTCGCCGAGCCGGCGACCTGACTCCCCTGAGCTGCAGCCCGCGGCCCCGCGGCCGTGCGCCGGGGGCGGCGGGGGTCAGAGCAGAGGCACTGAAGCGCAGTGGCCGTGGAGGCGCTCGCACGGTCTCGCGTTTGGGTTCTGAGGCGACGCGCTGCAGTTGCCGGTGGAAGAACATGTCTGTCCTCCAGTAAACGCGACACTGCTGTCTGTCCAGCGCAGCACTGCCTGCCGCGGGGCGGGGCCGGAGCGCAGCCCGTGAGCTCACGCGCAGGCTGTGTGCCGGGGCGCGCGTTCCGAGGTCAGGCCCTGGCAGACGCTCACCGCGTCGTCAGCCTGCGTGTGTGGTTGGTGTCAGCGGAGTGTGCAACGTCAGGCCCTCCTGCGAGAAACGCGGCACCGCGAGCTCCAGGCGGGGCTGTTCCCGTCGTGACCGACCCCCGTCCCCGCCGGCACGGCCGCCCCGCGTCCAGGACCGTGTCTGTTGCTCCGAGTGAGGGATAGCTCGTCCGCATTATCGGATTTTCCCAGGTTGTCAGAAAGGAAGTCTAATGAGGCATCGTTCGGTGCCTTCCTTCTCACGTGCCTCGCGGGAGCTGACGCGCCCTGGCATCCGAAAGCAGGGAGAGAAACGTTCCAAGTCAGATAGAGATGTTAAAGCACTCGTTTTTATTTAGATAAATGTTAGCAGTTTTCTCTGTTCTCACCTCGGATTACACTTTGGCCGTAGCTGCACTTCTTTCCCCCACTTTGGTAAAAGTACTGGTAAAGGTTTAATTCTACAATGATTTCTTGTCTCTTCTATGTCTTTTTCTGGCTTTTAAGTAAGGTAGGAGGGGGCAAAAAGAGCAGACTTTACTGTCTGGATTTTTTTTAATCCCTCGTTCTCCATATTTTGTTCTTTCCAACCATTTACAAATGGGAAAACACTCTTAGCTTGAGGGCAGTTAGAAACAGGTGGGTCAGGTTTGGCCATAGTCTGTGGACCCTGGACTAGCCCAGGGAAAACCTCTGGAAGCTGGTGTGATTCCTGATTGCAGCTAGGTTCCACTGTGCTAATACAAGAAGTCTTTTTTGTTAAGTAAGCCATTTTTATGCTTGAATCTTAAGTAGAAAAACCATGGCCGTTGTAAAATACAGTGCCAACCAAGGAGGCGCCCGTTGCACTAGGACAGTCATGAGGAAACACCCAGGTTACCGTCTGCACCGTGGTGGTTACAGGCAACCTCGTGTCCTTGATCTTCCAGCCAGTCTCAGGAGAATCTGCAAGACCATCGTGGAGGCCCCCAGTGATGCTGAGAGACTCAAAGCTTTTGCTCCTGTTCAGGAAATGATGACTTACGTGCAGTTTGCTAATGATGAGTGCGATTATGGGATGGGGCTGGAGCTCGGGATGGACCTCTTCTGCCACGGTTCCCACGTGAGTGAGCACACCCCGCCCCCTCCCTCCCCTGCGCCCCCCCACCTACACACTCCCGCTCACTGCTGTCTGCAAGTCCAGCGCGCAGGGTATGGATTCAGCTTGAATTTCAAAATGAACATTTTGAAATGATTTTTAAGCAGATGTTGTGAGCATACTTTTTATTTGAAGTTCCTCTTGTACTCCGGCCGAGGTGAATGACCCGGATGTTCTGCCCAAGTGACTTAACTAGCCACGTGCACGGCTGTGCCTTCACTCGGGGGTGGACACGCCTTCCTGGCTCCACCTCACTTTCCTTGGGGGGTTTGTTCTTGTGCTTGAATTCCTGGATGAAGAGTCAATGGTGTCTGTAAATTTGCTGGAAATTCTTTAACGTAGAGGAGTTGCTGTTTTACCCTGAACTCCCTGCTCGTCACGTAGGAGAAACGTACAAGGCAGCTGCAGGAGGCCGCTGAGCCGCGGCTGGCGGGGGGTCGGGCAGGCGGGCGGAGTGGGGGCCCCGGCCTGCGTCCCGTCTCCCCAGGAATAGCCATGTGAGCGTGGGCCGTGCTCCCCGCACCTCCGCGCCACCTGGGGCCCTCCCAGGCCGTCTGCCCGCTGTGGAGACCACCTAATTCTCCCTTCACCTACCGTGTCACCCGCGGCACAGAAAGAGCCCCGGGTGCTCAAGGCCACACGGGCAGGCGGCTCCTGCATCAGCCTTTACCCCAGAAGCTGACTGTGCAGGCTGTGGAGTGCAGGGTCACCTGGGGACACTGCGGGGCTGGAGCAGCGCCCCACCAGCGTCAGGGTGCCCCGGGGGCTTGTTCCCCACAGGCTGGCGCGCCCCCGACCCCCCAGTCCCCCTGGGCCTCACCGAGTTCCCTTCCCGCGGGGGCCTGAGCATTTGCGTTTCTGGTCGACAGTTACTGGGTCAGGCTGACACCACTGTCGGGGAGTCTGTTTTGGGGACTCCTCGCGTAGGGGCTGTCTGTTAGCAGTAAAAACAATCAGAGTGGTTAACAGCAAAGAGAGTCAGTGACCGATCAGAATAGCTCTTGACCAGCTTCACAGAAACTCGGTTGTCTTGAGAATCCAGCAGCATCGGAGAAGGGACGGTGGAGCCGGCAGCAGGCGCCAACGGCGGTGCCCTCCCTTGTCCTCGGAGCGCGTCTGGGCCCTTGACAGACGGAGGCAGCGACTTCAGGGGTGGAGGCTGACACGGGGCGTGGGGAGAGAAGGAACTGAAGACACGGGGGGGCCTTCAGTGCGACGTGAAAACTCACATTCAGCTCCGTGTTCTGACGGTGCCAGCTAACGGAAATGGTGACTGAAGTCTTAAGTGGTGGGGACACGCCGACGAGAAGGAAAAGGCATTTGAGCGTATTGGGGGCCAAAGGGGGTGAATAAACCGTATCTGAGGGAATAAGGACGCTTGCAGTGTTTACTTGGTTTTCTGGAGTTTCCTTCAAGAAGTGCCCTTCGTCCTGAACAGCTGCACGATGCCCCAGGGACGGTGCCAGGCACTGTCTCAGAACTCACTGTTGTCATGCAGACGCTGGCTGAAACCCAGCGTGTGGGGAGCAGGCTCTGTTAGCAACTGCTTTTTCCAGTATATTACCTGCTGCGTCCTCTGGCTAATGTCATCTTTTGTTTTTCAGTATTTTCATAAAGTTGCTGGCCAGCTTTTACCTCTTGCGTATAATCTGTTGAAGAGGAATCTCTTTGCAGAAATTATTGAAGCTCACCTGGCAGACAGAAGCAGAGAGGACGTGGACCAGCTTGCAGCATGAGTGGGAGGTGCCGCTCTCGGGCGTACAGTATTTCAGAGCTTCAGTATGAAACGGGATGTTTCGTTTTTAAGGGGTACGGAAAATAAATGGACGGAAACATTTGCTAACAACTTTCCTGAAGCTCTCGTGGCCGGTTTTCTTTCTTTCACATGCAGTCAGAGCATGTGCGTGGTGATGCCCTCATCACGTGTGAAGAGGGGATGTAGCCGCCGTGGTCCTCTCCGATGTCATAGGATGTCACGCCTGACACCTGTGGGCGAGCACACGGTCCTCCCCTCCCGGGAGTGAGTCCTGCTTCAGCCTTTAACACATAGGCAGCGAGGAATGTGTTTCTGGGACTTGAGGTGACAAAAGCTTCAGCTGTAAGCACTGGGCTTCTGGGCAGCAGGGAGGGCACAGGGGAGCAGACTCAGGACCCACCCCGGAGCCTCCACAGCTGCATCTGAACAGCAGCTGCAGGCACGCGGGCCTCACCCCACGAGCGTCCACTCGCTCCGTTAGGTTTATTCCTTGCAGCAGCGCCCCTCGGGCTCTGTCTGTACCTGACAATCGACACAGCGTTAGGGTGTCGACACAGTATGCAGTCAGGGTGCCATTCAAGTTTTCCATTGGGTTTCCAGTACAGCCTGTGGGTAGCTGTGTTTGACCAGCTCCAGATCCTTCTTCAACCTGACAGAACGTCCTTCACCTTAAAACCTCAGAGCTCACAGTGAAACACAAAATAACAGCAAACTGTGGATTGGGCCAAAGGGCCCCTTAATGAGGTTTCCCTTGTGAGGTTCAAGGTGGGAAAGCCGCAGGTCACCTGGCTCACCCCCCATCTTGCAGGCCTGACTGGACCTGCCCGCAGAACTCTGCAGAGTTAACTGGGTCAGCCGCCTCCTTAGAACCCACCTGAGACCCGGGCTCTTCATGGCAGAGGGCGAGGAGATGGGCAGGATCAGGTGCCCCTGGTGAGGCTGTGGGCTTTCAGGCCCCTCAGTAGCGCCAACCCTTGGACATACGCGTATCTGTTAACCACCGTGGCCCACACTCAGCGCCCAGGGAACCCACGCTAGCACGGTCTGGGGAACTGCCTGGTGAGATGCCCAGAAGTTGGGGAGCCCTGACCTCTGGGGCCACTAGTCCCCTCTGCTGCAGCCCACGTGCGCAGCCGTCCTCCCGCTGTGGGCAGTTAAGACTCAGCTGATGGCGCCTGTCCCTCCCTTTCACTCCTGTCCAGGAACGTCCTCGTCCTGACATCAGGGCTCCCGTTCTAAGAACGGACGGAGTTCCCTTACGTGACACCCTGCCTGCGGCCACCTGGGCCCAGCTGAACACTGAGCTGCTGTATGTTAAAACGTGACAGGAACAACCAGCTCACACGTGCTTTGATTCAGAAAAAACCAGATCACATTTGGTCTTAAATAACAACCTTTTAAGAAGCTCTTGAGCTTTTTCCCACAGATTTCTTTCTAGAGTGCTTGTCAGTAGTGGCAGTATTTAGAAATAGTTACTAACACATTTATCTAAAATACTGATTACGAAACTCAAGTGTCTTCCACTAAAACGGTTTGCTCAGCTAGAAATCCTAGGTTCCCTTAAACTTGCTATTTGTTGATCCAACAATCTCAAATGTGAGTTTTTAAAATTTGCCTTCTTGTGATCAGTAATGCAGATTTCAACAGGATTTCCTACCAAGGGATAAATGAAAGGGGACAAAAAAATTCAGCTTTTCATCCATACCTTACACAAACCTGAGTGCAAATCTTCAGAAAGCTGGGTATACTGGAGCCAAGACAGGATTTGGACAGGAGTGCCAGGCACGTGGCAGTTACAATTTGGATGCTACAGCTGTGAGCAGAGCTTCCTGAGGACAAGAGTCTTGTGAAATAGAGACATCTCCAGTCTCAAAGCCCAGCGGTTGGGTCCGAGGGCTGGCAGCGCGTTTCAGGAGGGACTGGCCTTCCAAGGACCGAGCCTCAGCCGTTTGAGAACAAGCTCCTCCCGCCAGCCCGACACCAAGCACTCCTTTTTCTACCTTTTTCCTGCACTGAAGGCACAGTCCTTTGAAACCTCGTTTACTAGATATTTTTATCTACTCTTCAATGGCTATTGCGGCCTCCAAATGCCACCTGCCTTCCTGTTCATTTTAAGTACGTGGGCTCTTTCAGCAATAAAGCACCTTGACCCAATCAGTTTAACAAAATCATTACCTAGCTCAAATTTAAGCTCACACCTGGAGCTTGAGAAGTTTTTTCTGTGTTAACCTCTAACACATGTAGAATGATTCACCCAAGAAAATAAGCGGAAGCAATAAACCTCACCCGAGACCGTGATCTCAACTGTCTCCACAAGGACACACCCCCTCGCTCCAGCTCAAAGCTCCCGCTCAAGGCCGCCTGTCCAACCTGCTCCCCGCCCCCTGGAGTCCCTCCTGCTACTCAAGGACCCCCCACCCCGCTCTCAGAACAGTGAGTCTCCCTCAAACATCCCCACTGCTTAAAAGAAGCAAAATCCAACTGAGTAAACCCCGAAGACCTTGCTGGCTGTGTTCAGCGATTCATCCCATCCAGCGAGCAGGAGGGGGTCCGAGGGGCTGTGGAAAACGGGCGGCCCTCCTGGGCCCAAGGGGAGACGGCGCCCTGTTGGGGCTCAGGTGACCTACCTGCGGGGGGCAGAGGGGCCCGTGGCGGATGACTTCACTGGTGCTGACCGGGCACCTCCAGGCTGCCGGGGGCTGGACCTGCCCTTAGCTGAGGGACTAAGCCGTGCTTTGGTGACGTGGGCTTGGTACAGGGCCTCCATCGGGGCCCGCGGTGTCCTTATAACACCACGAACAGCAGCACAAGCCATAGTATCCCGCAGCTTACTCACAACACAGCACCGTCCATCACACACCGCTCTCCCGAAGGCGGCCCCGGATGCATTCAGCCCCTTCCCGTCTCCGCAGGACTCCCTCCAGTCACACTGCGGCCGCCCGATCCCGCTGAACCTGCCCCGGCCAAAGTCATCGGTGACGTCCGAGGGGCCGACTCGTCCTCACTGACTTCACCTGTCGGCGACCGTGACTCACGCGCCCGGGCGGCCCACCTCTCCCACGAAGGGCCTCTGCCCCCGGCCTCACGCTGCCCTGGCCGCTCGACCCCACGGTGGCCTTGTCCTGCCCCCGAGGAGGCTCAGGTCAGGCCTGCGTCCCGAACACGGACCTCAGACACACAACCGCCCACCGGACGCCCTCGCCCAACCCAGCCGGTGCTCCGAGCTCCCTGGCCCGAAGCCCGGGAGACCTGACGGCCGGCACCCCGCTCCAGCCCTGCACGTCCCGAGGGTCCGCACGCCCCGCCCCGCAGGCCGAGCCTCAGGAGCGCCCCCCGCCACGCCACGCCCCGCCCCACGGTCTGGACCCACAGAGCGGCCGGACGCCTGCCCCGCCCACCCTGCTCCTCTCCCGCCCCGCCCCCAGCCCCGCCCCCCCCTGCCGTCCACACCTGCCGGGGCTCCCGCCTCGGGACGCGTGCTCAGCGTGGCTCCTCCCCCCGCGGGGAACTGCGTCAGCCTGCCGCCCCCACGGTGCGCTCACGAGTAACCCTGCCCCTCGGACACGACCAGCATCCCCGCCCCCCGTGGCTCGTGTCCCCCCGACCCGAGTCACCGGCCGGGACAGCGCGCGGTGCCCGGGATCGCGTAAACACACGTGCTCGGCAACCACCAGACACGTGTCGGCATCTGACACCCCGCGTGCCGGGAGGCCTCGGGAGCAGGGAGCAGCGCTGAGCACACAGTCGGTGCTCCGGCACGTGTTGAGCAATGACACAAGGCCCACCGGGCGCGTGGGGCCCGGGCTCCTCCCGCCGGACACCTCAGAGGCCTTTCCACAGCGCACCCGTCACCACCTCCTCGCAGGCAGTTCTCTCAGCAAACCTCTACACTTGTTCTTAGAAGCACACGGTGCCGCTGACGCACGCGTCTCCTTTCAGGGGTGTGACTGCAAACGGAGAGCCATCTCTCTGCGGGCCCGCAGACGCTGCCGACCCCATCGCTGGTCCGTCCACCCGCTGTCACCCCAGCGTCTGTCCCCTGTCGCTCCGGCCCTGTAACGCGAGAGACGCGGGACGACCCTCCCCCAACTTCGAGGCTGCGCGCCGGGCGCCTCGGCTGCACCACGGCTGTAACCGCGGGGGGCAGTGACAGAGGGAATCAAAGGCCAAACCACACACTGTCATACAGATTTTAATAGAGTTGCTGATTGACTCATCACAGTAACCATTTTTACTGTAATGATATGCAGCTTTACTACATGAGTATAAATAAAAACAGATAAATACAGCTCTAGGCAACATCACAGATTAACAAACTAAGCATTCTTCATGAGCCAAAACTGAAAACAATGCTGAATAAGAAGAGATGCTGACACCCTTGCCCATTCTCATCATACCTTCTCTACAAGGGTACTCAAATGAGGCGCTCCACCCACATCGGTCAATCTGTTCGCCCATGAGCCAGGCACATCGATCTCATGGTCTCCAGTGTTCCCTCCATTGGCTGAAAAGCAGACACACCCCAACGTACCAAAAGGAAAAGTGGAACAGAGTGACGCAGACAACCACAAGCGCGCTGGAGACATGGCCCCCCTCCCCTGTCTCAGCAGGGCGGACACACCGAGAAGAAAATCAACATCCGCCCGAGATGTCAGTCTCTGAAGCAGGACCTGAAATCGGAAAGGAAACGTGGGAGACAAAATCCACGCCACGTGTGACTTCGTGAGGCCACGCCTCTCGGGGGCAAATGCACGGATGACAGGTCGAGAGGAGACGCACAGGACCATCATTCAGGAAGGACTGCCCTCCAGACACCAGCAAGAAAGCGTGGAGGCGGCCAAGAGGGGAGGAACGGGGACAAAACACTAACTGCAGGCAAACAGCAAAACTCAGAAGGTCTCGCGAAATTCCTAACATTTTGCTCAGCTCTCAACTGTCACTCTAATCTGGCCTCATGATCTTATAAACCTTCCAGATCGTAAAGATCTTCCGTGATCTCACAGATCTTGCAGATACATTAAGAACCAGGAAGTGAAGAACCACTGCTAAAATGTAAAAACAGCTCATTGCCAGTTATGTTTCAGAAAATGTGCCCGTAAAAATTCATTTTTGCCTCTTTTAGGCCAGTGCTTCAAGTAAACTGCCTTTGCCAATAGTGAATTAAGACCACGATTAAGTCAGATATTTCCAAAACCCACAATTCCAAACACATCCCAGTACATTTTCAACTCATCCTGCAAAAAAGTGCAGTGTGGATTCAAAACGTCACTGGACACCTGGACGCGACCTATGCAAAGATTCACAGGTTCTGTTCAGATTAACGTTTTAACTGCCACCTCTGCAATTCTACTGTTTTCATTTCATTTTTTTTAAAGGTTAACAGTATTTAACTTTTGGTTTTAATCTGCAAAATAATATGTAGTGTTTCAGCTTCCAGTTAATGAGTCAAAATGGACAGGTCAGAAGACAACCCAGGGGATGGCAGTGAAAGATCAGAAAAGGTTTCTGTACACATCTGATCACAGAGAAATAACCATAACCACATCTTAAACCCTTGTTCCCACTGTAAACTTTGTTCATATCTCCATATTTCTAAGTCTGAATTAGTCTACAAAAATCACATTAAAAAGGTAAAATTACTTAAGTGAGATATTAACTGATCTGTATTTTATAAATTTTAATCCATAAAAATATAAATAAGAATGGTAAATTTTTAAGAAAGAAATATACATTTAGTGCAAGTTATGAATTACATTTCTTCTTCAGTGTCAGCAGTAAAACACCTTGAGGAAAGAAAAGAAAAAGACTGATCTAATTTCAAGAAAAAGAAAATTCCAGTGTTTAAACATGCAACTCATACCAGGTGCAGCTAAACAGAATTCTTCCTTCTCGTCACTGTCAAGGAAGCAGCATCTTGTCTCCTTACGCTCAACAGTACGTGTGTATTATAGGAGTTTTAGAAACAGAAAATCTGCATACGACCAGGTCACATTATCCATAAAGTCAGAGAGGGGCGGAAAAAAAAGCAAAAAGAAAACTGTTTATCCTCACAAGTCAAGTTCCCCGTCGTTGGTTCTGAACCACACGGCACCCGAGCAGGAGCTCGTCTCTCCTCTGTGGAGGCCTTCCCGGTGCCACGGCCCGTCGGCGCCCACATGACTGCACCGAGCATCTCGTGACGGGGCAAACTACAGGGTTAAGGGCACAAGAAACACTCCCTTCTTCTGTGTGAAACCTCAGTACAACCTCAGTACATCTCAATATGAGAAAGGACTGCTTCCAAAGGGCACACCAACTTACAGAGGCTTTGTTAGAGCGCGCGAGAGAGGGGCGGCGGGGAGAGGGAGAAGCTCGTCCGGAATGTAGAAAGGTAGCGCCTTAACTGTACACTTCATGAGTTAAACAGAAAAGTTTTGATTAAAAAAGGGCAAGACCTTGCAGTCTTAGAGATGGCTCGATTCAGAGGGATCCCTCCCGCAACAGGCACGTCTCTGCGGTGCTGGAGAGCAGCCCGGGGGCCGGGGTCAGGCTCGGCCGCCCTCCCCGTGGAGGGAGGTCCAGGCTGCACCCCGGGCTGAGCGCATCCAGCGCAGACAGCAGACCACGTGGCCCCCTCGTGGGATGGGAGATACTCACCGGCCTCCTTCTCTCCCTCCTTTCCCTCCCCCAAACAACTCCCCCATTCCACCAGCAGGACTGCAAACCACGCTGCAGCAGCCCGGCTTTTCTATTTCCTTTTCGGAAGGGGGTTAAAGCGCGGCGCTGCTCAGCAGGCGGGCCTCCTCCCCGGCCTCCTCTCCCTCTGACGTCACGGGACTCAGTTGAACATTATGGACGCGGGGTCTTGGTTTGCCGTCTGGGCCATATGACGGAGGATATCTTTTTTTGTGATGATACCAAGGAGGCGTCTGAAAAGGATAAACAGAAGGCTGCCGTTAAAATCAACAGGAAAAGAAGAGAGGAGCTAACTCCACAGCTAAACCCTTTTTGTTGACAGGAGTACAGCAAAGCAAGCAGCCTGATTCTGTATTTTCTAAAAGCATTTTATCGGTGAAGATAATTAAATACCCAGCACCCATCCTTGGATATAGCGAGTACGACGTCACTAACAGCTCGGTGTCCTTTCCCCGAGACTGAGGATGGGCCCCCGTGAAGCAGAGCCACTCTGAGTAACGTGTGCCAGCGAGAAAGGGACAAAGACGGGAGGATGTAGAACAGAAAAGGACGCTGACCCCACCTGAGAAGGAGGATGTGTTCCCACCGCATCAAGAAAGACGTGTCTGATGACCAAATCCCCTCAGTGTTCCGCTTTTTTTAAAGCCAAAATGAACTAACTTTAAAAAAATAACTTAAGGATTGCCCAGTCGTATGCAGAATCTACATGAAAGCACATACAATTGCGATAAAATGCATATAAAATGGTCAACACAGAATTTCAATCCCAAACTTCAGAATCCCAAGAATAAATCTCTGAGACAACCCAAATTTCTAGTACAGTCATCAATGTCTTCCTTTTTTGATTTTGGTCAAAAAAGTTCAGATACAGTGCTTTTATGAAAGTCTGAGTTGTTAATGCTTACATTAAAAGATAGGTGAAAACGTCAAGAAGCAGTCCTGAAAGATGATTATAGATGAAGCAGAAAGCAGAGTGGATGGGTAGCTACTTACTATTCTGGTTAGTAGCTTTTTTTAAAAAAGGATGCATGAAACACTTGTGAAGGGTTAGCGCACAACAGGGGTGCCTGGTCGGTGCTGGACTGGGACAGGTCTCACGGAGGGATGGCAACTGCAGGGCAAGACAGTTCCAGGCAGTAACGGCCAAAGCCAGGCCACTTATCGGATGATTCAAAATCATCTCCAGTCATGACCCCACTGGGACAGAGAGCCAGTTAGAACCACCGCACATGGCTCTCAAAGCTGCTGACAGCGTTCTAGAAACAGCCTGCGAAGGGCACCGGGGCCCACGCCCCAGGGCTCTGCAGGTACGGCAGAGAACGGAGGCCCGTGACAACCACGTCTGAGCCAGAGTCCCCACAAGACGGCCAAAGACCAGGGAACAAGACAGAGACGGGGCGGGGCTGGGGGACACTGTAAGCAGAGCGGCTGTCCTCGAGGGCACGTATTTGCCGCAAGAACGTCCAAGAGGGTCCGCTCGTCCGCCGACCAACTGCCTACAGCCCCACAGCCCCAAATCCAAGGAAAGACCCTGACGGGAGGTGGGACCCGCTGGCCCTCCCTACGGTGGGGCCTGAACACGCCCCCAGCCTTGCGGACAGACTGCGGGCGTGTGGGGGCGGGAGGGTCACGGCCCCCAGGTTCCCGCCTCGGCCCCGGCGGTCTGGCGGCGTGTGCCCGGGTGCACGGTCACATCACAGCGCGCCCCCCACCCCCGGGTCTGGGGAGCAGCTGCGTGATCACCAGGGGCTCGGCGCGCCGCGTCAGCTCCTCCAGATGCTCTACCATGTTCTTCTTGGTGATGATCCCCAAGACGGTCCTGCAACAGACCACGTGATGCTAATGACTGCGGGAGAACTGAGGCGGGAGGGGCTTCCAATCATAATGATAGAGAATGCGAGAAAAAATTAAAACATGAACCATAAGAACGCTTTCATGAGCTTTAGGAAAACAAACACAAAAATGATCTGAAATCCCAGGTCCCACTGCACGAATTGTACTGACTTTCCAAAGTGACATGATCCTATTTGAAACACTGGTGGGTGGTTATCCTTTTTAAATTAAAAATCAAAAGCTCACAATGACGATGACTACAAAAAAGTACAAAGAAACAGCATCCATCACAGCTACGAAACTCTGAAATGGAGCTTCATTTTCTGCGTTCTTCCCACAGAGGAGAGTGTTTCTCTCATTTCTGAAATGTCGCCCGCGGCCCTCCTCACTGGGCCCACCCCGCCGGGGAAAAGGCAGAGGCGGCTCAGGCTCCTCAGGGTCTGGCCTCCAAGCCTCTTGCACGTCAAGAGACTTAAAAAACCCCGTCACTATTACTTGGAATTAAAATAAAAGAAAACGCACACTAAATAAAGCTGACTAATACACGCGCTCCCTGATTTTCAGGACCTGCCAAATTCTGCTTCTTAAAATAAGCTTAATAAAAATGATTTTTTGATTTTATACATTTTTCTCTAAATAATGATTATTTCTCGGTTAATATCATTATTATAACATCAAGCAAGATGATGAACAAATTCTCATGAGGGTACTTGAAAATAATTCAACTGCTTTTTAATCATTAAAACAAAATTCTGGTAACTGGCTTTATAATGGAAGTGAATGACTTCAACTACAATGTATGGCAATACAGACGGTGAATGTCAAGAACCCTAAAAAGCTTTCATCTTTGAATTCTGAAAGCCCATTCAGCGTGCCCTTCAGGGTGACTGGATGTCCCTGTGATCCAGTTGAGTCAGCTCTGTATGGCACTGCCTCAGACCATCCTGACTTCCCAAAGAAGTCACAGGGGACCTCATTCAGTCAAAGGCTCTGGTCCCCCACCGATGTCAGTTATAAAGCTGTCACTGGGGGATGCTCGGGGAGGGGCGGCAAACAGGGAGGGTAGGGAATGGGAAAGGCAGAAACAGGTTCTTTGCTAATGTTTTCTCATTATGTTTTAAAATAACATACTTTGGGCTTCCCGGGTGGCGCAGTGGTTGAGAGTCCGCTTGCCAATGCAGGGGACACGAGTTCGTGCCCCGGTCCGGGAAGATCCCACATGCCACGGAGCAGCTGGGCCCGTGAGCCATGGCCGCTGAGCCCGCACGTCCGGAGCCTGTGCTCCGCCACGGGAGAGGCCACAGCAGTGAGAGGCCCGTGTACCGCAAAAAAAAAATAATAAAATAAAAAATAACGTACTTTTCCTTAAGAACAAAGACAAACTAACTGAACAGTTCTCAGAGCATGGGAGCCAGTTTCCCTCCAAAAAGCTAAAAAAATGCACTACATAAAATAAACACTAACTCAATAGATGTTCTTCTCTGACAAAATGTTTGAGGTAAAACAGACAAAAACCATCTATTCACTTGCATTTATAGCTGGAATCAAGAAATGTGAGCATCTTGACAATTCAGGAAAAGAATCACAGTTTAGTTCTTACTCATTCTTTTCCACCCAGTTACATGCAATGATTAATTTCAGTTAATATGTTAGTAACGTCTGCCAAACCGCAAGGTACACAGTGAGGACAGTCACGAATTTATTAAAGACACAATGGCAAATTTATAGACTTCTAAAGTAATCTTCGTATTTACCAACAGCCCTAAAAAGGAGGAAATACACATATTTCCTCTCTTTAGTTACTGGAGAAAAGAGATTTGATAGTAATAAGGGCAAATCCAGTGCTGCTTTATTACTTTCAGAAGTGCAAGGAAAATCAATGCAAAATGGGATTCACGTAGGAAACAATTTTCTGTTCCCTGGGCGGGGGGCAGCGAACACTGACCTGAGAGTGAACAGGGCGTGACCCAGCATCTTCCCCAAGTATCAATACTGGTTTCCAAGAAACACCAGTCCCAGGAGTTCCTCTGCGCCCGTTTTCCTCCCCTAAAGGGTGCACGTTTGGAAAACCACGTTTGCTGTTCACCCCCCTCTGAGAAGCTCCACTGTATTTAATCCAACCCTTTACAAACGCATATGGTCACGGACCTCTTTTTTGAGCCATTCTAGTTAACATCCTGCTGGTTCCACCAAGACTAAAAGATTTTGAGAAATTCTGCTAATCCGAATACACAACGTGGGGAACCTTCAACGCTGACCGACACCCGCCTAGTCTCACTTTCTCCCTGCATCTCAGAGTCTAGGCTCCTCAGGTCTTCTTCCCCCCAAATACACAGTTATTTTCCACCTCGAAGGGCCCAGCATGAACTGTAACATATTGACCATTAGACTCTCCACTGAAATGCAGAAGAGATGAGCTCTCTTCTTTTATCTACCAGTCTATTTTCCTTGAAGGACATAAGTAAGGAAAATATAATCAAGGCCAATAAACACGAAAAGCCACCCCCCCACCACGCTTTCTTACAAACAGGCCGGATCAGGTAAGATCTTCCTCAGCTGTCCCCCGCCTCCCCCCTTCACTCCTCTCCAGCGTCCGTGCTGCTGAGAACCTGAACTCCGTCAGCAGAGTGCACGACGGGCATGAACCCACACAGCCTGTGACGTGCTCCACCGGGACTGCAGAAGGACATCCACACTTGTTAAGACACAGGAGGACAAGCCACGCCAGGCACAGAGAGCAGCACAGAGCAGGTCAACGTTCAATAAGCCAACTCACTCCACCAGGCTTCCAAGCGAGCCATTCAATACTAAAAGGACCCCAAACCTCCATGAAAAGGTACTCCATTTAGCGTGTACTTATTAAGCTTTTTAAACAATGATGTCTGGCACCATTACTCTTTAAATCAAACATTAAACAGAAGAAAGTAGTTATTTCACAACATACACCTCTTCTCCCATCAGCATCTGTGGCATTTGATCGTCGGACTCCCTGCCCTTGATCAAGAGCTGCAACCCTCCAATGACTTATTTCCTCTTACCTAGACTTAATCTTAACTGGTTGGCACAGTGGAAACACCAATCATGGATCGAGTTCTCTAGCTTTCTGCTTCTGTTCCTAACCCAATACAGGCTAAGAAAGAAAACAGCAGTTTAAGGAATCACAAAGAAAGAAGACAGACTCTATCGGTCAATCTCCACGTAAAGCAGCAAGAGGCTGGGCTTCCGAGCTGGAAGGCTACCTGACCCCTGAGCTACGCCATGCTGATCACGTGCCTGGACACATCTCCCCAGCCTCGACGACCACCTCTGTGCAGGGGGCCGCAGAGGTAAATGAGAAACTCGAGGGAGGTGTCCCATCGGGAGGTGTTCACTTTCCCTCCTTTCTCGACAGAGGGGTCGTGTGTTTTGTCCCTACGGGACTGTTTGTTAAACCGCTGGGTCCTGTAAGTGTGCGGTGTTTCCAGGAGCCTCACGCGGTGCAGGGGAATCATCCCGCCTACACACAGTCCAGCCTTGCTGTCATCCGCCTGCAGGTAAAACACTGTGCCTGAGGATTCCAAGTAGGAAGAGCCACACAGTAGGGATCAAGGGGCCCGGAGAGAAAGGGCAGGAGGCAGATGCCAGCCCAGGAGCAGGGGAGGGACGCCGGGCTGAGGCCCGTGCGCCGGGGCGGGCCCGCAGTGCGTCTCCACGCTGCCTGACACCCGCCAGGCCATGCCTCCCCACACTCCTACCGTGGGGAAACACGTGCAAAGTTTACGTGCAAAGGGCAGAGAAATCAATTTATACATTTTAAATGCACTGGTGTTCATCTGCCAGCTCCTTATTCAAAAGATTTGTGGATGGAGACCACAGAAAAGCAGAAACAAAGCGTCTGCAAAAGGTTTTCATCTAATTCACAAACCTCGTTTAATTATATATGCTTTCCCTCATTACGCGATAAATCAAAGAGTAAACAGCAAAACATTTAGAAAGCTATTACTGTACTGGAGATGAATACTCTAACCATGGAACACTTACAAAAAGAGAACAGGGCGCCGCGGTGCTCCAGGCCGCGGGCTCCGCCGCCCTCTAAGAGGGGAAACGCCCCCGGCCGGGCCCCGCCCATCCCGCACCAGGACGCCCCGGCTCCCTGCAGCTGCGAAGTGCCCCTGACAAATGTCACTTCTTGTTTTGGCAAAGACCTGGCAGTTGACACTCTGCTCGCCATTGGTAAGTGGGACTCCGAGGACCCCCCTCCTCCCGGGAGGGCGATGGGGCTGACCGGGCCCCCCAGAGCGTCCCGCAGGCTGGCGGCGGCCCGGCCAAGCACACTCACCCGTTGTGCGTGACCAGGCACTGCCGCAGGCCCAGCTTCCGGAAGATGTCCACCACGATCTCCATGGGCGTGTGGTCCGTGACCGTGAATGGGCTCATGTCAAGGATGCTGCGGAGCTTCAGTGGCCGGGGACTCTCTGCTGGGAGGGACGGGGTGTGCTGTGCAAAGCACACGCGGGAACTGCCCACTATCCCTTCCTGTTTTTTTCTGGCACTCTCTGAAGAGACAGAGAAGACCAAAAATTAAAAAGCGGTAGGTTTTCTTTGGTTTGTTTTGTTTTCAGGACAACCTGCTTATTCAGAGATTTAAAACAATAAATAAACGTATCCTTTTGTTCCCCTCTTTCTTTTCCCATCTTCCTAACCAAGAAAAAAAAACGAATGAAAAGCCATTTAGCAATTTCTTAAGTTAGACAGAATTAGAATCCACGAATAACAAATCATCTTCATGCAGATAAAATACGTGTGGTATACTTATATCATGGTATAATTTTCTTTGCTGTGGTCTAACTTTGGGGGACAAGGAAGCATATTGGGAATACGGGCTTTTAAAGGTACACAAGTAACGACAGTACCACTGACTACAGGAACGCACCCCCGAGCGGCCTGCCTGTGCCGTGGGCCACTCCTCCTGCCTTGGAAGTGGGAGAATCGCATCCTTGCCTGGACCGTGCTGTCTGTCCTACCCCTGTGAACCAGCTAGTTCTTCCTCTTTTCTGATGTTCAAGCTTAATTTTCCAGGTGCGTCATGAGGTGGGTTGAAAGTACAGCTACACACGTAACGGACGCCGACCGACTTCCGAGGTTTATCTGCACAGGCTCCGTTCGTTCCCGCTCTTCGGGGCTCCGCCTCAAGTGCTCCTGTCCTGTGCCTACTTCCTCCCTGCCACCTCTCAAACTGTGAGACAACAGGTGGCCAAGACGCAGAAAACGGCAGAGCAGGGGCAGAGGCCGTGGGGAGGAGAAGGAATCCCACGAGAGGGAGAGAATACACAAGCAAAGTGAGAGAGCTCACACTCCTCGTTAGTATGAATCCAAAGCTGTGTGTACAAATATCGTATCTGTCATACTGAACATACTCTGAACGTGAGTTTTGCCACAGAAATACGTAAGCCAAAATAACAAGCATCAGCCCTACACGAGCAGTGAGCCCAGCTCATACACACACACCGCGACGCCTTCTCCTCCTCCCGTCCAGCAAGGCCCTGCTTCACTGTGCGGTCACGGTCAGTGACGTTCTAGCGCTAGGGCTCCCTAAAGCACCTCAGAAGCACGAGAAGGGCACAGAGAAAAAGAAAGCCCATCAGCAACGGACATAAATGACTTCTGGAAAATGCTCGTGAAGCTGCTTTTGGCCCGTAGAAGCATCAGGCTAGTGGCTTGTGGACGGAGGAACGGAGGTGCTGTTAGCTTGTATGACAGTTGCTCTGTGAAACCTGGTAGTGACAGATTCCAAAAACACCCCCCAGGGATCTACAGCTCTTTCACTTGTATTAATTTTAGAAACCAAAAAAGTCTCTATACTCATAAAATGGTGCTTCAACTACCTGAGCAGGTACAAAGCTAATTTTAACTCCCACAAAGAGATAAACAAAAGGCTGGTCCACGTACTGCAGTTCGGATTATTGAGTAAACGCTGTTTCACAGTCTAAGGCAGATAATAATACTGCCATGGGAAAAACCTTCAGCAGATCCTCTCTCCCAGGTGCACAAGCTAAACCTTTACTCTGAACAGAAGCTCCCGAGGGGGCAGGAGAAAAGTACAACGAGGGCAGCAGCCTAACTGTCACCATGCCATGTACCTTTCTAATCGTGTTCAACACGTCGGCGGTATTCGAGTTCTCACGCATTAAGAATCTCCCTGTAAAGCTCACAGCTCCTAGCACGTAATCAGAAAGGAGCAAGTACACTTTTATACCTTAAGGTGGAAAATAGGAAAGATGATGCAATTCACACTATAAATGTAGTATTAAATATATGCTTCATTTTAAACAAATCTATAAAAAAGCATTCAGCCTCACTTTTACATCTGGACAAAAAAATGCAGGAGAAATATCTCTCCATTTGGACTAAACTTTAACACAGTAAACTGTCATCTACTCCTGGTGAGAGTCCATGGCAGAACCACGACTTCGTGCAATCTGGAAATACCTTACAAAATTGCAAATGCACTACCCTCTGGTCCAGCGATTCCATTTCTAGTATTTCCCTACATCTGCATAGGCAAAACGTCAAGTACACAAGGTTATCAGATATGTGAGGCGGCAATTTTTATCATAGCAAGGCTGAAAACATCTTAAATGTCCATCAGCGGGAAGCAGATTTTAAAAAATCATGATGTATCCCACAATACATCCACTCAGTGGAGTACTGTGTAGCTGTTAAAAATAAAATGATTTGGAAAGATGTACAAGAAAACATTGCTTAGTGAAAAAAACAAGACACAGAACAGCACGTATTGGGTAGCATGTTATGACTTGTTTTTAAAAAAGGAGAAAACGTATACACTTACTTACACAGGCAGAGAATGATACCTACAGAAAACGTAAGAAGCCAAGGAGACAGCTGCCTACGGAGCTAAACTGGTGATTACGAGGTCGTGGGTGAGAGACTTTTCACTATATACCTTTTTTTTCTTTCTCTGTATGGCAATTCATCACTATAAACTTTTAATCTTCTCAAATTTGAACTATGTGAATGTACTATCTACATACAAACTAAAAAAAGGGACTTCCCTGGTGGCGCAGTGGTTAGGAACCCGCCTGCCAATGCAGGGGACACGGGTTCGAGCCCCGGTCCATGAAGATCCCACATGCCGCGGAGCAACTAAGCCCGTGCGCCACAAACACTGAGCCTGTGCTCTAGAGCCCGCGAGCCACAACTACTGAGTCGCGTGCCACAACTATGGAGCCTGCACGCCCTAGAGCCCATGCTCCACAACGAGAAGCCACTGCAATGAGAAGCCTGCACGCTGCAACCAAGAGTAGCCCCCGCTCACCACAACTAGAGAAAGCCCACGCGCAGCAACATAAATAAAACGCAGCCAAAAATAAAATTAAATTAAAAAAAAGAAACTAAAAAAAAAATTTTAACGATATAACATAAAATTTAATGCCGAGTTTATAAATAAATTTGGAGAAAACTGCTCTTTTAAAATCTTGAGTTTTCCACCCCCAGACAGTATATAGTTCACAATTTATTCAAGCATTCCTTTAGGTCCTTTGATAAACTATTTTATATAAATATCTATAAACTATTATATACAAAACTCTAGTATACAGGTCTATTTCTCCCATTCAAAAACTAAAACTTTACCAAAATATATGTTGGCAAATATTTAAGGTATGTTAAAAAAAATCATGCTGTGACTAACCCTTCTGATGACATGAGTTGCTATTTCACACATCTAAAGTACCCCTATTCCCTTAAACTGACATTATCTGCTGGTCCCCAATGGTCTATTTCTCAAGACAGTAATAAAATCAACTTTTAAAAATCTGTCCACAGAATCAATGGGAATATAAATAATTCTTAACTTTACCACTTTATCTTTTAAAAACCTGGGCTTATTTTCCTTTAAATTTCTACATAAATTCCAAAATTCTGACCCTTTTCTTTTTTGCTTACTATTACAACGTAGTGAACAGCGAAACTTTCTCTGACTGTAGGTCGGCCGTGGTGACGGCTCAGAGGCTGAAACACTTGAACACGGCCACGTCTAACACACACTCTGACCACTCGGACAACTACCAGTCTATTAGCTCAAGGGAATGCTAGGCTTTGAGCAAGTCTCCCAAAGCTGCAGCCTTTCCTTAGCTGAACTGGATATTCTGCATAGGCTCTTTTCTTTCTTTCCTCTTTTTGCTTGAATAGCTCTTGTAAACTGAGAGCTTCCAGTTTGCCTTGAGATATGCTGCCCATCTACACCATCTAGCCTTCCCTCTTCAAATGGCTCAAGAACTGAAATATTTTACAACCCTTTGGCCACAGAGGTTAAGTTGGAGGGAGGTGACTGGCTTACAGGAATGACCTTTGGGGACAGGCTGAACGCTCTACATTTTCAGCTCCGAGTCCTCTACTGAACACCAGGAGTGGCTGGACGAAAATACCCTCTATCACAGGGGTCCCCAACCCCTGGGCCACGGACCAGTACCGGTGCGCGGCCTGTTAGCAACCAAGCCACACGGCAGGAGGTGAGCGGCGGGCGGATGAGCAAATGAAGCTTCATCGGCCGCTCCCCATCACTCGCACCACCGCCTGAGCCATCCCCCATCCCTACCCACCCACCCAGTCCGTGGAAAAACTGTCTGCTGTGAAACCAGTCCCTGATGCCAAAAAGGCTGGGAACCGCTGCTTTAAACTATATATTACAAGTTAATACTGTAAATCTACATCCAAAAATTGAAAAAGCAAAACCCTACGGATCTGACATGAGACACACCAAAGATGATGGAATTTTCAACAACCTGCATTCAAATAAGCCAACTTTATTAACTACAAGAAGGTATTTAGCTGTATGCCTCGGCAGTTACTAAGGCCTTATATTACATGCTATTATGAATACTGTCAACAAGACTTATCTGAGTGAGAAAAGAAAGAGCCGGACTCCAGTCCCTGATAACAATGCCAAGTCAAAAGATAAAACAGTATTTAGCTGGAAAGCATCCCACAGAAAAGGGTAAATTCCCTTCCTAAAGCACCTAAGATATTACGAGACATAAAATACACCACTTGTCCCCACGAACCCAACCAATTAAATTTTATAGCTTTCCTTTCTTTCAGAAATCTATTACATATTTATATTCGTCCACCTAGGTATCTAGATACCAATAGACAGAGCCGTAGATAGACGTATATGTGTGTGTAGTTCTTTAAAAGGGTACCTATTGCAATTGTCAGGTCTCTTCTGAGGGCAAATCCCACTAATCTCTGAGACTCTTTGGACATTATGACAGGAAAGCCGTTGTAGCTGGTCTCGTTAATCATGTTTTCTATGTCATCCACGGTCATGTTGTCCTGGGTCAGGACGGCCAGGGGAGGGTCACTCCTCCGAGGTCTCATGACGTCGGCAGCCAGGGTAGTATGAGTGAATTCTTCTTTTGCATCCAAGAAAGGGTATCCGTTTAGCCGGATGTGAGCTTCATAAATGCCTTCCCGCCCAAAGGCATCTCCAACCCATTTACTGGTCATTACTGCGGCCATCAGGGGAACAATATACTCCAAGCCTCCAGTGAGCTCAAAAACAATGACCACCAGGGACACAGTCATCCTTGTCACACCACCTGAAAAAAATAAGACCACAGGTCAGCAAGGGCAGGGTCCTCACCAATCCACGGTGGAAGAATTTCTGCACTAGGCAGGCGGACACAAATTATAAACGGAACTTAGTGCAAAGGATCATTGCTATTTTAATAAGATCTAGAGAAAACAATCTTCTTTGTTCATAACACAGAAGACTATTAATATAACATTTTTTTTTTTTTTTGTGGTACGCGGGCCTCTCACTGTTGTGGCCTCTCCCGTTGCGGAGCACAGGCTCCGGACGCGCAGGCTCAGCGGCCATGGCTCACGGGCCCAGCCGCTCCGCGGCACGTGGGATCCTCCCGGACCAGGGCACGAACCCGCGTCCCCTACATCGGCAGGCGGACTCTCAACCCCTGCGCCACCAGGGAAGCCCCTAACATAACATTTGAAAACTGGTTTACTTCAGATAAAAAAATCACAGCTGACCAACTAATACAGTTTGCCATTTTGGTTTAGCGCTTTCACAAAGACATAATTTCACCGCTATAAAAGCTTACAATTAATCCTTAAAGAACTTGGTGAAGCACATCATAGCTAACTTGTTTACTACCAATTTACAAATTAAACTCGTGGGTAGAATATTAAATTAATACATTTCTCCCCTCTAAATCTCTTCAAAATGAATAAAACACTCTGACGCCTTGCGGTTTCTGTTAACAGTGTAATGCCCCCGCTTAGAAAACTCACCTGAACTATTCCAGGTACCTACCAAATCACCACTGTGAACCCTGCTCCCTGCTGAGGCCTCCCTGACCCAGGCCCCTCCACCCACGCTGTGTCTGTCCCGTGTCTCTGGCTATCCACACCTTATCTTCCGGCTATGCTGGTCTCATTTCCAACTGTGAAGACTCTGGGGGACCCACTGTCGCAGAAACCACCACACACTCAAAGCCAAACCCCTCTCCTCCCCCAGAGAGCTCCCATCCCGGCCCCCAACTCCAGGACCAGATAGCACGTTCCTCCTGACAACCCAGTGGCCACTCCCGGTTCATCCCTTTACTCTATCCCAACATCTAGACTCTCACCTAGTCCCAGCTGATGTGCTCTGCAAACATCTATCTAGGGGCCCCTTTCTCAGTATTCTCTCTATTACCCACCTAGTCACACCCTCAAGTCTCAGCTCCTGAATTTGAATACTGTTTCATCTAACCTCCCGTTACCTTCCACCCACTTTATAAGCCATGTCCCCAGGTTAATCTTCCCTAAGTGCTACTTTCACCATGTTGCTCCTTTGCTCAAAAACCTACCAAGGCTTGTCAGTTGATACTGTGTGAAGCTAAAGCTCTTCCTTTTTGTTTTTTAACCTAAAAATAGAAGGGAGAAAGAACCTACTATATGTTAGGTATCTACACTATGCCAGGGATGCCCTAGGTGGTTTACAAAGGCTTTTGTTTTTTTTAACCAAGCACGTATTTTACCCGGCACTGTGCTAACAGCTTTATATGCATTTTATTTTACATAATCCTCAAAAACAACTGTAGGAAATAAGTAGTTATTATTTCCATTTTAAAGATAAGAAAGATAAAAATCAAGCAGTAAAGGAATTTTCCCAAAATCATCCCACTAAAAATGGCAAAGCCACAACCCTGCCACGGATCTGACCAATTCCAAATAGAAATTCATCCTGACATAAGTCACTGCCTCCTTCTCACCAATCCACCTTTCTTTCCCAAAGTGCCCAAAATGCACTCTCTACTTCAACACTGCCGGGTTCTCCAAAGCCCCCCGCGTGCCGAGTTCACCCGTCCCGACCTGCTGTCTGCACATCACTCTCCTCTTCAACAAAGGTGGCTCCTTCAAGCCCTGCTCCTCTTCCAGAGCCCCTGCCACCACCCGCCCTCTGGACGCCCGCAGGGCCCATGACGATGCTCCTGCACTGGAGCCTTGTCCCCCACCCACGTCTCGTGAGGGGAGGGCCCACGCTCACACTTCGCTCTGTACCGCCCACCGCACCCCGCGCGGCGCTCAGCACCAAGTGGATGCCTGCTTGCTTCTCTGCAGAAAACGATTATTCCCAACACTTTCCTTTAATATTACACTTTAGAAGATCAATAACTACACAATTCTGGCTCACTGAACAAAACTGAGTCAAAATACCAGTTGTAATTAAATATTATAACCGAAGTTTAGTTGACATTTTAAATATAAAATAAAATAATGATTTTTCATGTCCAAGAGGACAAGAAATAGACTCTTAAGAATGTAATGCAGACATTTTGCTTTTCTTTGCCTTAGAACACTAGTTAGCTTTTTCCTTCGGCTGTAAATGCATCTTAAATGGAGGCAGCCTTGCAAAGGACCTTTTACTAAGGCTGACGGGGAACCTCTGCAGAGGCGGAGTAAAGGTACCCCGAAGCTCTGCTCAGTGCTAACCCAGGAACCCCGCTAGAAGGGCTGCAGGTAAGCCAAGCACCCGACAACAAAAAAACAAACACCTCCTTGGCCAGGATTCAAATCAAGCCTCTGTTGTAGTGAGATGTTTTCTGCCTTACAGCATCACGTGATATTAAAAAGATGTTACCTGCTCCTATGGTTTTGCATGAACAAGTGTGCAGGGGCTGCCGAGATGAAAACCAGTGCCGCACAGGCCACACGCCTCGCCGTGCCCTCCTCCCCCACCCCGCTCCTCTCTCAGCCACAGACACGCGCGCGCACGTGCAGGGCCCCGTTACCTAAGCACGCGGCCGCGCCGACCATGGCGTAAAGGCCAGGGGTGATGCAGTCGGCCCCGACCTCACACCACTCCTTGAAGATGAACCAGTCGTGGTGATAGTAGGCCAGCTGCTCCACTGCAATGCCCACGATGCGGCCGGCGATCGCGCCGATGGCCATGCTGGGGATGAACAAGCCGGACGGGACCTGCAGCGGGGCAAGAGCTCGGTGAGGCACGTCCTCTGCACGCCTGCTCCAGACCGACGGTCTAAGCCTTGAGGCACAACGCAAAATCCTGGTGCAAAGGGAACTACAGCAAACCCTTGTTGTAACTGTAAGGGCAATAATCCCACCAGCTCAGTTACAAAGTAACAACCCACACTCCCCAGCCCAAAGAGAAGGTGACCCAAGGGTTATTTCTCCTTTAGCTCAGGGGTCTCTTCATGCCGGTCCCTTACATACACACACACATGAAATGATTAAAAGGCGCACAGTTTTCTTGATTCAATTTAGTGAGGAAACCAGGAACAGTACAGACCAACTATTTAACCAATATTAAAAGACCAACAAATCCAACCTGCCAGGCACGAAACGAGCCCAGCACAGAGCAATACGTGTTGACGACTGTGTCAGGTCATGAAAAGAATATGCACCTAGAAGGGATCAAAACAAACATTTCACTCTCCCACCAGGTAGGCCCTCGGCCAGAGTGGAGGGCAACGTGGGCCTTGGCGGCCTGCCCGCTGCCTCTGGCTTCCGCGGGAGAAGCTGGATTTACAGAGCAAACTCCCTGCAGAAGGGGGGCTTTAGTGGCTCTTCTAACTTGATTCACTATGAAAAAAGGGGAAACTTCACGGCTTTTCTATGCCTTAACCCTTATGCCCAGCGGACTAAGGCAGAGCACAACAGGAGAGAGAGAGCGTGGTTCAAAGGCTGCTGCCGCTGCAGTCTGCTGAGCTGCAGCTGTCCTCCCGTGGCTCACGGTGGTGTGTCACTAGTGAATGGTAGCAGCTGCGTCAGCCACAGGGGCCGGCCTTTAAAGAACAAGGGTCCGAAGGACAGACATCGGATTCCCACACACATCACTGACGATCGTAAGAATTATATCTCTGGCAAATCACTAACTGATGAATGTTATTTCTCACTTTCATAAATTCAAAAGAAGCGATGTCCCAGGGCACAAGGCCTAGCTGCCTGAAACCCCTGGTGGAAAGGCCTGGTGCCCCCAGGCCTAGTGACTGAGCTCTGAGCCCACAGGGCCCTCTCCAGCCAACATCCCACAGCATACAGGAGGCAGACCAAGGGCTCCCCACAAACACCCACCCCCGAATTCCTGGGCATCGGTCCGCGGTCTGCCGCAGGGCTGTTTAATCAGCTGACCTGAAAACAGGAGGTTACCCCGATGATGTGGCTGGGCCTGAAGTAATCACAAAGGCTTTTCAAAGGTGAAAGAAGGCTTTAGAAGAGATCGTGTCAGAATGCTGAGATAAAGCAAAGACTTGACCAGCCATGGCTCTGAGGATGAAGGACGGGGCCAGGAACCAAGGCACGTGGAGGCTGGAAAAGGCAAGAAGACGGACTCTCCCCCAGAACCTCCGTGAATCCCTGTTTGCACCTTCACTTTAGCCCAGGGAGACCCAATTTGGATTTCTGATGTCCAGAACTGTAATAAATGTATGTGGCTTTGTGGTAATTTGTCACAGCAGCAACAGGAAGCT
The DNA here is from genome assembly GCF_964165515.1 of Mesoplodon bidens. Taxonomy (NCBI): domain Eukaryota; kingdom Metazoa; phylum Chordata; class Mammalia; order Artiodactyla; family Ziphiidae; genus Mesoplodon; species Mesoplodon bidens. The sequence goes on from NC_138162.1 coordinate 116,686,300, forward strand.
ACTGAAAATGGTTTTAATGGTTTTAAAACATGATGATGAATTCTCTGACACCCCTTCCCACTCTGAGGTAGAGTGTGCGTCCCCTCCCTGAACCCGGGGCCTCTGTGACCACACAGAGGAACAGAACTCAACAGGAGGCATGCTGCAGGACATCCTTGGCTGGGTTAGAAATGGTCCTCTTGGAACCATGCTCTGGGGACCCTGAACTGCCACCATGTGAGGAATCTACCCACCCTGAGGCCACCAACAGGGAAAAACCAGAGACAGCGCAGGAGCCCAGCTGTCTGAACCTGCGCAGCCCAGGTACCTGACACACGAATGGCTCTGAGATGCCTGACACACGAATGGCTCTGAAATGACCCGCCGAGCTGTGTCTTGATGACAACCGTGGAACTGACCACGAACACGATATGCCAAGCTGAGACCTTCCCATCTTACTGACCCAACAACAAGAGCACAGTAAGCGGTTCTCTTAAGCTGCTGGGTTTGGGGTAAGTTGTTAACCCAGCAAGAGATACCATGTTCAACAATATATCCTAAAAAATTCTTTTCATTACTAAAACTTGAACCCAAAAGATAACTTTTTCAGCCTACATTTATGAAGCAACCATCTTTAGATAAAACTTTCATTTCTCGTTCCACATACAAGTTCTGAACACACCAAGACTACTTACGTATCACCTCACAGGCGCACCTACCTTGATACCAAAAGTAAACACTGTCATTATGATTTTAAAGATGAGTGCCAAGCATAACTGCCATATAGCTGAATATACGCCAAGGCCTGCTGGACGATCAGGAATGTCATCAACGATTTTACTGGCGTTCATGTCATTTCTGTAGTCACAGAGAGAAGAGGATTCCAGGGGGCCGCAGTCTGTAAAAAGCTCTTTAATCAGTTCGCTGGTGTTGAGCCTCGTGTAGGGATTAGGGAAGGCTGCCACAGCAGTGATGGCTGCAACAATGATGACCTCGAGAACAGGATACTTTCCAAACTTGGTGGATTTGCGTCGGCGACACCAGGCGATATTTGCCCTAATGAAAAAGGCTCCCCATAGCCCTCCAAATACCCCGAGGAGAATAAAAGGAAACAGTTCAAAAAGGTACCATGGTGTATGATACTCCACATAAAAAAGGACCAGACGGCTATTACCAAATGGATTGATGGATCTCAAAACAAATGCAGCCACTAAAGCAGCAAAAAATGATCTCCATAAAGTTTTTAGAGGAAAATAATAGCTAACCTAAAAAAAAAGGAAAAGAAACGTTAATGCTATAATTTTCTAAGATAGTTCTGATATGTTATAACTTGAACAGTAAACGTCAACACTCTACATTTCGCTGCAGCTAGAGTTTACATATCGTGGATTTTACTGTGGTAAGAAAAATACCACTAGTGAGTAGCTTTGGCTACCACATCATTACTAATTCACTGCGTCAACTGATTTTCAATGTCTAAGAATTATTTAAAATACCGAGCATCGTGTTAGTTTTAAAATGAGCTTCATGCCAATTCAATCATGGTAGTTAAGAATAAATGTACCACCACCAACTCCTGTTAGTTCATAAAGAAGTATTTAATTTCCCTCTTAGGTATTAAAGCAAAAAGAAGAACATAAACAACTGGGGGGGAGAAAAGTAAATGTTAAACATTTCTAAGTCACATTTTTGTGTAGATGTGTAAAAACTCGTAAGCACCAGTGAGAACACAAAAACAAAATATTCCACTGAGGCGACTAGAATTATTTCCTTAAACATCAATAACTGCCACAGAAATAATCACACAAGAAAAACTTTAAAAGATGACTTAGAAACTGATTAAAAATCTTTAAATAAAAACAAGGCTATAATTTAGCCAATAAGGATTGTTTCCAATATTTTCTATTTGTGCTTACTCTTAATTATGTTCAACAAAGTTAAATTTTAAATAATCACTAACATTTTATACATGAATAATATTTTTTAAAGACGTTTCTCAATAAAGAACGTATATATTACTTTTCATGACTTTTTAATGTAAGAAAGTGAAAAATAACTATGAAAATAAATTTGAAAACTTAAAAGCGAAGTCTGTATCTATTACACTAGCTATAAAACTGAAAAGTTCTTTTTTCTCAATAAAGAACATATATATTACTTTTCATGACTTTTTAATGTAAGAAAGAGTGAAAAATAACTATGAAAATAAATTTGAAAACTTAAAAGCAAAGTCTGTATCTATTACACTAGCTATAAAACTGAAAGGTGTGCCAAAACACATGTGTAATGGTAATTATACATAATTTTAATTGCTGGTGGTGGTTGTTTTTAACCTACCTCTTCCAGGCTGAAAAGAACTCCTCCGATTGGTGCACCAAAAGCTACAGAAACACCTGCAGCTGAGGCAGCTGATAGCACCTACAAAGAGGATGTGGGTTATTTCACATGTTCTTATCAACTCAAATATACCAAACACAAATTCTTCATGTTACTCAAATTTTCGAAATGCCCTTCTGAATTTAACTCACATGTCTCCCTCTCTCCAAGCAAAGGCAAATATTTCTTCTAAAAAGATCTTCTTCTCTTCTGCTTTAATTGAAAGGTCACTCATATTCAATATTCAGTCAAAAAAAAACATTTGTGTGAGATATACCAATGTAATAAGCAGGATGTAAAAAAAAGGCAATGACCACAGACAACCTTCGAGATGTGTGCTTGAGGACACCAGTGGAGAGACCAGTGGAGAGAGCTGTTTGTTTGTTTTTAAACAGGATATATTATTTCTTCAGATTTTGGAGCTCACTGTTGCATCATTAATAATTACTCTAGCCCACATCCTAGTGAAATGTCCAGGGAACTTAAAACCTATCGAGCTCCCTACAGGTTCAGTTCCCTAAGTCCTCTGAAGAGACCGCTACTGCTCGCATGGGAGCCTCAGGTGAGGGTACAAACCATGGCCACCCAAGGGCGCACGCCCAGCACAGGTCACAGCGAGGAAGAAACAGCACTCAGGGTCCTCCCTCCAGTCCCCAGGTGGCCACCAAATGCTGCCCACCTCCCACCAGGGCGAACGAAGCCAAACACACATATCAAGTCACTGGGCATCTACTGGTAATCAAGTACTTTTCTAAGTCTTTATTCCTTTTACTACTTTACTCCAGTAAATATCTGAGGCTACCAAAGCATTTCCTCAGATGGTGAATTCTGACATCTCTGAAAGAGAAATTTGAAATAATAAATTGTAAGTGTTAAGAGCATGAACTCCATAGTCAGGCTCCACAGTCAGTAGTTGGTAAACTAAAAATGAACAAATACTTGTTTTAATTAAATTGTACCCAGCTTTAGAAGGCAGACTGCTTATTTGTGGGGAGGAGGGAAAGCAAATCTAACTTACTATTTTGTTTTTTTTTTCCACCAACAGGATTGCAGACAACAGACTTAACTGAATTCTCTGATTCTACATTTAATATAATAGAATTTTACAATCAAGCTAGCACCCACATACCTAAAAGTCACAGATGTTTTCATCTGTTTCATAAATATCTAAGAATCACTTAATTTAAACTCATCAAGGAAGTGGTCAAGGGAAGAAGGCCAAAACACGAAGCCTAAATGCTTTCAACTAACCTGCGAACTCTAGTCATTTACACGCCAAGGTGTCAGAATCAAGTTAATGTCAAAAACATTACTAATCTTCACAGTGTGCACATTAAAATCTGGGTGAATTTAATTTCTATCATGTTTTCTAATAAATTAATTTTTGTACTTTTAATGAATAAATAAAAATTAAAATCTTACCCCACAAATGTCAAGGTACAATAGCAAGTAAAGGAACTGCACTGGGTAGACAAATGCAGTTGAGACTGGGGAAACAGGAAGGGACTGGGCTCCCAAAGTCTAGAGCTAATAAGAAGGTCCCAGGAGCCCACTTTTCTTCTAGAAAATATCCACAGCAACCTAGAAACATCAGGGGAACTCTATGATATATCAAGTTTAAAGGTCTCCTAGAAGACCTCAGGCAAGAGGAAGTCCTGTTTCCCCTTAACGTGAATCTCTGATGTAACCTCAGGAGGTTAAAGACCCTTCGAGCTTCCCTAAGGTGCCAGAGAGCTCTCTGAGATGACACACCTCTCCCACTGGGCATCAGACACCTCCTCCAGAGGAACACAGCTGGTGAGATGGCCCACCCCAGGAGAAACACTGATCCGGATAAACAGGAGTAAAAACAATGTTATATTTGGGAAACACTTCAGAGGAGGAGAGGTGTCAGGCAAAGCAAAAAAACCAAATGCAAATCTTTGTGAAATTCAGCTGAAACCAATGGACACCAGGCCACCTAAACCTCCCTGAAATACAGGAGTAAGCCGCACTGGGGATGGACTCCAGATATTGGAGATCATTTAGAACACATTAAAATTGTAATCTGAATATAGAATGTATCCAATGTGATCCTTACACGAGGAAATTCTTCACCGATTAAGTCTATGTAACAGATGTTCGTCTGTCAAATAAACAACAGAAGACGCTTACCTCTCTTTTCTTAGCTTCATTTGTGCTGTACTTCGGAAAGAGGTAGGAAAAGATATTTCCACAGCAACAGGCAACGTGTACCAAGGGCCCTTCTTTACCTAAACTCAAACCTGATGCCACAGCCAGTACTAATGTGATGGTTTTAATCATTAAAGTCCATTTTCCCAAGTAGCCTCTGATGATGAATCCACTCAAAATAGTTTTAATCTACAAAGGAAAGATCAAGGCAGCTTAATTTCCTTCAAGAAACATGAGACCTTAACTAATAGATCACTCTCTTGTTTTACTCACCCTGCAAACTTTGGTGGACAATGGAAAGATGCACAATTCATTTTCTGAAACCTTGAACTATTATGCTCTATATAATAAATCTGTAATGTATTCTAATTCTCTTCCCCAGCAAGGATAGAAGGCAACCCTATTTCATGAACAAAACTAAAATACCAGGCCATGTTAAGGGGCTACAGACTTCAATGCAAGGGGTATAATTACATAACCAGCAAATGGTAAATTGGGATATTTCTGTTACAGACATATAATACAGTTAGATACATTTCAGACATTCTGTGTCAGAAATAAAGATATTTTGCCTTTAAAGATATTGTGCCTTCTCAGAGTACTGTAATAATGTGTAATATTTTCCTATATATTAAGGATGAGTGACAACTGCTAAATACTACACAGTATTGCTCCTTATCAAAGATATTCTTAATTAACACAGCTTTAAAATCACTAAAATTGTTTTTAAAAGCAATGCACTAGAAAAAGCTAGTAACTTATTTAAGACAGAAAAATAAAAAGGGAAAAGAAATAAGTTCACATCATGTTCAATCCTAAGTATATTCTTCTTTAAGTCATTGTTGATAAAAAATAAAATCCAAAAGTTTGTACTATGGACCCACTATGATCAAATATTTATTTTGAAGTACAAAAGGGTTATAAATGTTATCTGCCAAATTCAAGGATTATTAACTTATCTAATTAAAAGATAGTTATAAAAAGAAAATGAACGTAATCAAATCCAGTTCATATGAGCAAAACATCAACTAAGTCACCAAAGAACTTTAGGCTGCAAGATATTTTCCAGGTTCTTGGTGTTAGCTGAGTGCCGATATTCGTTTAGTCATGTGCGAAATTAGTGGTGAGGAAAAAAAATCAACCTCCACAACAAACAATGAAATGAGTACAGGGAAGAATGTCTTTCAACGATGTGTACTATCAGCTGATATTTAAAATATTTTCTTTTTCATATTACAGACAAACCACTTCCCCAGAAAAACCACTACTTTTCCCCCCTACAGGCAAAAAGATAAGTATCACAACTGCAACATGCTGATGACACTAAACACTGCATGGCTTACCTCTGGAATCCCAGAGCCACAGGCATATGGAGCAAACACCTTCACCAGGGAAACGGCAAGAAAGGCGAAACTCAAGGCCCAGAAGATGTACATTATGTAGTTCATGATGTACGAACCAGGACCCTAAGAAACAAACAGTTCAATAGCATGAACTTAATTTACGGGCACCACTAATTCAAGTGCTTGCCACCTAAGCAGCTTGGGTAAAACCTGTAGAAGGCTCCTGGTTTACTGCCACAATAATAAAAGCTTTACATGAACAAAATATTTAAGTAGAGTCTAAAAACGTATTTGTATACGTACCAAGGAGACCATCTATTTAATATTTTTCCTAGCTTCTTCCTGATCCTCAAAGTCTTGTGGCCAAGAATCTCAGCTGCACTTCAATCTCCGCCAACCCACAAACCACTTTTTGGAAACAGTTGGTGAAGACAAAACTACCTTCACACTCAGATTTCATTTTGCTGCGATTCTCCTGAAGATTAAGTGAGAAACAGCATACTGCCCATCTCACCAGCAGATATATTCTTTTTAGTGCTAAAATTCAGCTATAACAATTTAAAAAACATAGCCATATTTTACCATGTAGCCATATATATAAAATAGAATACTGTAACTTCTAAAATGTTCTTTATAGAACATCAACAATAGTAAAATACTCATTTAAAAACTGTCATCCCACAAAGAAAAATCTAGGCATTTCTGCAAGATATCTCCAGTTAGAAGGCTTATTTTCACTAAAATTTTTGATAATTCATACTTCCCAAACAATTGTGATGAATTATGTTCATAGGCACTTTGTGGGTACACAGCTCCTACTGCACTTCTTTTCTACAATAAGAAACACATTTTACGTCATAACCCAGCAGATTTGTACGTGGCTATGCAGTTAATAGAAGAGCCTCTTGAAACAGTACCTACATTTTACTCACGGCAACGTATTCTCATATTTTCCATTCTATCCTATTACATTTCTTTCTTTATTTTCCTTTAATGCAGCTGCAGTCATCTAACATGTCATTAATTCTATAATTAAATGAACTGGAGACTCATTTCACGGTATCAATTATTAATTCACTTTGAGACAAAGCAAGACTCACCTCCGCTTGCCCTATGATTAACTCCGCCCATGTTTTCCACTGTGGACATTTATCCCTCTCCTCAAATGTGGTTTCATTAGACCCCCAGCAACACTGTTCGTGGTTGTACCACAGTGCGCTAAGGCAGATGCCCTCCTTGAGGTCAGTCATCCAGTCGGCGGCGATGTCTATTAAGCCAGCCAATGCCCCTGGAAAAAATGTTGGAGGTGGTGAAAACAGGCAGTCCATTTCTGGGGAGCCCAGAACTATCAGGTTAAAAGGGTCAAGGAAAGCTGGGGACTCCCTACAAATCAAGGGCCATACAGGGAATACTACACAAATTTAAGATTTCAAATCGTATCAGAAATAAGTTTCTATTACTTTTTAAAAAGTGTAAATAGCTATTCTTTAAAATAAAGTTGTTATTCTTTGCTTGAAATGAACACTACTTACACATCATTAAAATTCACTGTGAATTTTAAAATGTGTCGGAATCTTCCAAAGACAACCACCTGGCGGGAGGGGCTCATCTCAGGCTGTGAAGTCACAGTTTTTACTAGTGTGTTTTCATCTGAAACCTAATCCGTAGATTTACAAAGGATCTCAAGCTCATCAAAATGGAATATCCGTTAGAATTAGTGAAACTCATGGCATTAATGAATTACTGTAACAGACTATCAGGTTTTTGTTTTTTTTTCTTTTAACAGAAAATCAAATACACCAAGATCATCTTACTGACAGAATACAGAGAATCCACAGCTTTATGGTCAAAATCTAGGTCCTTCTCATATGAAAAGATCAATGGGTCACATAAACGGCAGCCAGCCAGTAAGGGGTATCAGACTGCCTCTGCTCTCTACACACATTTTAACTTTCCCTCATGCTCTTCGGGACATAATCTTCCACAGTGGAAGCTGGAAGTCAGAATCACAGCCCATCGTGTTTCTTTTCACATGTTCAACCACTATTAAAGTCTCACCCAGAGGGCCTCTGGGCACGGCGCAGCCCACACGGAGCTTAAGTGCGGGCTCTGACCGTGGCCTGCCGACTCTCTAGCTACATGACCTCGGTCAAGTCGCTTACGCTCCCTGTGCTTAGTCCCCTCGGCTGTTAAGACCCAGACCATAGGACTGCCATGAGGCTTACACACACGTAAAGCTTTCGGAACAGTGCATGACCCACAGGAAGCACTCAGTAAGCATCAGCTGTTTACTGCAATGTTAACATTAAACTATACTTCACTCATCATCGGGTCCAAACCACGTCTTTTACAGATAAAGAAACAGAGCGAGAAAGGTCAGCCCAATTGGATAGACACGTACGGGGACAGAGCGAGACTAGAACTCTGAGCCTCCTGCCTCCTCGTCTTATATTGAGGAAGATTTTTTTTGAAGGAAAGAAACAAAACAAATGCTTCTAAAAATCGAAAAGTACCTGAAAAAAAAAAAATGGCAAGAAGGACGGGAGAACTATTTATTATCCTGTTAACCAAAAAAGGGTTACATTAAAAATTTTCTTTACCTGATGCCAATCCTGTTAGTGTTACTACTAGCCATCCTGACCACGCATCATACAAACTTTTTGTCATTTCCCATGCTGATTCTTTCTTTTTGCTGTTGATCTGAAATTAGAAATGTTTATGCTTCATTTTTCAAACTACGAACAGAAGCCAGAATTCTAGACTCTAACAATTTTCTCAGTTACTATACATGGAACAGTGCTTTCTGAACTAAATAATGGGATAAGTGAGTTTGGCGCAGAATCACGAGGTCAGGCACCTGTGACCCAGATGACAAGCATTTACCCAGAAATCTGTATGTTTAACAAGAACCACAGGATGAGAGCAAAGGGGTCCACAAACCACATAAAGTCTGACAGAGATTGTTTTAAACTGAATCAATCTTAGCTGGTATACATCTTTTATATTAACAGAAATAAGACATTACAGCTTGAAACGTCTGTCATTCCCTGCTCATTCTCTGCTTCTAGCAGTTAAGTGGAACATAATAGTCTTTAAAAGGTAAGGTCCGTGAATAACAGTACTATGCCCATAAATGGAGTACAAAGCAGTCATGTGAATAAAGGGGCTGCCAAAATGTGTAGGCCTGTAATATGCGGGCATGGAGCACTCCAATCCCAGGGGAAGGGTCCCATCACTGTGTAAGGCAGAAGCCTCGTCTACACATTCAGAGCAGGAGGTAAGATTCACAGGACGGCAACAGACGTGACTTCTAGATCTCACTCTAAGACACAAGAGGGCAAGTCTCTCCTCTCTTCCTAAGACACAACCCCTGACTCGCCCAAACCTCTGCTGTCCTAACTACCATGGCTGCTTTACAAATCCACATTCTCGGGCCAGGACTTCAGTGCTCCTTCATCCCACAGGCGGGCTACAGCCGGAATTCAATGATCTGGCCTATTTCAAACATTTGCTCTATTTCAAGCCACAAGGCTCCATTCAAAAGACTCAGTAAGTTCTAAATTGAACGAGGCAATGTTATTCCTTCTATATTATAAGCAACGAATCACAGATATTAACCATTCTTTAGAACTGAAAGTAGGTCATTCCTTTCAAAAACAATAAACCTCATGTTGCTTCTTCCTCTAAGTAAGAATAACTATAATGTTTAATAAGATATAACATTAAGTAAAAATTTGAAAATCATCTAAGTGTTCATCAATATAGTACTGGTTAAATAAATTGCAGTACATCTATGTCATGAAAAACTCTGTAGCCACTAAAAAAGAATGAGATAAATGCAGTACCATTTGGGGGAGAAGCAAGGTATAAGTGTGTATAGGATGCTACCATTTATCTGAGAAAAATAAGTAAATAAATATATATGCTTGTATTTTAAAAAATAAAGGGACAAAACATAACATTGAAAGTGTGAATCATTACCTGTAAGAGGAGGAAGGCAATAAGTTGGGAGGCACAGGGACTATAAAAGAAAGTAATTTGTATGTATAACCCTAGTGGGATAAACACTAAGGACAAAAAGTATCGTAAAAAAAGAAAACACTAAAACTCTTCAGTAAGCATATTGCTGGCGAGAGTGCTGGCAGCATTATTCTGAAATAACACATCTGCTGTGTGTGTGCTGTGAGGAGAATCAATGCACGTGATGCTGAGGTTCTGGGCTTGGCTGAAAGGAGATACAGGTTTAAGGACTAGAAGTCAAATGAAAGCCCTCCAGCATTTAACTTAAATTAGACGGTTCCTCTAAACTTAAGAGGCTAGAAACGAGGGCCAGCCTGCAAGCAGTAAGAGCCTCCAGCGCTCAGGCTGCCTGTGTACCATTTTCCTTCAAAGGAACCAGAGCTCCTTGGAGAGGTCCAGGTTCGGTGCAGGAAACGTGTAACATGAGCCAGGATTATCTTGTCTTCCCAGAATACATCAAAGTGTACTAAGCACGGGCCAAAGGACTCAGACACCAACCTAAATCAGCTGCCACTGGTCAGCAAAGGAGCAACATGGGCATCAATAAGGATACTAATTGTGATGATTAAAACACATCAAATATGTTTAGACCTAGGAAGATACAGAAACAGCAACCAAGCAAGCAAACCAAACCCTCACTGGTCAACTCTGAGGATGCTAGGGCGCCATGAGGTGTCAAACCTCCTCCCTTCTCTGTACAGCCCGAACCTGAGGGAGTCCAGGTAACTGGTGTGGGAAGGTTCTCTTTACAGAGAAAGTCAAGCTAATGAATAAAAATGGAATGAGAATTAGATTGCTACCATCCTGCGAAATAATGACATAAATATTTGAAATGAAATAATGCTGAATTTGCTTCAAAATAAGCTGGGGTAGGAGGGCTACAAGGATAATTAAAAGTTTAGGGGAAAAAGGAATTAGATAGCTATACACACTGAAATAGACAGTTTTCTTTTTTTTTAATTTGATGCTTTAAGAACAACAGTAAGAACATCTACATGTAGAACTTCCCAGCTTTAACAGAGTTTTATGCTTATATAAGCATATATTAAAGCACTGAAAATGATATTTGACTTACTTAGAAAGAGACGATCGATGTGAATAGCCAGGACACTCACTGACTACTTCACTTATTGTTATATTATTTGAAATGTTTTCAAGGACCATGGACTACTTTCATAACCAGAGAAGAAAAGGGATGCGTTGTGGTTTTAGTTTCAGTTTTCTCTGAAATTTTATAAACACGGTATCTATGGACCCTTTCCTACCCCTCACTTGAGAACACATTTAAACCCTCCCTGAATATGTCAGTGACTCTGCAAAGTAATATACTTCCAAGTACAACTGTGTTTACCTAACAATCACACAAGGTACGGAATTTAGAGTATGTGTGATTTAGGCACACTGGATTAAAACAGTGGTTCTCAGGGGCTTCCCTGGTGGCACAGTAGTTAAGAATCCACCTGCCAATGCCGGGGACACGGGTTCGAGCCCTGGCCAGGGAAGATCCCATATGCCGCAGAGCAACTAAGCCCGCGCACCACAACTACTGAGCCTGTACTCTAGAGCCTGTGAGCCACAACTACTGAGCCCATGTGCCACAACTACTGAAGCCTGAGCACCTAGAGCCCATGCTCCGCAACAAGAGAAGCCACCGCAATGAGAAGCCCGCGCACCTCAACGAAGAGTAGCCCCCGCTCACCGCAACTAGAGAAAGCCTGCGCGCAGCAATAAAGATCCAGCACAGCCAAAAATTAAAATTAAAAAAAAAACAAAAAAAACAGTGGTTCTCATGGTGTGGCCCAGACACCCTGTGTGTCCCTGAGACCTTTTCTCAGGGGTCTTCAAGGTCAAAGCTATTTTCATAGTAATATTAAAACATGATGTGCCTTTTTCACCATGTTGATGCTTTCACTGATAACACAAAAGCGATAACATAACTGCTGGGTCCTCAGCAGAGTCAAGGCGGTGGCATCCAAACACCCTGGCAGTCATCACATTCTTCACTGCCACTTAGAGCTAAAAGGTAAGTAAGTGCCAGTTTCACTTTGAAATGTCTTTGAGGAAAAGCAGTAAAAAGTATTGCGCCCAGTCCACTGAGGCTTCCTAACACTGCGTGTGATGACTGAAGTATACACACAGCACTTCCGATGCACACTGAAGCCAGAGGCGAGGCCTTGAGGAAAAGCACCTGTGTGATCTACTTGAGCTGCAAAATAAACCGCTTCCATGGAACACCCATATTACTTGAAAGAAAACCACCAAGCCATGGTTTTTCAGACTTGGAAATTTGACAGGTATTTTTCTCAAAAATGAACCAAGTAAGCCTGTCATTTCAAGTAAAATGTGTATTTGTTTCCAATGATAGAATTTGAGCTTTCAAGTAAAAATGAATTTTAGAAAACTTGTAGCCATCACTATAAGAATGACAGATCCCAGTCCTTAAAGACTTTTCTGAGATCAGTGTTGATATTAACAAATGTGCCTTTTTTGATATTGTATAATGATATGGTGTAATGAAAGTGTCAACTATTGAAAGAACTGCATGAATCAATGAATCACTATTTTTTTCTTTCTTTCTTATTTTTTTATTTTTTTACTATTTTTCAAAGGATCATGGCATAATGTTACAAAATCATCCATTCAAAGTTCAACAGGAACCAACAGATTTTAATGTAATAGGAGACAAAAAGTTCATTGATACAGTTTCAGATTACACACTGCATCTAACCTTTAAGAAACTACCACTTGTCACTGTCACTGTCATGCGGTATCAAAGAATATCCACAATGATCTGAAAAGGTTATTAAAATACTCCTGGCTTTTCCAACTACACATCTGTGTGAGGCTGGATTTTCTTCATGTACTTCAATCAAAACATATCACAACAGACTGCAGCAGCAGATATGAGAAACCAGCGTTTTTAGTAAACCAGACAACAATGAATGAATGATTTATAAAGATTTATAAAGATGTAATACAAGATACTCTCTCACTAAATATTTTTTATTTTGGGAAATAGTTATTTTTCATAGAAATATGTTTTTTATGTTAGCATGTAATGGGTTTGTTATTGTTACTTTTTTTTTTTTTTTTTTTTTTGCGGTACGCAGGCCTCTCACTGTTGTGGCCCCTCCCGTTGCGGAGCACAGGCTCCGGACGCGCAGGCTCAGTGGCCATGGCTCACGGGCCCAGCCGCTCCGCGGCATGTGGGATCTTCCCGGACCAGGGCACGAACCCGTGTCCCCTGCAACGGCAGGCGGACTCTCAACCACTGCGCCACCAGGGAAGCCCCTATTGTTACTTTTAAATGAATTAATATTTTTGAAATTTTTCCGTTTTAGTACCTAATATGGTATTACCTCTTATTTTCAGTTACACTCTAGTTATAATGTTCCCAGAAAAGGTAAATATTGACTAATGAATCTCAGAAGCAGTACTTTTCATAAACAATATAATCTAAGTCCAACTTAAGGTTTAAAACACATATATACATTATTATGAAAGGTAATACCTAATTTGTACGAGCAATTATTTCATTTACAAGTAACTTTCAGAGCTCAAATTTGCAAACGGCCTTTTAGAATTTGGAATTTTATTTTCAAGAGATTTTTTTTCTCTTTTAAAATTATTTTTGAATTATGCTGTATCAGTAAGGCACAATCGACAACAAAAAAGTTAACATAAGTTGTAGTTTTTAGCAAAAGCCATTCTTTTTTAAATTAGTGATTCATTACAACATTCAATATGCCCTATACAGGACTCAATTTGAGAAATATCTCAGAATTTAAAACCAAGAAAGGAGATAAAAGAAAACAGCAAAACCCCAGGAAACTATCTCGCCAGTAAGCTGCTTCTTTTTCCAACAACTGAAATTATGTACTACGTCTCCTCTTTTGCCGTAGCCGCTGTGCTGCTCACAGCCGGATATCATGCTGACTCTGCTACATCCTGAACTTGGCTTCACCCTCCCTCCATTCACAGGCCGCGTTTTCCCTTTCCTTCCCGCTTTGTCTTACTATACTTCCTTGATTTTAAGCTACTTCAAATCCTTTCCAGAAAGACAGGGGATATAAATAAACTTTAAAAAAATTACATAGAGAAAAAACATATTACTTATAAAATGTAGGAATTTACTTGAATGTACTTTTAATGTGTAACATATTTTGGCAGGCCAAGATCACATATTATTAAATGATCTAATTGTGCACCGTCCTTTTAAAGATTACTGCAAACACTCACCCGTCTATGCCTTTCCCTGTCTTTACATCTCTCCCGCACCCAGTCAATGGTGTGGAAATCGTCATAGGTACCAACCCCGGGGATGGGTTCATCCAGAAGGTCCAGCAGGTGGGTGGAACTGCTGACGCTGCCGCCGTTTGTCATTGTGTAATGAGCTCCTACAAAGCAGAAAGGGGACAACGAGCGTGTTCTGTGAGACACAATGGTGAGCTATGCGGCCTCCTCAGCAGTTCATCAGGGATTCATAAAGAAATAGTCATCGCTTGAAATAATTACACTAAAACAGAGGAAGGAAAGCATTAGAAAAATTCATCTGAGACTTGGAAATAGGCAAAAAGACGATGGCACGTCCTTTCCAACTCACACACTATCCCCTAAATCAGCTTTGTCGTCAAGCTGGTTCCCTCATTAGAGTTAAATAAATATTTGACAAGTGTCCACTATGTAACAGACTTGAAGGTACAAGGAAGTGGAGACAAAGACAATTCACAGAAAATAAAAACTGGCTATTAAACTTGAAAAGAAGTTCAATCTAACACAGAAAAAGAAATGCAGATAAAACCTACAATATCATTTTCCTCTATCAGATGGGTAAAGATGAAAAAAGCTGGCTAATGCACTGAGTTGGCAGAGTTATGGGGAAAAGAGGTCCTGCCACAAAAGCATTAGTTTCAGTATAAACTTGTATAACCTCTTTGGGCAGGCAAAGCTACACAATCTCCAACCCAGTGGCCACATATCTAGGAATTCTTCCTGCACGTATCCTTGTACAAGTCCATAAGTCATGCACAGTGTGGGGAGAACATCTTACTAGTGCTCCAGAAAGTAAGCAAAAACAAATGCCAGATGCTTACGATCTAAAAGAGGGGTCAGCAAAAGAGCCAGAGAGTATATCTTTTCGGCTTTGGAGGCCGTATAGTCAGAACTACTCAACTTTGCCACGGTAGCACAAAAGAAGGCATAGACAATATATAAATGAATGAATATGGCTGTGTTTCAATAATAGTTTACTTACAGGTGAAGAGCGAGATCTGACCTAACCCCTGACCTTATTTTCAAGTGCAGATCAGCATGTTTAATTTGAAAATTATTTAGTAAGATTTATTTTGGTTTACAAGTTACGCTTACATGTATATTTAAATACAGAGAAAACATGTATATTTAAATACAGAGAAAACAGTATGAAGAGATATGAAACAACATGTTAATAATGGTTACCTCTGGCAAGTAGATTTGTTAGAAAAAGCAGAGAATGAACTTTGTCTGCATAACCCTTGTAGGTATATGAATATACCTATCAATATCAATGAAAATTACTTTTCTAAATAAACACACACACTATTAACAGGGATGTGAACGGGACTGAGAATAAAGGAACCTAATGGATCTAACCATTAGGGAAGTGAAAAGAGCAACAAACTGCTACCAAAGGCCCAGGTTCTAGTCCTAGACAGCTAAGTAACTTTGGACAAGTCATTTTCAAATATTAAGCATCTAAATGATATATGTTATACATCATTTTGTTATACCTTATAACAAAGACATATAAGCAAAGAAGCATTTGGAATTTTTCTAAAGCCCTAAAAACTTAGAAAAGCTGATACATAATTTCAAACAGGTGATCTTAGCATAAGTGATTACAGATTACATCTTCAAATTATGTAGCAGTAATATAGATTTTATGCCAAAAATAATCATCTAAAAGTGTGTCATTTTAATAAAAATGTACTAACTGATATAGAATATAAGCAGTGGCACTATACTCACGTTTAAACAAACACTATAGAAAGAAACCCAAGAAACCAGTTTATTTTATTCTGTGGCTTTTAAGGAACAGAGTAAAATTTCCAGACTACTCCTGCAGTCTGATGGTTTAAACTGACTTGTTCTCTTTCGTTTACAAAGAAACTATCATAAATGTGAAGTCATTCACCAAAGGATCACGTGGCAAAGCCAGAATCTGAACTTTCCCCCCTCGCTATAGACAACGCCTAGATTAGAGCAGGAGGGGGTCTTGAAGCAGTGGGGCAGTGGGAGGGAGAGACACACACAGCCACCATGCCAAGACAGGGACTCATTTTGTTACTGTTCAGACAGAAACCAAACAGACGTCACTGTGGGTTGCAAGCTCTGTTTCTTGATCATTCAAAGAGGCAGTATTAGGAACACGCATTAACACAAAAAGGGTTAGTATTTCAAACAATGTAATAAATACTGAATATTGTACTAATAAACTTCATGTCTCTTTACTTCTACGAGATAGAACAGAGTTCTCTCTTACCTCCCCATTTAATACATTTGTGCTTGCCTTGGAACGGTGTAAAACTTCTAAAAGGAGAGGAGTGTACTGATTTCAGTGTTTCGGCAGAAGCCCTCCAGGAATAAATAA
This sequence comes from Mesoplodon bidens, assembly GCF_964165515.1. NCBI lineage: Eukaryota > Metazoa > Chordata > Mammalia > Artiodactyla > Ziphiidae > Mesoplodon > Mesoplodon bidens. The sequence continues at coordinate 116,702,818 of NC_138162.1, forward strand.
TTCACCATTTTGGCTGAGGGTTTAAAGGCCCAAGCCCTGCAATGGCCCATGCTTGCTTACATAAAACATATGCTCTAAACCTTCCTCTTCAGCCTTTACATACACTAGCTCTTTCTTCCTCCCTCTACCCTGACTTTATTCACTAATTTCCACTTTGTGAAAGCTAACTGAAAGGCCACACATCTTCTTAAGAAAAAGCGACAGGAGAGTAAAAATAATAAGAGTATGTATAACATCTGACGAATTTCAGAAATCTGACTCTGCTTTCTGTACGATAATACTAAAACTGGTCATTGTGAAGACGGTTTCTGGAGGGAAGCACCACAGCCTCTGTACCATTTAAGAAGACTTCTGGATGCTCTGCCCAAAACGCATGATCAACACTACAAATCCAAGCTGAGGGAAATTCTGCAAGATAAATGGTTTGCATTCTTCAACAATGGCAAAGTCACGAAAGACAAAGCATGACTGAGGAGCGGCTCTAGATTAAAGGAGACCAAAGAGACAGCCACAGAACATAACCTGTGCCCTGGACGAGCAGAGCAGGACGGGGACAGACATGTTTGTGCTTTTGTATTAAAGGACACACGGCAACAAGCAGCAAATCTGAAAACAGCCTGTAGCTCTAATAACAGTACTGTATCAATGTCAATTTTCTGAGGTTGAAAACTGTACTTAGCTATACATAAGCTATATATCCTTCCATAAGGAAATACACACTGACGTATTTAGAGGTTAAAGTGTATCACGTCTGCATCTTACCCTTATAGAGTTCAGGAAAAAATTATGTGGTAATTATATGCACCACATACATATAAATACCCGTATATATTATGTATTACACAGAAAACAGTACATATAACAGCGAGAGAAAGAACAAGACACAGGATGAACAAATGTAAAATGTTAACATTTCAGGAATCTGGGTGAAGGGTATATGGGATTCTCTGCACTATTTTTCAACATCTCGAAGTTTGAAATTAAAAGAAAAAAATGTTTTTAGTCTACTGTGATATATTTTGCAAACTTCAAACTTTTCCCCTGTTTGCCTTTATCTGGATAGAGTTGAAGAGACATGAACTCCTGATCTTTATTATTATCTTCTATGAAAAATCAAAAGCAAAATTTCTATAGCACTTAACATGCACGCACACAATAGGTCACCAGCCCCATGATGAGAATTCCCAACCGTGTGCACCATGCGGGTACTAAGCAAACAGAGTGTATCCCTCCCACAGGCTTCTGAGCTAGGGAGGGGCGGGGAGAGACCACTAGGCCTAATTTCGGAGGCTGCCCCACACACACGTCCACAGAAGCCCTGTGTCTTGCCTCAGTGACTTTCAAATCATTCGTCTGTAGAAACTACCCTGACATCTAACTTACATAACTACACAGTAACTCAAAAGTCCTGGACGTCAGATATAAAGTATTCACCTTTTTAAACCAAGGACCCTGTGCACCAATGATTTATGTTTGGGGACTTCTATGTGTGTCCCTTGGAATTTCTGGGGCTGCCACTGCACATTGTAGCGTAGGAATTAGCCAGAGCAGTTTGTGTCCCCAACAGACGATTTGAAGTCAGTCTGTCCTCTCACGCCTATTTGCTTCTACCTGACACAGCAATGCTGTTTGAAAAAAGCAGAGTATGGGAGAAATGCTGATTGGTCTTGGTTTGGGGGGAGCCCGAAGAAACAGAGGTTCACTGTTTTCCCCTTTAAATTATTCCAAGAAGAGGTCTGAGTCCTTCTTGTGACTCTTGCTATCAAATCGGCTTAGAAAGTAACCAAGATGGATTTTGCTATGAAAGTAACATAACACCTTTTTGCTAGTTGATCAGAATATTTCTCTGGCACTGATAAATATAATTAAAAGGAATCTCCCGGAAGAAAAAGGCAGACATTTCTTTTTTTTTTTCTTTTTTTGGCTGTGCCACGTGGCATGCGGGTTCTTAGTTCCCCCACCAGGGATAGAACCCATGCCCCCTGCGGTGGAAGCACGGAGTCTTAGCCACTGGACCGCCAGGGAAGTCCCAAAACAGACATTTCAATCTGGCTTTAACCTCTCTCCTTTCATCCTGTTCCTTACTGGGTTATTATTAACAAATGAAAGATATATCACATTGAATGCAAAATCAATTAACATATTTTTTATATTTAAAGTCTGCTTTGGACTTCCCTGGTGGCACAGGGGTTAAGAATCCGCCTGCCAATGCAGGGGACACAGGTTCGAGCCCTGGTCCAGGAGGATCCCACATGCCGCGGAGCAACTAAGCCCGTGCGCCACAACTATGGAACCTGCGCTCTAGAACCCATGAGCCACAACTACTGAGCCCACATGCCACAACTACTGAAGCCCACGTGCCTAGAGCTCATGCTCCGCAACAAGAGAAGCCACTGCAATGAGAAGCCCATGCATCACAATGAAGAGTAGCCTCCGCTCGCTGCAACTAGAGAAAGCCCATGCGCAGCAGCGAAAACCCAATGCAGCCAAAAATTAAATAAAATAAAATAATTTATTAAAAAAAAATACAAAGACTCCGCGCTCCCAATGCAGGGGGCCTGGGTTCGATCCCTGCTCAGGGAACTAAGATCCCACATGCCACAACTACTGAGCCTGCACGCCGCAACCAAGAGCCCACGTGCTGCAACGAAGATCCAGTGCGGCCACAATAAATAAATAAATAATAAATTTTAAAGTTCTCTCATGTGTTAAGTGCATCTCTCTTTCTTTCCTAAAATATTATTTCAAGGGTTGGTTAATTAGGAAATTATAACATGGCTTTCCTAAAGCTGTTCTCTGTCCAGAAGACAAAGAGGTCGACAGGATGAAATAAAGGGGTGAGGCCGCACTTCCCCGACAAGGCCTCTCTTTGCCTCAGTAAAAACTCTTGCTATAGACGCATGAACAGAAAAATGACATGATTTACTTGGACCTCCCATTTCTCAAAGCATGTGCAGCTCTCACTGATCTATCTGTGGAGACGGTAGCAGAGACGTACCAGGACACCTTTTGGAAATACTACTCATCAGGTTCCTTATCCGACACGATCGCCTCGTCCTCTCCACACGTGTTCCCCACCAATTCAGGAAACACTCACCACCACAGGGAAAGAAACACACAGCAGAACACAGAAAACAAGATTCAGCACTGTGGCTTGTACGAGTTTCCAACTTAGGCTTTTGAAACCCATGTAAAAGGCAAAGTCTTAAAAGCCAATACCTTTGAGTTGTAAGCAACGGGTTTCTGGGTTTCAAAATGTTTTAAGTAAAAAAGAGAGTTTCTGCAATAAGCCTTGGATTGAAAAAGGAACAGATGAAGAAGCAATTCTACACAGTTACATAAGGTTTGTGGGAGAAGCAAGGAGAGGGAATTGAGTAAACAAGAGAGTTTAAAATAGTTACACTGGCAACTGGTTTCAGCTTTTAACATTTTATGCAAGAAAAAAAGATAAGATCTAATTAGCCACATTTATTTATAAGCTTGTAGCATATTTTCATTACCCAACATACTTTCTAAAAACCATCTCATGTCATTAAATGCATAGGCACATCATTTTCAAAGGACTTCAGACTAGTGCAACTGTTGTGATGTACTCTATCATTTAGGTTAGTTTGCATTAAAAACAGTATAATATACAATGAACATACGTGTACCTAGTCGTCCTCTTTTCCATTTTTAAAATTTTAATCTTGTTCTTGTCCTTAACTTTTCTCCCAACCCTATGTCCAGATATTCAATATTAATAACCAGATATATCGCCAAACTTAAAATAACCACATGACCTAGTAACTGTCCTCAGATTAGGTTAATATTTATGTAATGGATCCTTATTGTCTCTGCCCACCTAGTAACCCTTTCCCCTCCTTTCTGAAACAGAACCCAATTATTTTTGGGAAACTTCTACTCCTCACTGCACGCAATCTTGATGGGGGCATCAATCAAAGTATCTTCCCCGGTCCAGCTAAGAAAACGGCACACAATCCAAGGTAGGTTAATCAAACTCTACCTCTTGAAAATATAGACCCTGAGCAGAGTGATACAAAGACAGTAGTTCATTAATGTTAACACCTGAACTTCAAAAGGATATAGGATAGTCCCTGCTCCCTAGATCCCCAGATCTTAGAGTATAAGAAAGCAGGATCTGAAGGTGGTAGCTCCCAGATTTAAGACAAAAACTTTTCTGGAGGTCTGGCTACCAGATGCCAGTGACTACCCTTCCACTACCCAATGGCTGAAAAACAGTCACAAGGAAAGACCAGAGAAAAGATCACCTTCTTTTCAGAGTGGACCAGTAGAGAAATTCCACAACTTTAATGCACTTTGACGTCAGAAAGACCTAGAGTCAAATCCCACACAAGCCAGCACCAACTATGAATTAACCTCTTAGAGGTACCGGGGTGATCTCACCCACTTTTAGAATGTGGTGTGTGGACTGGAGATAAAACACGTAAAATACCAACTAGTGTATCTGACAAACAGTAGGAAATCAATAAACACAAGTTATTGTTTCTGCTCAAATATTTTGGCATTTAAAATTTCATCAGGCTTAATTATGTTACTCATATGGTATTAATCTTAACCAGAAGACTGAAATATGACAAAGGGAAGAAAAGGGGTCTTACAAATTTGAGCAATGAGTTCTTCTGTAACTGTATACTAGGCAAAAATCCTGTAGAGTTTTAAAAGATAACTTAATTCATTACACCTGGTATGGACACAAAAACAAATTTCTAAAATGTATGGTCGGACTTCCCTGGTGGCACAGTGGTTAAGAATCCGCCTGCCAATGCAGGGGACACGGGTTCGAACCCTGGTCTGGGAAGATCCCACACACCTCGGAGCAACTAAGCCCGTGAGCCACAACTACTGAGCCTGTGCTCTAGAGCCCGAGAGCTACAACTACTGAAGCCCACACACCTAGAGCCCGTGCTCCGCAAGAGAAGCCGCCGCAATGAGAAGCCCACACACTGCAACGAAGAGTAGCCCCCACTCGCTCCAACTAGAGAAAGCCCACACACAGCAACGAAGACCCAATGCAGCCAATAAATTAACTAATTAATTAAAAAAGGAAATACCATTAAAAAATAAAATAAAATGTATGCTCAATGACCAACCTTTCCACAAAATGTACATCGTATAACTTAAATATCACCAACAATATTTCATAGTTCAAGTATCACTAACACTAAAATATCAATACCTCAGCAAGTAGGAAAAATTATCCAGTCAATGAGCTGTAACTGTAACTGGTTTGCAGCTTTCTTGCAAAAATAACTTTATTGATAAGAGGACTTTTTGCCTTATTTTTTCCCCAGACACAAAAGCATACCTATGTAAACACAACTTTATTATTAACGTCTATAATCTAAACAAAGAGTTTTTAAATTATCTGTCGGAAAATTTTAATTTATGTTATTTTGTTTTGGTTTTGGTTTTTGTATTGAAGTATAGTTGATTTACAGTGTTACGCTAGTTTTAGGTGTACAGCAAAATGATTCAGTTATACGTATATATCTATTCTTTTTCAGATTCTTTTCCCTTATAGGTTATTACAAAATATTGAGTAGAGTTCTCTGTGCTATACAGTAGGTCCTTGTTGGTTATCTATTTTATATATAGTAGTGTGTATATGTTAATCCGAAACTCCTCATTTATTCCCGCTTTCCCCCCTTTGGTAACCATAAGTTTGTTTTCTGTGTCTGTGGGTATATTTCTGTTTTGTATAAAAGTTCATTTGTATCACATTTTTTTTAGATTCCACATATAAGCAATATCATGTATTTGTCTTTCTTTGTCCAGTATGCTTCACTTAATATGATAATCTCTAGGTCCATCCATGTTGCTGAAAATGGCATTATTTCATTTTTTATGGCTGAGTAATATTCCATTGTATATATATATATATACCACATCTTCATTATCCATTCATCCGTCAATGGACATTTAGGTTGCTTCCATGTCTTGGCTATTGTAACTAGTGCTGCTATGAACACTGGGGTGCATGTATCTTTTCAAATTATGGTTTTCTCCAGATATATGTCCAGGAATGGGATTGCAGGATCATATGGTAGCTCTATTTTTAGTTTTTTAAGGAACCTCCATACTGTTCTCCATAGTGGTTGTACCAATTTACATTCCCACCAACAGTGTAGGAGGGTTCCTTTTTCTCCACACCCTCTCCTGAATTTATCATTTGTAGATGTTTTAATGATGGCCATTCTGAGCATTGTGAGGTGATACGTCACTGTAGCTTTTATTTGCATTTCTTTAATAATTAGCAATATTGAGCATCTTTTCATGTGCTTTTTGTCTATCTGTCTTCTTTGGAGAAATGTCTATTTAGATCTTCTGCCTATTTTCTGAATAGGCTGTGGGGTTTTTTTGATATTGAACTGTATGAGCTGTTTGTATATATGAGCTGTTTGTATATTTTGGAGATTAATCCCTTGTCAGTCACATTGTTTGCAAATATTTTCTCCCATTCTGTAGGTTTCCTTTTCATTTTGTTTATGGTTTCCTTTGCTGTGCTAAAGCTTTTAAGTTTAATTAGGTCCCATTTGTTTATTTTTGTTTTTATTTCTATTGCTCTAGGAAATGGATCCAAACAGATACTGTTAACGATGTATGTCACTGTTCTGCCTATGTTTTCCTCTAGAAGTTTTAGAGTATCTGGTCTTACATTTAGGCCTTTAATCCATTTTGAGTTTACTTTCGTGTATGGTGTTACAGAATGTTCTAATTTCATTTTTTTTACAGGTAGCTGTCCAGTTTTCCCAGCACCACTTACTGAAGAGACTGTCTTTTCTCCACTGTATATTCTTGCCTCCTTTGTTGTTGATTAATTGACTGTAAGTGCATGGGTTTATTTCTGGGCTTTCCCTCCTGTTCCATTGATCTATATGTCTGTTTTTCTACCAGGACCATACTGTTTTGATTACTGTAGCTTTGTAGTATGGTCTGAAGTCAGGGAGCCTGATTCCTCCAGCTCCATTTTTCTTTCTAAAGATTGCTTTGGCTATCCGGGGGTCTTCTGTACTTCCGTACAAATTTTAACATTGGTAATTTCATAGGGATTGCACTGAATCTATAGATTGCCTTGGGTAGTATAGTCATTTTGACAATATTGATTCCTCCAATCCAAGAACATGGTATATCTTTTAATCTGTTTGTGTCATCTTCGATTTCTTTCATCAGTATCTTATGGTTTTTGGAGTACAGGTCTTTTGCCTCCTTAGGTAGGTTTATTTCCAGGTGTTTTATTCTTTTTGATGCGATGGTAAATGGGACTGTTTCCTTAATTTCTCTTTCTGATCTTTTGTTGTTAGTGTGTAGAAATGCAACAGATTTCTGTGTATTAATTTTACATCCTGCAACTTTACCGAATTCTTTAATGAGCTCTAGTAGTTTTCTCGTTACATTATTATTTAAAGAAATATTTTCATCAATGGGAAAAGAACAGTCTCTTCAACAAACGACGCTGGGACAATGGGCTAGCTATATGTGAAAGAATGAAGTTGGACCCTACCTACCTCACACCATACATGAAAATTAACTCAAAATGGATCACAGACCCAAATGTAAGGGCTAACATTATTAAACTCTTAAAAGGAAACAGAGGAGTATATCCTTGTGACCTTGGGTGAGGCAATGGTTCTGCAGGTAAGACACCAAAGCACAGGTGGCAAAAGAAAAAACAGATAAAGAGAGACTACATCAGAATTAAGATAATCGTTCCCACCTAGAGGCCAGACATTGTGTGTAATACTAACAATAAAAGAATTAACATGTATTGAGTGCTTACTGTGTGCTAGACACTGTTCTCAGCACTTTACATATATTAGCTCATTTAATCCTCACCACCACCCCAGGAGACAGGTATTACGATCTCCATTTTACAAATTAGAAAAGGCAGGCACAGAGAGTTAAGAGATATGCCCAGGGCCACATAGTACGTAGTGGAACATGGATTCCAACTCAAGTAGTTGGATTCCAAAGGCATTTCTTAGCACGGTGAGTGCTGCCTAAACACAGCTTCACGGTTTGTCTGCTTGTTGCTCTGCGAGTAGATTAAGGCTGTTGATGCTGCCTCCTCCCCAAACACCTGCGCACATGCACTGAGCGCTCACACAGTTAACACAACCCGACCCTTCACCGGCACCGGCCCTCTCTGCCTGTGGCCCAGACCACAAGTCTGCTGCACAAGTCGTCACTGGCACTGCTGTGGTACCAGCACTCACAACCCTGTGCTGCAGCAGAGGTCAGTGACAATGACACATCCCATTCTCATCCTCAGGTTCTTCCAAACTCATCCTAGGCACAGGAAGCAGAGCCAACTGCCCCTCCAGGGCTTTACTTAGAAACTGGTTTTCAAACTATTTTTTTTTTTTTTGCGGTACGCGAGCCTCTCACTGTTGTGGCCTCTCCCGTTGTGGAGCACAGGCTCCGGACGCGCAGGCTCAGCGGCCATGGCTCACGGGCCCAGCTGCTCCATGGCATGTGGGATCTTCCCGGACCGGGGCACGAACCCGTGTCCCCTGCATCGGGCAGGCAGACTCTCAACCACTGTACCACCTGGGAAGCCCTCAAACTTTTTTAACGGTGGCCCACAGCAAGAAATATTTCTCACTGACACAGTATACAGATATGCACCTAAGTAAAACCAAAGTTTAGCATATTTACTGTTTGGCATATACTCTGGTATTTTTACTTTGTTTCCTTCCTTCCTCTTTTTTTCTTTTTTTAAATATTGGTCACAACCCAACATGCTGAAACCTGTAATTTGACAAACACTGAACTAGAGAAATACAGACATCAATGAAATTATCTGCTTTCCCACAAATAAAAACCTTTATATTCCCACCCACTAGTCCTCAATATATATTTGCTGAACTGAGCTACAAAAAAATAGTACTTAATTGTTACACCTTAGAGTGAACTAATTTATTAGTAAATTTCTCCATCACACTTCTTCTGCAGTCTAAGTCTTTTCTCAAAGGGGAATATCCAAATAATAGTTCTACATGCAAACAGTAGGTATATATTTGTTTACTAAGACTATAGCTTATTATGGCTGGGGTCAGTCTCAAAAGCTTTGAGAGCAGTGATCCCTGCCATTGAAGCTCATAGGCAGATTACTGTGCTACCACACACGTATACAACATATATGCTTTTGTTTTACATTATGGAATAAGGCAGAGATCTAAAATTCTGCACATTCCCTGACAGCCCAGTTTCAGCTGTGTATTAAGAGCAGGAAGTCTAGTCCCCAGTGGATCTTCTCCTCCCTCTGTGACCCTACTGATAAGAAATGGTCACCCTGGTGAGGGAGGGGAAAGTGAGTGTTGTAAGTTGATAGTGGAACTCCCAGAATGTCAGCAGATTTCCAAATGGAAGATTAAACGTGTAACAGCACAGTGCTGGTACTTAGGAGGTGGTCAATGGGACATCTGCTGGATAAATTAATATGATAAATAAAGTATTTACTCTCTGAATTTGTTCTGCCATTCACAGTCATACTTAACTGCCACCTATTTAAACGGCAAAGCCTTGGAAATTAAAACCAAATGGCAAAGAAGTTGACAGAAGATACACAACCAGTAAGTAGCAATGCTAAATTACCCAATTCACTGTTTCCTTCTCTGTTCTATTGACACCCCAAAACAAAAAGCCACATTCTTAGGTAGGGATGATAAAGTGGGTATTAAGACATCTGTATAACTGGAAACAAGTTGCATGTTCATTTATTATCTCTGCACATAAGATGGTTTGTAGATTACATGAATAAAAAGATTCATGGAATTTGCTCTCTTAAATGGCGGAGGGAATAAATTGACAAACTAAAGCAAATCCATCTTTGATCTAGTTAAGGTTGTAAAGGACTACCAAAAAACTATGAATTAAACATCTGTTTATTAAAAAACAAAAACAAAACTTTAAAATACAATTTAAGCCACCAGTCTCCTGTGGCCTCGTGTCAGCACGAAACAGAGACCTCAATGCTGGGAAAACAGCCAAAATCACAAACCTAATCTACGTGGCAAGAGACCTGCTCACGTTTTGATATCTTGAAACACAAAGCATTTTTAACTTACAACAAGCCATGAGATGGTATAAAATTAATCATACTAAAAGTGTCAGCTAATTTTAGAAAACAGAGCTAGAGATAGTAATATCAAACACATTTAATTGAAGATTTTAAATTCATATACTGTGGGCAAAATAAATCTAAAGACAGGCTTTGTTTTATACTATTATTTTAGAATACAAAGACTTTTTGACATCAGATGAATTAATTTTTTTTTTTTTTTTTTTTGTGGTACGCGGGCCTCTCGCCGTCGTGGCCTCTCCAGTTGGGGAGCACAGGTTCTGGACACACAGGCTCAGCGGCCATGGCTCACGGGCCCAGCCGCTCCATGGCATGTGGGATCTTCCCGGACCGGGGCACGAACCAGTGTCCCCTGCATTGGAAGGCGGACTCTCAACCACTGCGCCATCAGGGAAGCCCAGATGAATTAATTTATAAGAAGAGATTTAATTTTCTAGTTGGCTAGAAGATTAAAGGTAAGAGAAGTACAATAAGGACTCGAATCCTAAAATAATTTTACAAAAAACCTACACAATGCCCCTATGGCAATAAGAATCTAACACCTGGATTTTCAAATAACGTGCAAAAAATGCTAACTACTGATACTTTCAGGAGGGAATAAAAATGAACAAATTCATCTATTCTAATAGGAAGAAAAAAGCTTTACTTATATATATGTCTGAGCTAATGGATGTCAAGAAATGATTTCAGGTAGAAACTTTAAAAAACAAAACAAAACAAAAAAAACTTTGGGAATTCCCTGGTGGTCCAGTGGTTAGGACTCAGCACTTTCACTGCTCTGGGCCCGGGTTCATTCCCTGGTCAGAGAACTAAGATCTCGCAAGCCGCTCGGCGGAGCAAAAAAAAAAAATTTTTTTTAACGCAAAAAAAGCCCCTCAAACTTTATTTCAGAAGGAAAGCCACACCTCTTGTGGTTTAAGATCAGTATTAGTCTAGCATTCAAGTTCCTCTGGGATCTGGCACTCTTCTACCTTCCTAAAGGACCCCTTTAGCTGACCCAGTGACACAACAAAACTAATCAGGGAACAACATACTAGGCACTTGGTCCCATCAGAGCACTTACTAGCCTATCTTCCCCACCAGGAACGCGTATCAAATCCCCTGTGGACGTGGAAACTCGGCCGACTTTGATAACACTTGTCAAAAGAAGACTGGTCTCCACACCCCCACCCCCCAAAAACAGACTCACAGAACATGCAGTCTGTACCATTCACGAGAAATTAGCTTCCTTGGGGTTTTGTTTGTTTGTCTGTAAACCTGGGAAGCCTTCTTACGCTCCTACCAGACTGCACATGCCAAGTTATCACAGGGACAGACACAGTGCAAAGCAGTGTATCTCCACAATCAGACTATGGGTCTCATCATCTGCACTGAATCCTGACTTTTCTTGAACATTTCTTTTTTTTTTTTTTTTTGCGGTACGCGGGCCTCTCACTGCTGTGGCCTCTCCCGTTGCGGAGCACAGGCTCCGGACGTGCAGGATCAACGGCCATGGCTCACGGGCTCAGCCGCTCTGCGGCATGTGGGATCTTCCCGGACCGGGGCACGAACCCGTGTCCCCTGCATCGGCAGGCGGGCTCTCAACCACTGCGCCACCAGGGAAGCCCCTTGAACATTTCTTTACCTCAGTTTTGTCAACAGGAAAATGGGGATTATAACCGTTCCTACTTCACAGTCTGTGACAGGGATTAAAATAATTTGTTACATATCAATGAACTGACACATGTAAAGCACTTACTAGAACAGCGTACAGGTATTAGCTTTTATTCATATCACCATTACTACTCCCACCAGTTCTCCACAGCACCTGAGAGTGCCTTATACACACAAGAGAGCACAACACAAACTTCAAATGAAACAATATTCAAATAATGCTAGAAGTCCCAAAGATCAAATCCACTATAAGGGCCTGTTAGAATAAAAAAGAATTCAACCTCCAAACTACCTAAACTTCATGAACAAATAAGGAAAAAAGTCAGAGTATAAAACTAACAATCCAGGGGCTTCCCTGGTGGCGCAGTGGTTGAGAGTCCGCCTGCCGATGCAGGGGACACGGGTTCGTGCCCCTATCCCGGAAGATCCCACATGCCGCGCAGCGGCTGGGCCCGCGAGCCATGGCCGTGGAGCCTGTGTGTCCGGAGCCTGTGCTCCGCAACGGGAGAGGCCACAGCAGTGAGAGGCCCGCGTACCGCAAAAAAAAAAAAAAAAAAAAAAAAAAAAAAAAAAAACTAACAATCCAAATAAACCAAAGGTTTTCTTCCCCCCACGATGAAAATGGAAGAGACATTTTATGAAAGAACTTAATTGTGTCTGATAGGAAATTTACCCCCAAAGATAATTATTCTAAAATGTCATATTAATTTCTAATTTCTAATCCATCAATAATATATTAATTCTATTTTTTTAATAAATTTACTTATTTTATTTATTTATTTATTTTTGGCTGTACTGGGTCTCCGTTGCTGCATGCAGGCCTTCTCTAGTTGTGGTGAGCAGAGGCTGCTCTTCGTTGCGGTGCACGGGCTTCTCATTGTGGTGGCTTCTCTTGTTGTGGAGCACAGGCTCTATGCATGCGGGCTTCAGTAGTTGTGGCACACGGGCTTAGCTGCTCCATGGCATGTGGGATCTTCCCGGACCAGGGCTCGAACCCGTCTCCCCTGCATTGGCAGGTGGATTCTTAACCATTGTGCCACCAGGGAAGCCTTAATTCTATTTTTAATTTACATACGTTTCTAGTCTCTGTATTATTCACTTAAGTGGGAACCGTCATATTTACCATCTTGCCTGGACAAGGAGCATTAAATCTAATTTATTCCACAAAGGTAATTCCTAACTCTAGCACTCACGGATTCAGTAAACAGTCTATGTTTCCTTCACTGATATCCTTTACAATTTTATACTTGGGTTATCTGCCTCTTTGCTCTTTCCCAGTCCCAAGAGATATTTCTAGTCATTGCAATTTAGTCCTTACAGGGTAGCTGATTCTTTTTCTTGATTCATGTTAACTGCTTGTGTCCACATCTCCAGTTCCTTTGTTTTGACCCATGGCCAGAAAAGGTCATAAATTATGGAACGCAAATAACCTCTTACCCACAGATGCTAGGATGCTACAGAACGGTCAAGTGAGCCTAATAACCAACTGACCTGTACTACAAAGACACAGTGTTACTCTCAAACAAAACGGCTTAGGTTGGCTGAGGAAGGTCTTGTCAAGGGATAAGGAACCCGTTTGAGCGGCCAAGAGTGGGACTGACTTAGACCTTAAGCAAGGTTCCTAAAGGACTATTTGTGAAAATATAATAGAAGCCAAAAGCTTCTAGTTTAGTAATAATCATGCCAGGAACCATGCCTACTCGCACATAAGCTTTGGCTTACTTCTTATTACTTGCACACCTTATACAGAGGTGGGGTCCATGCGCCAGGTCATGTGAAGGATTGCCACGGCTAACAATGGGAATTAAATTTCCCAACCCCAGGTCTTCTGGTTTGTTATAAATCAACAAACGGAGGTTGAAACAGCTCAAAGAAAACACAGTTTAATTACTGATTAGCAAATACTGTGACATCTGAACAGTCATCATTCATTCAGGTTGCTTGCTGTTTAAAGAAATCCCTACCAGAAAAGGCATGATGGGAACACAGAAAAAAAGGAAAGCACAGAAACACATTAGAACTGGAAAAACAAACAAACGCAACAATTCTAGGTGCTAAGATTATGAGAAAATTTAATTTTCTTCTTTATGCTTTTAGGTATTTCCCCAAATGTTCTAAAATAATTTATATATACATATATATGTATATTTTACTAAAAAGGTAACTAAGAGAAAGCACAATATATAACATGATCTTCATATAGTTTTTCTCAAAATCTGAAAAGCACGCTTTTACTAACAACAGAATACTATGGGATATATAATGTTACAACTGTTCAGAGCCTAAAATATTGTCTATAAGACACAAGTCAACCAATAAGTATTTGTTAAATATATTACCATTTTTTTCATCCTAATGGAACTTAATACTAAAGAAAGGTGTTATCAGAATACAAACTATATTTTAAATAAGAGGCTAAATATGCTCAGGAAAATCATGACTTCCTTACTTACAAAATGAGTTCGTAATATCATGCAGGAAATTCAAACTAACGTGGCTCATAAATGAAGTCATCTGGCTAAGAGATTTTTCTTGAGGTTCCGTTTTTTTTCTAGAACTGCCAGTCTATTTTCAGAATAATCAGTTTAAGAAAAATGAAAAAGGGGCAGTTTAATTAACATGTAATCAGTTCTGGCAGTGCCTGCCGAAAGACTTACATGAATGCTGGGCGCTTTTCTGGCTTTTACAAACTACTGACTCTTATTTTTTCTGATGTGTAAAAATGATCGTATATGTTTTTATCATATAAATTTTTACCAGATACCTGTGGAAGACAATGTAGTTAATCTGCTGAATGCACGCTAAATAAAAAGATTCATATAAAACAGTGCTCCTCTCTACTGCCATTTGAAAGTGTTCTAAAAGGCAGGTAGAGCTTCTCCTAGGAATTGACGTTAAGGTGCAGGGGCTCCACGGTAACCGGCAGCAGCTGAAATCCAATGGCACCGGGACACGCACAGGATTTCGCGGTGTGAATTAAGGTGGAGAAGAGCCACTGCCCGCGCCACCCGGCAGGACCAGGGCGCGCTGTGACGGCGGCCGCGATGCGCACGCAGGGGAACAGCCGGACCAGGACCCTCCAAGGCCCTCGACACCCGCGGCCCGGGAGCAGCCCCGCCGCCCGACCGCATTACCTCGCCTGTGCAGCTCCCGCAGAGGGATGCAGTCTCCTCCCCCGTCGTAGGGCAGGTAGGGGTCGGAGGCGGCGTCCATGGCCGAGGTCCGCAGGAAGAAGCGGAGGGAAAGCTCGCGAGCTCACCGCCCGCGCGCGCCCCGCAGCCCCGCCGCAGCAGGCTGGGCAGCCGCCATGCCCGACCGGTCGGCGCGCGCAGCCCCGCGGGCTGACGTCACCAAGGTGCCACGGTTGCCAGAGCGACGGGCTCGCCTCCCCATCAAGCAGGCCCTGCTACGTGTGACGGTGACTAAGCCCGGGGGTGACAGACCAAACAGCTTCCACAGCAAGGGGGCAACCACAGGACGGCGACAGAAACCGTACTTCTTCTCGGTTTCCGACACAGAGCTGTGAACGGAAATTCTGCGTGTCCAAAACGCATGATCCTTTTCACTCCTAATGGAGATAAATGCGAGCAACACAAATAAGGCCGTGTGATTTTACAGTAAAAATATACTAATTTGTAGGTAGTAACGTCACGTGAATCATAAAGACCTAGAAGATACCAAGGGCTTCAAGAAACTTAGGTTTAAAAGCCTATTCCTAATTATCTAAAATGTACTAATGTGGACTTCTACTGTGGATTCAAAATTCCAGTAACTGGATCGGTACTAATCCCCTTCAGCAGCCTCTTATTTCCTTCCTTCAAGGAACTGGCTAGTAAGACATTCCAGGTTTGAAGAGAAAGAAACGTAACATCCTAAGTAAATAACTTAGCTAGTTGTGAAACTATGCAAAAAGAGATGTACTAGGTGGGAGATTTCCTCTCTCATGACTTCTTTTCCTACCTCACACAGATTTTTGTTGTGCTAAAAAATAAATAAAATTAAAAGGCTTTTAGTGAAATATGTCTCAAAGTGCACTCTGTCTCTTTGCTAGACATTTTATGAAATTCAGAAATAAAGGAACTCTTTCTGTTTCAAACTGTCATTCCAACCAAAAGAAGAAAAAAAAAAGCTGATGCTCATTTAAGCTGAGTTCAGACTTTTAAAGCTGCCTCTCAGGTGATTAGAGTAGGAGATTCTCCTTCTGAAATAGCGATGGCGGGACGATGCCACTAATCAAAAATGTGCTGTTCATTAGAAGCAGTTCCACAGGACTCAGAGGCTTTGTAAAATTTGTTTTCCTAAGTACTGAATGAGCCAACCCTAAGGTCTACTCCAGTTCAATGATTTTATATGAGATTTGGGGGCAAGAGAAGGAAAAAGAGGACTCAGATGGCAGTAAAGAGAGAAATTCTATTCGTCTAGTACATCTTAGTTATTTGGGAACTTTTTAAAAATTAGATTAAATAAAGTTTTTATATTTCAAAAAGTTTGAACCTCAGAAAGACATACCTTCTTATAAAATCCCACCTGGGATTTGGGAAAAAAGGTTCTGGGAAAGGAATATAGACTAGTTACTGCCATAGGACTATTCCATCTAATTCTGATTCTGGCTATTAACATGTATGAAATGACCATGGGTGGCTTTCTCCTTCTATTTTCTCTATTTTTCCAATTTTCTTGGAAATGATTTTTCTCTTTTTTCTGCATGGAGAAAGGCATCAGAACCCAGCAACTCCACTGCCCCCCCGGCCCTGGCACGACCCTGTCCCGTCTGAGCCCCCAACCACCCGAAATGATTTTTTTTTTTTTTTTGGCAGTACGCGGGCCTCTCACTGCTGTGGCCTCTCCCACTGTGGAGCACAGGCTCCGGACGCGCAGGCTCAGCGGCCATGGCTCACGGGCCCAGCCGCTCCGTGGCATGTGGGATCTTCCCGGACCGGGGCACGAACCCGTGTCCCCTGTATCGGCAGGCGGACTCTCAACCACTGCGCCACCAGGGAAGCCCTCTACCATGCCTTTTTATAAAATGAAAAGCTATCTACAAGATTTCCTGGTAATTTGTAGGCACTCTCTTAACCTGTTTTTCCTGATTTACAACTTGGTCATACAAGAAAAATAAAAATGATAGCTAGGGCCTCCCTGGTGGCGCAGTGGTTGAGAGTCCGCCTGCCGATGCAGGGGATACGGGTTCGTGCCCCGGTCTGGGAGGATCCCATATGCCGCGGAGCGGCTGGGCCCGTGAGCCATGGCCGCTGAGCCTGCGTGTCTGGAGCCTGTGCTCCGCAACGGGAGAGGCCACAACAGTGAGAGGCCCGCATACCGCAAAAAGAAAAAAAAAAAAAAAAAAGAAGGCACCTCTTCTCTGAATCCTGTTGGGGGCTTCCCTGGTGGCGCAGTGGTTGAGAGTCCGCCTGCCGATGCAGGGGACGCGGGTTCGTGCCCCGGTCTGGGAGGATCCCACATGCTGCGGAGCGGCTGGGCCCGTGAGCCATGGCCGCTGGGCCTGTGCATCCGGAGCCTGTGCTCCGCAACGGGAAAGGCCACAGCAGTGAGAGGCCCGCGTACCGCAAAAAAAAAAAAAAAAAATGATAGCTAGCTAACACTAACTAGAAGGGGAAGAATACCTCCCCTATAAAATACATCGACAGTGTTGCATAGGTAAAAGTTCTGTAGCATAAGTAAAAAGTTTTGAATATTTTTAAAGAACAAAACATTTGTATATGTATGCATGTATATATAATATGTCGTGTATCTGCATAGAGTTACGTTTAAAATGAGATATACCAAACTTCACAATTATCACTGAGGAAGGAATGAGGTGGAAGTGGGGAGGATGATGGTACATTGTTTTTACTTTATATAAAGTTCTACACTGTTTAAAGTTTTTAAACAAATATATTACTTATTTAATTTTGAAATAAATGATTACTTTTGTAATGATAAATCTGAAAATTAAAAAAAATTGCAGAAATGAACGTATTTCTCATGCTTATGGGGTCCATGGCTGACACTTTCTCCTAAAGTAAAAGAATTATTATTCAGGCTAAGGTGCTTTCCAATTACACTTCAGAAAGGGAAGAGGTAAACTGGAAGGTGTGGCCAAAGGGGACTTGGACACAGATTAGGTATTATCAGACTAAGAAGCTGAATTACAGTTAAAGAGAGCAGAAGACAAATTCAAGAATTCCTAGGCACGGCTGTGGGGCAGGGCAGGGGAATGCTCACGTCACCTACAAATTGGCACTTGCCATCTATCTCTACAAGGATCAAATCCTGAGCCGCTGAGGCTGCTGACCCTCAGCACCCCCTGAGAGGAGTTCAGGGTGGAGAGCAGGAATGAGGCAGGTGCTCTGGGCTCTGGGGAAAACGGGCAGAACAGGTCTTCAGATAGTTAGATATTTTCAGGAGCCAATTTTATGAGCCCAATTCTTGCATCTCCTCGTATCAGAAAAGCACTAAAATCTTTCTTGGTGACGTCTGCTCCTCGTGACTAGCAGAAACCTTCTGCAAAAAATATGTGCTTGACTGCATGTACTCCCCCTTCGCCAAAATCACATGTATATTGACCTTGACCCCAGCCTCTTTGGAGCACTTTCTCAGAGCTCTCTGAAATGCTGTCTCCCGGGCTATAGTCCTCATTTTGCCCCAAATAAAATTTAACTCACAACTCTCACATTGCGGGTTGTTTTTTTTTTTTTTTAGTCGACACGCGGGACAGAACCTCTGAAGAAACAAAACACTTAAGTGGCAGCATAAAAAAGGACTTAGAATTTCAAAAGGGGCAGGTCCTTCTCCTTCCAAATGCACCCTCGATTCTAACCGCAAACTGATGTGGGATTCTGGAGGTGTGACAATCAGGGAGGCACAGGGCATGATTATATGATTATAACCATGCACTATAACTACACATACATAACTACATGTAATGTTCAACCTTCAAGCCCCTCTGAACCCACATGATCCAAGAAATCTACAACATTAGAAGTGCTTAAAAAATAAAAAAAACAAAAATGTTTTTTATCTTTAGATATAACTACCAATTTACAGGAAATACAGGAAACAGAGAAACATGTTAAATGACAGCTCAGGAACACAATCAGGAAAACTCAAAATGAGAAACAAATGATCTGATTTGTTTGTTTCTTCAACAAATACACAGTAAGAAAAAAAAAAAGGGAAGGGGAACCCTATAGAATTTTTTTTAAAGATTTAAAAGATATCAACCAGTTTCAATGTACAATTTTTTATGAAACAATTGGGGAAATGTGAAATAGACAAGATCATTGATTATAAGGAATTATTTATTTTTTAGATGTAATAGCCTTTAAAAGAATTATTATCTTTTAGACATACATAATGCAATATATATAGAAAAACAGCAACCCAGAGCTGAAGAGTAGTTAAAACAGACCCCAATGAAGAACTTGGCTCAGTGTTCTTTGGATTAGGATTTGCATGCTCCTTTTTTATTTTTTATTTTTAATTCCTTTAAAAAAAAGACTTGCAGGGCTTCGCTGGTGGCGCAGTGGTTGAGAGTCCGCCTGCCAATGCAGGGGACACAGGTTCGTGCCCTGGTCTGGAAAGATCCCACATGCCGTGGAGCGGCTGGGCCTGTGAGCCATGGCCGCTGAGCCTGCGCATCCGGAGCCTGTGCTCCGCAACGGGAGAGGCCACAGCAGTGAGAGGCCCGCGTACCACAAAAAACAAAAAAAAACAAAAAACAGGAGCTAACACAGTACTGTAAATCAACTATACTTCAATTTAAAAACAAAACAAAACCCCAACAGGCGTTTCTGTGACAAACTCAGCTAAAATTTACATGGAAATGAAAAGGCCCAGGAATAATTAAGACACTCTTAAAGATAAGTGAGAGGACTTGCTTTACCAGACACTGAGACTGTTTATAAAGTTAGAGTGATTAAAACAGAGTGCTTTTGACATAAAGCTAGAAAAATAACCAACAGTACAGAATAGGGAGTCTAGAAATAGACCCTCCTTTACATATGACCCTTGATATATATCAGAGGTGGCTCTATAAAAGAGTGGGTAAGAAAATGGTTTTCTTAGTAAGTAGCATTGGTACCACAGGCTACCTCCATGGAAAAAAAAATTAAATACACCCTTATCCATACACACCCACAAAAATCACTCAGATGGTTACAGACTTGAATGTGAGAGGCAAATAAAACTCTTACAAAATAATAGAGAAAAATATCTTCATGACCTCAGGGTAGGGAAATTTTTCTTACGACCAAAAGCATTAGCCGTAACACAAAAGATTATGACACAGGACCACATTACAATTAAGAACATCTGTTTATAGTCTGTCCATTAGGAGAATGTTATAGACTGAATGGTTGTATCCCACCAAAATTTATATATTGAAAACTAAAAATTTTATATATTGAATCCCCAATGTAGTGGTATTTGGAGGTGACTGGATCATGAGGGTGGAGCCCTCGTGAATAGGGTTAATGCCCTTATAACAGAAACCCCAGAGAGCTCCCTAGCGGACACAGAAAAAGATGGCAGACTATGAACCAGAAGCAGCTCCTTCTCACCAGACATGGAGTCAGCTAGTGCCTCAGTCTTAGACTCCCGGCCTCTAGAACTGTGAGAAATCAATGTCTGTTGTTGAACCTACCCAGTCTGTGGTATTTTTGTTACAGCAGCCCAAACAGACCAAGACAGAGAGTGAAATACCACCCACAGAATAAAAGATATTTACAACACATTTAACAAAAAGCTTGTTTATAGAAAATAAATAACTTTTACATACCTCTAAGACAGATATGGCAATAGAAAAATCAACAAATGACTTGAATAGGTACTTCAAAAATTTTTTCAAATGGCTCATCAGCATGACAAGATGCTGAATCTCTTTGGCTACCAAGGAAATGCAAATTAAAACCACAATCAGAATCCATAACCTAGCCAGCAGATGGACAAACTTAAAAGTCGGACATCATCAAGTGGTCGGTGAATGTGGAGCCAGGGAAGCTCTCATACATGCTTACCTGAGTGTAAAGTGGAACACCACCATGGAGAACATAGCCTACGACCCAACAAGTTCACACCCAGACCAATGAAATTTGTGCACATACCCACTAGGATACATGGATAGGATTCAAAATAGCACTGTCTGTACCCATCAAAAACTGTTAAGAACTCAAAGATCCATTAGTAGTAAAATGAGCAGGTGTACTGTGGTGTATTTATAAAAAAGAATGGTATAGTCTAGAGCAACATCACAACACTACTACTTGCAGCAAAGAAGATTCTTCGAAATCATGCTGCATAAAAGCAAGAAACAGGGCTTCCCTGGTGGCACAGTGGTTAAGAATCTGCCTGCCAATGCAGGGGACATGGGTTCGAGCCCTGGTCCAGGAAGATCCCACATGCTGCAGAGCAACTAAGCCCAAGCACCACAACTACTAAGCCTGCGCTCTAGAGCCTACGAGCCACAACTACTGAGCCCATGTGCCACAACTACTGAAGTCCACACGCCTAGAGCCCATGCTCCACAACAAGAGAAGCCACCGCAATGAGAAACCCACGCACTGCAACAAAGAGTAGCCCCCACTCACCACAACTAGAGAAAGCCCAAGCACAGCAACGAAGACCCAACACAGCCAAAATTTAATTAATTAATTAATTAAGTTTTTTTAAAAAGCAAGACAAAAACATTTACTGTATGATTCCATTTATTTAACCTTCAAAAACAGGGCAAAGCTAAATTATAATCCCATTGATGCATACTTAGATGCTCAAACCATAAAGTAAAGTGAAAAAAGTGACTAGACAAAGAGAAAACGGTATTTATCTCTAGGGAAAGGGAAGGGGTTGTGATCAGCAAGCTTCTGGAGTACAGTAATCCTTTATTTTCTTAACCTGAGTGGGTTGCAAAGGTGCTTGCCTTGTAATAATTCATTAAGCTGCACAAGTATGCTTTACGCATTTTTCTGACGTGTTATACCTCACAATTCAAAAGTCTGAAAAGTTAGAAATTTATCCTAAATATCTCTAATTCTACTAACATTTAGTGTGGATTTATTATTCTTTTTTTCTTCCCTATCCTAAACCTCTCTAGTCAAATCTTATTTACAGTGTCAATCAGTTACAGATAACAGGTTCGTAAGTATCTACACTGACTTTCATTTGTTCTAAGCACAGGTTCTTCCAAAGAACTTCCTCTAAATGATAGTGTTTTAGAAATGTTTAAACAGGTCCACAGACTCCCTATGATTTTATGTATTTACTTCAGCGGATGATTTTATAGGCTTAGTTCATAACTCCTGAAGCCTTTTTTAACTGAAATTTTTAACTGGAACCACAACACAAAACGGGATTTACCCGACTATTTTCTCAATTCTCCCAAGAACAGTTCATAAGTAATGCTCTATGTGCACAGGAACAAAGTAAATTCACTACATCATGACATTAGAGTAAGAGGGGTAGAGTACATGTACCAAACAATTATTCATTGACCGAGTAATTTTAGTTAACTTTCTATGGACTTCTTTTTGTGGAGCAAGACAATAATTACAGGTGACATTTGAGGTACAAATCCTCAGGCTCTATATATGAAAATCAAAACTAAGCTCACTTCTTTCCAATGACCTTCCTGAGGATATCCAACCAGTATTTGATTGGCTTTCCATTGGTATTTTAGGCTAATTTCATCAAGGCACCACTTTACAATACCAAGTTCTTTTTAGTAACATCTTGAATTATAGCACTTCATAAACTTAGTATGGGTTAGTTCTCCCTAAATGTGTGACCTAACCCTTATCCAAGCACACAAATTTGGGAAGTCCCCTACTCCACACATATTAGGTAGGAAATACAGATGCAGAAAATGTTTATAAGGTAGTTGTCAACAGAAGGTGAAGGGTGTCAAACGTATTAAGGACACTGCTTAGAATAAGTATCAGATGAACCCTAGAATTATTTGCTCATTTCTAAAAATAATTCTGAGTAGACTGTTCGAAAGAGTTTTGACCTTCTGCTGACAGATAACCATTAAATGGTAGTGCAGTGTTTTATTAACTTGATTTTAAGAATTTCTAAAAAACCCTTGACTGAGGATTCACGATTTAACCATTTCATGTTTTTAAAAGGGTTGAATTTACATTGCCAAATTCAACTTTAGGGCCAAATGCCTCACTCATTAGAACCAAGCCACCAATGTCATAGGTAGATGCCAGATGAAACTAAAATCAACTTGTCACCTACTGATGACATCATGAACAAACGTAACCTCTGAAAAGCTGTAGCAAAGTCAGATTATCCTAACTCAGAATGCATTTCTTGGATTTCTGAGCTATACCACAACTTTACGCTATCAGTAATTTGTTTTTGCTTACAAATCTCCATGCAAGGAACTGAGTTCACTAAAAAATTACTCTTGGCTTACTTTATTAATGTTTTCTACCTGCCGCTGACATCAAACAAAGAACTTCATTATTCTTGTTCACAGGAAGCGACCAGCTCCAACTGTCTTAGCAGCATTTAGGGTCTTTAGCAACAATTCTACCACCCATTTTCAAACCACTGTATTCACTACACATAAACAGATATTAATAAATGCCTTCCTCCCAGTAATTTTTGCTAGGAATTTAGAATACATTCATGTGTTCAAATATTACGCGACCATTAAAAATTATTAAGGTAAGCTTTTGTAACACAGGCAATGCTTTGAATATTAACTGAAAAAGGTCCCACTCGTATATGGCATCACCAGCTTCATGCGCTAGGAATACAGAACGCTTAACTCTCCTTTCACCCCCAAACCACATCCAAACAATCAGCACGTCTGCCTGGTTTCACCTCAGAAGCTACACTGAACCCGTCTGCTCTGCATCCGTCACTCTGCCCGTCAGAGATCCATCACCTCCCTTTGACCTACCACACCTACCTCCCTGCCCTCACTACCTTCCAACCCACCTGCTCACATGGCAGCCGAATCATCTTCTAAAATTACTAACATGTTACTCCCCCGTCACTCTTTAGGAAAAAGTGCCCAAACCTTAAAATGCAGGATTTCAACCTCGCTTAACTACCTCTTCAGCCTCAGCCCCTTCCGCCTCTAGCTCCTAACTCCTTCCTCCCTGAGGGTCCCCCGCCTGTACGAACTCCCAGGGCCCCCCGCTCCACCCTCCCTGACCTGCCCGACCCCTCATTTTTCAGTTCTCGCCTCCCATGGTGCATCTTAGATTCCCCCCCACACGTCCTCACGCCCGTACTGCTTCTTTACAGCATTTCCCACAACACCACTGAAACTGGTTCTCGTGGGATTATCACTTATTGTAATGGCGCTCGCTCTCTCTCAGTAGAGCACAGACTCCATGAGACAGACTCACATCACTCTTGTTTGCTGCTCTATCCCGAGCTCCTGGCATGGTGCCTGGCCCCTAAAGGAGGCTAAGAATTATTTGCTGAATGGAACATACATAGAATTAAGTCTAGAAAAAAGATACGAAAACTATCAGCTATCCATGGGTAGTAGGGTTACGAGTGGTCTCAATTTACTACCTTTTCTCATTCACATCTTCTGCAATAAGCACGTCTGCTTTTATTATTTACAAGTTAATTCTTTCCTACCCATATTTTACAATAAACATTACTTGGGACTAATTTTAGATTTATAAAAAAAAGTTGCAAAGATTGTACAAAGAGGTCCCGAGTCCCTCTCACTCAGTTTCCCAGACTGTTAACATCTTATGTGTCCAGGGCACATTTTTCTCAGCTAAGAAACTGACATTGGTACGTTACCACTAAGTCAAGCCCAGACATTCTCTGGCTCACCAGCTTCTCTTTTACTGTCCTGTCTCTATTCCAGGGTCCCATCCAGGGCATCACATTGCATTTGGTCAATGCATCTCCCTCCACTCCTCTGGTCTTGACAGTTTCTCAGTCTTTCCTTGTTTTTCATGACCTTGTCCTGCAAAACATGCCCTCAGTCTAGCTTTGCCTATTGTTTCTCTTGTGCTTAGACTGGGGTTATGGGTCTTTGGAAAGAATATCACAAAGGCAAGTGCCCTTCTCGTCACATACTGGGGGTATGTGACATCCACATGGCCTCAGGGCTGGTGGGAACGTCCAGTACTCGGCTATAACAGTGTTCGCCAGCTTTCTCCACTGCAGAGTTACCATTTTCCCCTCCTCTATTCTTTGGAAGTAAGTCACTAAGTCTAGCCCACCCTCAAAGGAGGAGGTAGGAATTAAGCTCCTCCTCCATGAGGGTGGAATAGCTACATAAATTATTTGGAATTCTACATGGGAGACTTGTCTTTTCCCCCCCCATTTATTTATTTGTATGTATATGTACTCATTTATATTTATCTTACACTTTGGTTATAATCCAATTCTACCTTATTGGTTTTTGCTCAAATGGCTCCAAGTTTGGTCACTAGGTACTCTCTCAGGTTAGTTTCAGTGCTCCTTTGACACGCCTTCATCTTTTTGTCTTTGAGCACTTCCTTCCGCTGGTACTACACATACCCTGGGCTCATCTTGTACTTTCCCTGCCCCAGGTCTAGAATTAGCACTCCTCCAAGGCAAGCCAAGTCACCACTAAGCCCTGAAGTTAACCATATAAGATTATTGTGAACCCAGGATAATCTACATGAATGTCATGATGCAATCTGTTTAATGGCTACACTAAGTGTAAGTAAGTTTAACCTCTGAGCACCCAAAGCCAAAACTGCCACAAAGGACTCTCAGGTATAAGAGCAACATTGGCACCATTTCTTTTACTATATTCTTCTATTTTGTTTTCAAAACGAATCTGAGTTGAGTGGGTAGAATAGATTTGATATTTTGTCTTCATTTTTCAGATAAGAAAAATGAGAAACAGAAGTGATGACAGTGATTACCGTCAGGGAGCTGGATGTAACATAGACAGTATATTCCAGCCTGTGCCTTTTCCCTCCTGGATGACGATGACACTGCCACTTTGGGCCCCTGTGCAATACAGCTGTAACAACATGGGTGAATGACAGTTCCTACCACTCCACTGAATATCCTACTGGCTTCATAGATGTCCAGTTAAACCAAAACTTTTCTCAATACACCAATATTCGTTCAATAAATAAAAAGGAAAGATGACTCCTAAACACTATAAAATAAGACTAGCTAATATGTTAAACAGATAAATATTTTATAAAGTAGCCAACTTTTAACAAGCTTCTACTGGATGTATGCCAATAGATTAAACACGTAAGAAGGGAGGATGAAATAAACAACATCCGTGGCTGTCCACGGTTCACTAGTATCCCAGCCCCACAACATTTAGAAATGAGGAAAATAGCATTGCTCATCAAGAGTTAAGATATGTCACCAGTACATAATGGATCAGCTCTAAACAGAACAATGCAGACAGAAAAATAACTGACTTACAGACCAACACAAATTAGTAGGATAATTAGACAGAAAGGTAGTGGGCTTAGTCTAGGAGGAAGGCAAGCTACAACCAAAACAAATAAGAAAAGTCAGGAAAGCAAACATACAACAGAAGCAACACAGTTCACAACACAGGAGAGGCCCCTAAGCCAAACCTGAGAAGTCAGGGAAGGCCTTCTAGGGACGTGAGGTGTAACCTGAGAAGCAAAGCACATGTACTAACTGGTATTACAGGCAGAGGAAACATGTTCAAAGACCTGGAGATATGCCGGCCAGGCACAAGCCCCAGCCTGACATTTACAACGCCCAGCACAAGAGAACCAAAGAAGGCCCATTTGCCACATGGCTAAATTTTAAGTTATAAAGCAAGTTAAACTATTCATGAAATATGTTCTATCTTCCTACGTTGACAAATACACCTTATAGTGAGTTGGAAGTTTTGGTTCAGTTTTATAAATCTGAAGACAAATTGGTGACAATTTGGAAAACACTGCAAAGCATTAAAAAAAAAAAAAAAATCCATCACCCAGGGAAAAAAATCATTATTTTGGTGTATCTCCCTCCAAATTTGTGTGGGGTATGTGTGTGTATATAGTATTTTAAGAGAACTGGGATCACATTATACAAACAGATTTTACCCTTTTTGTATAAGCCCTTCCATTCTTACAGCTTATAATACAACACAGCACGTCACCTTATTCAGTTACCCAATGTGCATTTTAAAGCTGGCTTATCTTAAGTCATAATTCTCACAGTATGGGCACGTGTGCCCCGCAGACCCCCTGGAGATGCCCAAGATCTTTTTCAGGGGGTCTGTGGGGTTAAAACATTTTCATAATAACACATTTGTGTATGACTGAAATGATACATTTGCACCAGTTTCCTATTATACTGTAACAGATTGCCACAAACTGAGTGGTCTGAAACAACACAAATGTGTTCTCTTCCAGCGGCGGAAGTCAGGCGTGCACAATCAAGGTGTCTGCCGGGATGCGCTCCTTCTGGAGGCTCCGGGGGAGACTTCTCCCCTTGCCCTTTTCAGCTTCCTTCTCCGGTTGGGCCGCGGCCCCTTCCTCTTAGTACCCCAGGCTTGGGTCTCGGACTCAGCCTCCTGCCTCCGCCTTGCAAGGAGCTACCCAGATAATCCAAGAGAAATCGCTCCATCTCAAGACTCCTCACTTACTCAAAACTGGAAAGTCCTTCTACCATGTAAAGTAACCTGTTTACAGGCCCTGGGAATCTCGGAGTGGGGGTGGGAGGGTCAGTGAGCCTCCACAACAGCATCTGTCTTTTTCACTCTCCAGTATTTATGGTACATGAGCAATAGCAGGTGCACGGCTGGCACCTAGCACAAAGCCAAGCAGGGGCACCAAGATGGACCAGCAGGCACTGTACTCTGTGCCACCATGTCACCACGGGAGAACAAAGGCCTGTTTCCCTTCCAAACGTCCTTCATAAAACAGTAAAAGTTATTCGCTTTACGAAATTGCAACTCTTGAGTATACATCCTTTGAACGGGAAGAATACACAAAGCCTTTTTTGTGTATACTGTGGAACAATGGTTCCTTCTTGAGGAAAAGCAAAAATTAAATTTTGGAAAACCTGTATTCACCAGTGTGAGCCTGAGAGCTGCCCAGCACTTAAAGACGTCTGATGGGATTGTGGGATTGGTGGCAACAAAATGTGACTTGTTGGTTTTCTGTAATAAAATGTGTGAACATTAGCAAGATCTGCATAAATCTGAATTATGGGCTGAACCGTGTCCCACCAGATGTGTATGATAAAAGCCCTCACCGCCAGCACCTCAGAATGTGACCAGACTTGGAGGTAAGGCCTTTAAAAAGGTAACTGAGGCTCAGTAAGGTCACTGGGGCAAGGCCTAATCCAGTAGGACTAGTACCCTCAAGGAAGAAGCGATGAGGACACAGATATACACAGACCATGTGAGGACACAGGGAGAAGACTGCCATTTACAAGCCAAGGAGAGAGGCCTCAGAGGAAACGAACAACCCTGCCAAAACCTCCATCTTGGACCTTCAGCCTCCAGAACTGTGAGGAAATTAATTTCTGTCGTTTAAGCCACCCAGTCTGTGGTACTTTGCTACCGCAACCCTAGCAAACTGATAAATCAGTGCCTCAATTTCCAAAGGACTAATGCATATTATAAAAGCATGCATGGGTAACAGATCCACTCAAAAGCACAAGATAGGCCAATGGATTTTAATGTAACGCAACGCAGGAAGTTCATTAGTATGGGTTCACTTACCACATTGCAATTAACCTTTAAGAAATTACCCTCTGTCGAGTTTGGGTGTAGTATCAAAGCAGGATATCCACAATGATCGCAAAGGCTATGAAATTATTTCTTCTTTAACTATGTATTTGTATAAGGCCAAATTTTCTTACCTATTTCTCATGGGTTTCAACTGAACAACACATTACACGAGGTTGAATGAGGAAGCAGATCTATGAATCTAGATGTTTCCTATGAAGCCAGACATTAGAGATAGTGAAACATGAAACGTCGCTCTTCTCAATTTATTTTTACTTTGGAAAACAGTTATTTTTTCATAAAAAGTGTTATTAATGTTATAATATAACTAGTTATTGTTATTTTTAAGTGAATTAATAAAGGACTGAAATTTAATTTTTAATATGGTAAGTATGGATAGCTATAACCTACATTAAAAAAAAAAACCTTGTTAGGGTCCTCAATAATCTTTTAAGAATACAAAGGTATCTTGAGAACAAAAGGTCTGAGAACTATTGCCTTAAAAGGTATACTTAAATATTAGTCAAAGCGGGCTTCCCTGGTGGCGCAGTGGTTGAGAGTCCGCCTGCCGATGCAGGGGACACGGGTTCGTGCCCCTATCCCGGAAGATCCCACATGCCGCAGGAGCGGCTGGGCCCGCGAGCCATGGCCGCGGAGCCTGTGTGTCCGGAGCCTGTGCTCCGCAACGGGAGAGGCCACAGCAGTGAGAGGCCCGCGTACAGCAAAAAAAAAAAAAAAAAAAAAAAAAAATATTAGTCAAAGCCAGGCATTTTGTGGATACTTTTTTTTTTTTAATGTCTGTGGAAGCTACTCCCTTTAAAATCTATCATAGCTGCAATCATCATGACCTTGTCACATGGAACATAAGTTTTGGACCTTCTGTTAATCATTTACCTATGACTTCCAGTAGGCACAAAATTATTTTCAAAACAAAGACCCCCAACCCTGCCCACTTTTCATTAAGAGGGCTTCTAGTGGCTTTTATTCAGTCTTAGGTTTTGTTAGGCTTTTCAACTTCTTAAGGAAAACGACCTGAATGTAAGTAAATAGCTCTGTTATAATTCCAAAATATAATTCTAAAATCACTGCTATCTAACATATATCAAACCTTCAGCAAAAAAAAAATCACAATAATAATATACCTTGATGACTTCTGAAACGCTTCATACTGTCCATCTATTCCAAGATACTCTAAAATACATCTATGGATCCTGCCAGATCATCATAAATAATCAATGCCTGTACCATATAATACAGTACCCTTGTGGAATTAGGTCTTGTGATTCAAGTCAGCAATACTGATGGATGTTATCACGAAAGCCCTGTGAAAAGCACTGCTGTTTACTCCAAGCACAGTCTTGAAAATCAGTCTAGTACATAGATAGGAACCACTTCATAAAGTTACTCAAAAATGGATTATCTTAATATCAGCAATAGGGCTTCTGCTGAGAAACTGATTGGGTTTTTCTCTCATAAACACTGTGAATCACTTAACCAAACAGGTTCCCTCATTTCACTTGCTGCTACAAAGCTTAGAGCCAAATTCCTAGTCTCCCCTCAGAAAGTAAGTACTATGTCGCTAATAAGTTTTCATTGGCCTCATTCATCTCTACATTTTATGTCATTTCAACCTGTTTTCCCTTTGCTTCAGCCTTCTCAAATACTTATGTTAATTACTGAATTTCGTGTATCTTTATACGCTGCTTTACATCCTTTCTTTCAAATGAAGTAAAGCATTATATTACTCACTGTAAATACACAAGCACTTTTACCTAACAAGATATAAGATCCTGGTTAATATGAATCCACTTCTAAGAAGCAGCTCAGTTCCCTGGGGCTGATACCATGCTTCTGTGTCTGCAGGACAAAGGACTGGACCCTGGACTGTGAGGTTTGGCCATATCCTAAGAGGTATCCTGTAGATGGTCAGCCAGCTTCTGGCATGGTCCCTCTGCATCCACGTCACCAGGCCTTTCCTGCTGACATTTCTAGTAGAGACAGTTCTGACAAACACACCAGCCAGAGGGTATGTGACAAATAAAATCACAACATTTTGAATAAAGCTAAATCTAACAGTAGATATGCAAATGAAACTGCTGGAATCTCTTGTAACAGCTCAGAAGGTAAGTTAAGTTTGAGCAGAGGTGGAAGGGTCACAAGACCTAGAACTGAACAATCCACCTCTCAGCCCACACAGCTGTACGTGGTTTCTGGGTTCTGAGGCTCAGGATGCGATACATATGTGAAACAGAATACAACAATCTATGTGATGTCTCTGCATTCCATTCCCAGTGATTATATGTCCCAAGGTCTTGGAAAAAAACATAACACCTGACATTTGAATTTAGTATTTCCAAAGTTTGTTTAAGGTTCTCTAGAGACAGGAAATGGAAGCAATCAGGAGTGAGCCCTCTGGATGCTACCGTTCCTTGCCCACTTCCTCTCTCAGTTTGTGACACTACCATTTACACACAATCTAGAAAGCTGGGAGTGACTCCTGATACAGCAAGTAAGCCACACTATTCACAATTCACGCATGACGAAGAGGGATATAAGAATCTAAATGTCAGACTCATTACCGTCGTTAACACAGATTAATCGTTGAGAGTTAATTTGCTGAACAGAGGCCGACTCTAGTTTTTACCCCGTCAGTCAGTCTTCTTACTCCCAGTGAGAGCCGTACATTTAAGAATAACACTGCAGTTGTACAGAGGAACGCTCGTGTGTTTCATCTTCAATGAAGCAAGAACCTTATGGTTCTCTTTAATGAATACAACTCTGACGACAAAACCTTGGCACTCTCTTCCTGCTACTTGTAATGAAAAATTTTGCATTTTCCAAAGAACCTGAATTTTAGACTAAAGTGACTCACTCAATATACTTAATATAAATATACATCAAGCCTAATTTTTCAGCTTTTCACTAGTTTAGATTTTCGATACTACTAATTAGTCATCATTGTTAAGGATAACTTCTATTTTTTAGTCACAGTGTGTTCTGGATTATTTAGGAGTCACTCTGAGCAGACAAGGCTGATTTCATTTTTTTTTTTCTTTTTTTTTGCGGTGCACGGGCCTCTCACTGCCGTGGCCTCTCCCGTTGCGGAAGTACAGGCTCCGGACGCGCAGGCTCAGCGGCCATGGCTCTCGGGCCTAGCCGCTCCGCGGCACGTGGGATCCTCCCGGACCGGGGCACGAACCCATATCCCCTGCATTGGCAGGCGGACTCTCAACCACTGCGCCACCAAGGAAGCCCTGATTTCATTTTTGAGATATGGGTCCATCTCTGTTTTCAAAACAAGGGCTAGCTATGTAACAAATAAGTAACTCAATTATCCACTGGAGTCAGGGGAGTCCAAAGTGGTTTATCTCTACAACCTAAATCCTAATCCAGAGTCGGATTTTAGTTTTAGAGCTATATCTCTTTTTAATACTACCAGAAATGTTCCTGACACCTCACTTGAATGCTAAATTAAAAGGAAATTGTTCAAGTTGGGGGAACAAAGTCTAATACACCTAAAGGGGAAGGAACACAGGAGAAAAGGGTACCACTGCTAGTTAGAGGAAAAAACTCAGGTAAAGTGACTTGCAAGGGTTACAGGGTGAGTAACTGGCACAGCCAAGATGTAAGTTCAGGTCTACAACTTGAAAGCTGATGAACATAAGATTTCTACTCAATACATATGCCAAACACTACCAGTTCTTTCCAGTGATTAATTATTCTTTGGTATTCTAGAGAGATATTGAGTCATAAAAGAATATTTAAGATTCAACTGCTTGTCCACTGTCTATGTCCATGCTCCATACACAGAGATGAGCTCTCTTCTTGGGCACCTGCCTTGGCCCGGGCAGGGAGGTCTCTCTGAGGCCCGCACTTCCACCACAGGACTGTCCTCTCCCAGCTACTGTGAACAGAACCACTTCAGCTCTGCTGAAAGAAAGGATATCACCATCCTACCAAGGACATTCACTGTCTCACAACCTAATACCTTTTCCTACCGCTGGGCCTTCATGCATTATCTCCCTTTCCAGAACACTCCACAATTCTAAACAGGTACTGAAATAATGTCCTCTTTGCGAGATGTAAAATTTATAATCTGTACCACCCAATTTGACACTTAGATAGTTGTCATCAACTGCTGTTCCACAACTTGTACCTTCAACTAGGCTAACTCAGAGGACAGGCTCTGTATGAGAAACATTAATGGTTGCTTACTCTACGGTCATTCCAACTTCTCCCTTGTTCACAGAACCTTTTGTTTGGTTGGTAATGTGCCTAAATGCAAGGAATAAATCATGATTGCTCTAACCAGTCAATAAGCCTCCTAGTCAGTGATCAGTCTAGGTGAGGTCATGTAATCCACTTCTGGCCAGTGATGTAAGAGTGTGTTCTGTGATCTAGAAAAGTGTCCTCCCTGATAAAGAAAAAAAAAAAAGACCCTTTCTTCCCCCCTTGCCCCTTCCTTCCTACGTGACACTGTGTCCTTTGGAAAACCGTGAGTGAAGACATCACCAACACTGGACGGCAGTGTGGAAAGCTGGAAAGAGCTAGGTCCTCCTGTGTCTTTCTACTGCCCTGCGTTACTTCTCTGGTTCACATACAGGGCCAAGGAGCCACTTAAACACAGAAAAGTGGGTATGCTGTTAAATTTCACCTGATTTTTCAAATTATGAATACATGTGTTTAGCTGGTTTATAACTTGTAGTTAAAATTAGGAAAATCTCCATCAATGATGAGGCAAGCCAATGATTAATAACAGCAAAATACTGCTGCTGCTGTTTTTAAATCAAAGAACATTTAACAAAATAGCCGGAGAAGACACAAGGCAGTGAGAAGCTGAAGTGCCAACATTGTGAGAAGAAGTCAAACAGGTAAACCCAACAGCCTTGGTCACTGTTTGCCCTGAGTCGTTTCCTGGTTCAGAGCAGCACCGTGACGGAGAGGCCCAGCTGGGAGCTTTCGCCAGTCTCACGGGGCCACGGAGACAAAACCACCAAGGCAAGTGGACTTGAACGGGCGAACATCCTGGAGAAAAGAGAACAGTTCATGCCATGATGCCTTTCCCTAAAAATATCTACAATTCCTAAACTTCATGAGCAAGAGGCTGAGAAACCAAGCACACGGCAGTGGTTAAGAGACTAAAATGATAAGCAGAGCTGTCATCAGTTTCAAAATGTCAGAGAGACAGAAACTGAATTTCAGGGCCCAAAAAAAAGAAAGAGTCTTCGTAAACACACTTTAGTAGGCTTTCCACTAAAATCCTCAAGGGGCTGTGCCCTAAAAATAAAGTCAGTCCAAAATAGACTAACCCTCAGAAAGTCTGAAACCAGGCTGCAAATTCTCTCCATCTTTGATGGGATCATTGTAACTGGATCCTAGACTACCTGCCTGCCAAAAAAAACTAAATACACTACGGTGAAGATATCATCCAGAACATCTATAATCCAGCATTTCGTAAAAAAATTACAAAGCCCATCCACAGTCAGGGCCAAAAGACTGAAAACCAAGAGGAAAAAGAGGCAAAAGATACAGACCCACAGGTGATCCATACATTAGAAGACTCAGACACAGACTTTAAACAAGTGATTAATATGGAAACACACACACACACACAAACACATAATTTCTCCCAGAATACAGAAGTCTATTTAAAAATAATCAAATGGAGGGACTTCCTTGGTGGTCCAGCATCAAAGAATCTGCCTTCCAATGCAGGGGACACGGGTTCAATCCCTGGTCAGGGAGCTAAGATCCCACATGCCATGGGGCAACTAAGCCCACGTGCCACAACTACTGAGCTTGCATGCCTCAACAAGAGAGCCTGCGTGCCGCAAGCTATAGAACACACGCACCCTGGAGCCTGCACGCCACAACTAGAGAGAAGCCCATGCGCCACAAGGAAGTGCCCACACCACAACGAAAGATCCTGCGTGCCGCAACGAAGACCCTGCGTGCCGCAACTAAGACCCAATGCAGCCAAAACAATAAAGAAAAAAATAATCAAATGGAAATTTTATGACTGATAAATAACTGAAATTCAAAACTTGATAGAAAACAATGAGATAGCGCTACACACCTGTTGCAACAAATCCAGAACACTGACAACACCACATGCTGACAAGGATGTGGAGCACTGGAATGCTCATTCATTGCCAGTGGGAATGCAAAATGGTACAGCCACTTTGGAAGACAGTTTGTCAGTTTCTCACAAAACTAAACATAGTATTTGATCCAGCTATCATGTTCCCCGGTATTTACCCGAATGAGTTGAAATATCCAAATGAGAAAAGGAAAATACAGAAACGAGCATAAGAGACGCAAGGATCTCAGTGAAAAGATGTAACACATGTGATTGGAGTCCTAAAAGCGGGGGTGGGGGGGAGCAGGGGAGATGGCAGAAACAGTATGTGAGGACACACTGGTCAAAAGTATCCAAAGATGGGCTTCCCTGGTGGCGCAGTGGTTGAGAGTCCGCCTGCCGATGCAGGGGACACAGGTTCGTGCCCCGGTCCGGGAAGATCCCACATGCCGCGGAGCGGCTGGGCCCGTGAGCCATGGCCGCTGAGCCTGTGCGTCCGGAGCCTGTGCTCCGCAACGGGAGAGGCCACAACAGTGAGAGGCCCGCGTACCGCAAAAAACAAAAACAAAAAAAGTATCCAAAGATGAAATTAAAAATAAATAAATAAATAAAGTCACAATTCAGGAGTTCTAGTAACCCCAGCCAGAATAAATACAAAGAAAACCAGTTAGGCACACTATGGTTAAGCTTCTAAAAAACCAAAGACGAAGAAAAAAGCCTTAAAAGAAGCCAGAGTAGGGGAAAATACAACTGATAGCTGACTTTTCAGCAGAAGGCAAATGACACCAAAATTACATCTTTAAAGTGTTCAAAGAAGAAAACTGTAGATCTGGAATACAGCTGCAAAAATATCCTTCAAAAACAAAGGTGAAACAAAGGCTTGTAACTGTGTGAATTTATTGCTAGTAGATTATAATTAAAAGAAATACTAATGAGAGTTCTTCAGGCAGAAAGATAACTATCCCAAACAGAAACATGAAAATGCAGGATAGAATGAAGAGCAATGGAAAAAGTAAAGCCACAAAATCTAATTAGGCATTGACATAAGATGACAATAATAATGTCTCATGCAGTTTAAAATATATAAAGAATTAACAGAGAGGATAACAATGGCACAAAAAGCAGGAGGGGCCATAAAAAGAGGTAAAGTATCGTAAGGCCCTTAACATTTCCCATAAAGTGGTAAAAGTAGTAATTTATAGTAGAACTAATAAGAGTGCATGTTATAATCTCTAGAGTAACCCACCAAACAGAATATAAGAGAATACATAACTAACAGGGTACTGGGGGGAAGAGAAAGAAAGAAAGGAAAAAAACCCAGCTGTGACAAATAGAAAATAAATATAGATTTGAATTTAAATACATCAGTGGTTACATTAAATGTAAATGGACTACATTTACATAAAACCAATGTGAACAACAAAACTCATATATATGCTGGGTTTTGGTACAAAGATAGCCAAATATTTCAATGTAACCGAGTAAAAAGTCAAGAAACAGACCTACAGAAATAAATCTACTTGACAGATGACAAAGATGTCCGTGCAGTACACTGGAGAATGGAAGGTTTTTTCAATATAGGGGCCAACTAGTTATCCATATGGGGAAAAAAATGAATCTGAACACTTAACTCACATCACATATAAAAATTAATTGCAGGTAGATTATAAATCTAAATGCGAAAGACACAAAAAATAAAACTTCTAGAAGAAAACGAGAGAATATCTTCTTGACCTTGAGGTATGGGAAGCTATCTTAAACAGAACACAAAAAAGTATAAAAAATAAAGGAAAAGATTAACTGCTTTTCATTAAAATTGACGACACCTTCATCAAAAGATTCCATTAAGAGTGAAAAGGGGGGCCTCCCTGGTGGTGCAGTGGTTGAGAGTCCGCCTGCCGATGCAGGGGATACGGGTTCGTGCCCCGGTCTGGGAGGATCCCGTATGCCGTGGAGCGGCTGGGCCCGTGGGTCGTGGCCGCTGGGCCTGCGCGTCCGGAGCCTGTGCTCCGCAGCGGGAGAGGCCGCAACAGTGAGAGGCCCGCATACCGCAAAAAAGAAAAAAAAAAAAAAGAGTGAAAAGGGGGCTTCCCTGGTGGCGCAGAGGTTGAGAGTCCACCTGCCGATGCAGGGGACATGGGTTCATGCCCCGGTCCGGGAAGATCCCACATGCCACAGAGCATTTGGGCCCTTGAGCCATGGCCACTGAGCCTGCACATCCGGAGCCTGTGCTCCGCAACGGGAGAGGCCACAACAGTGAGAGGCCCGCGTACCACAAAAAAAAAAAAAAAAAAAAGAGTGAAAAGGCATACCACAGAGCAAGAGAAGACATTTGCAATACATAAACCTAACAAAGGACTCAATCAGAATGCATAAAGAACTCTTATACAGTAGGCAAAAAAATTGAACAGGGACTTCAAAAGAGGCTACCTAAAACGCCAATCAACATATCAAAGGCATTTAAACTCACAGGTCATCAGGCAAATGTAAATTAAAACCAAAATATGAGATTACTACACCCACA
Organism: Mesoplodon bidens; assembly: GCF_964165515.1. Classification (NCBI taxonomy): domain Eukaryota; kingdom Metazoa; phylum Chordata; class Mammalia; order Artiodactyla; family Ziphiidae; genus Mesoplodon; species Mesoplodon bidens. The sequence goes on from NC_138162.1 coordinate 116,739,854, forward strand.
ATTAGAATAGCTAAAATTTTAAAAACTGATAACGTCAAGTATTGGTGAAGGTGTGAAGCAACCAAAAGTCACACACTGATGACAGAATGTACAGGTTACAACCACTTTGGGACTATCTTTAACAATATCTAGTAGCACTGAGACCCACACACCCTGTCATCTAAGATGCCATTCTGAGGTATAAATCCTACAGAATTATGTACATGATATGCACTAAAATATATGTATATGAAAATTCTCAGCACCATTATTATTAATAGCCAAAATCTAAAAAACTATATTTTAATTAAAAAACCTAAATACCCTTTAGAAATATATGATGGGTAGAATAGATAAATTGCAGCATATTTACACAATGGCATACTACACGGCAATGAAAATAAATTTAACTACTGTTATATAAACAGATGAATCAAGACATAAGTAAATGACACCAGACTCAAAAGAGTATATATAGTACAAATCCATTTATATGAAGTTTAAATACCTGCAAAAGTAATCTGTGGTGATAGAAATCAAAATAGTAGTTACCTTTGAAACTGGAAGGGGGAACAAGGGAGGAGGATTCTGGGGGAACCAGTCGTGTTTTATTTCTTGACTGAGGTATATGAGTGTGTTCACTTTGTAGAAATTCATTACTTTCCACGCTTGTGATGTGACGACTGTTGTGATGGTTAATTTTATGTGTCAACTTGACTGGACTTCAGGATGCCCAGATAGCTGGCAGAACATCATTTCTGGGTGTGTCCGTGAGGGTCTTTCCAGAAGAGATAAGCATTTGAATCAGCAGACTACAGACTCTGCTCTCTGCTCCGTTTGGGATATCTTTCTTCTGCCCTGGGGCATCAGCACTCCTGGGTCTGGGCCTTGGCACTCAGACTGGGATTACGCCACTGGCTGCCCTGGTGCTCAGGCCACCACCAGCTCTCCCGGGTCCCCAGTTTGCAGATGGCAGACGGTGGGACTTAGCCTTCACAATCACATGAGCCAATCTTTCATAATAAATCTCTTTCTACGTGCTTCTCTCTCTCTCTATCCCATCAGTTCTGTTCTTCTGACAGCTCCAATTACAGCTGTATACCTCTCTATACTATGTATACTAAAACTTTAAACTTTACCCATACACAAGGCTTTCTTTTGGGGTAATGAAAACTAGACACAAATGGTAGTTGCATAACACTGTAAAGGTACTAAATGCCACTGAATCGTACACTCTTAAAATGGTTAAGTTTGGGCTTCCCTGGTGGCGCAGTGGTTGAGAATCTGCCTGTCGATGCAGGGGACACGGGTTCGAGCCCTGGTCTGGGAAGATCCCACATGCTGCGGAGCAACTAGGCCCGTGAGCCACAACTACTGAGCCTGCGCGTCTGGAGCCTGTGCTCCGCAACAAGAGAGGCCGCGATAGTGAGAGGCCCGCGCACCGCGATGAAGAGTGGACCCCGCTCGCCGCAACTAGAGAAAGCCCTCGCACAGAAACGGAGACCCAACACAGCCAAGGTTAAGTTTATGTTACATGAAATATCACAGTTAAAAAGAAAAGTAACCCCAAAACTTAACCTCAATAAAACAATGTATATATTTATTAGCAGACATTCATGACTATAAATATTAAGAGTTGTAATGCCAAACTTACCAACTGCTGTGTCACCATCTAACAAGTTATCATCTTCAGAAGTCTGAAAGTCCATAATCACACCTGCTCCATCTAAAAGCTCCTCATCACTACTTGCACTGGTTATACTGTTGTAGCTGTTTCTATAGTAGCCTCTATGAAACAGCTGCTCAGACTCCATTTAGCTGTCTGGTTATCTGAAAAAACAAAGGGGGAAAAATGGCTTTAACATTTTCCCAACGTATAATAAAAATTATCTACTTTAATAAGTCGAAGGAAACTTCTGAACTCTGTATTAAAAAATAAATATACTAACTTCATTCACTATAACAATAGCTAACTCTATTGTGTTCAGTTTTGGGGGATCATTTGATAATTCTATTCTCACCAAGAAGCTGTAAAAAGGAATGAAGAATTTCTTCAGGTGGTGGTATAAAACAATCTCCAAGATCAACTGTTAAGTTAAAAGACAAAGTACAGAAAAGGGATTATAGTACACTACAATATATGTGGGGGGTCCCCCCGAAAAAGGGGGGCTGTGGTAGAGGATGAAATACAGTACACAACTGGTTGTGTACGTACAGATCATCTCCGGAGGGAGTTCCAAGAAAGCTGCCCACAGGGAAAAGGAACAGTGGCTGAAGCACCAGGTCTGAGAGGGAAACTGTATGTCCCTTTGGAATATCTTACCAGATGCAAATACTAATTTTAAAATACTGTCATTTAAACATTTTTAAAATTTCATTCTCCTTTCATCATTTTAAAATTTAATTATTTATTTATTTTATTTATTTATTTTTGGCTGCGTTGGGTCTTAGTTGCTGCGCGCAGGCTTTCTCTAGTTGCGGCGAGCGGGGGCTACTCTTCGCTGTGGTGCACGGGCTTCTCATTGCGGTGGCTTCTCTTGTTGCGGAGCACGGGCTCTAGGCGCGCAGGCTTCAGTAGTTGTGGTGCACGGGCTCAGTAGTTGTGGCTCACGGGCTCTAGAGCGCAGGCTCAGTAGTTGTGGCGCATGGGCTTAGTGGCACTGCGGCATGTGGGATCCTCCCGGACCAGGGCTCCAACCCATGTCCCCTGCATTGGCAGGCAGATTCTTAATCACTGCGCCACCAGGGAAGTCCCCATTTTAAAATTTAAACCTTCAGAGCCCATGGTCAAATATCAGCCATGAAAGTATGATAATAGGTCACGATTTCTATTTTTTCCCAGCAGATAACAAATAAGCACACGTTTCACTGTTCTTACTCCATACTTTAAAAACAATGTAACTCCTAAATAGTTTGATGTTTTAAATGCATCTATCTACTTGCTCAACATCCAAATGACAGTTCAACATTAGTGAGCTAGACACCAGCAACAGGCTTGAGAGGTTCATGTGTGGGACTTGAAAGGTGAAGCCGTAGGAGAGGTCCACCCAGTAAGCCTGGTAAAGCAAGACTTAGCTTTGTCATGATGAGTACACACAGAAAGTAAAGGATGAATGGAGTGACAAGCACTCCAATTCGAGTGCTGAATTCTAGCACCGAACATTTGAAGGGTTTTAAGACAATCTCTTGTCCTCAGTAAATGTTCCTTCGGCACATGGAAAAACAACCTCAAAGAGCTGCAACGATTAAAAATTATTTGTAAAGCTTTTACACTTTTTAGAAAAATAAAATACTGATAACTACTTTTAAAAGGTATACTATATAAATTCCCTAACTTAAAGACCACCTGAGAGAAGGTGAAGCTTGAGAACTCTAGTCTCAGCATCTGGCACAGTGACTGGAACGTAATATACGGATAATAGTGGTCAAAATGCCAGACTGTTTTCTCAATCAACCAGGTGAAAAAAGAGAAATGAATTCAGTCTTCAATAAACAAAATCCTCTCTACAACAGTGTTAATCTGGTCTTGGGAGAATAACCAAAACCTAGCACCTAAGTTACAAAGAAAACATTAAGTATTTACCACTTTGAAATTTTATTAATGTTTTATGATTACCTCTACCAAAGAGAGCCTATTATACTGAGACTTGTTAGAATATACTAATTAAAACAAGGGTTTTATTTTAAGGTAAATGTTAAAATAGAATAGCATGAAAATAACTGTTTATGCTAAGAACTCTGCAGTATCCATAGAGGTGATCAAATTCAATATTGTGGCTCTTGAGTAAATAACTAAAAGGCTTTTAAAAGAAAATAAGGATTAATAGTTCAAGAGTCATTTTAATTTTGATGCAGCAAAGCACATATGCTAAGATTTTGCAAAGGACACAGACATTCTATTCTTCACTTCTTTACATGACGGTCACACTAGAAGCGCTAATACATGTGATAACATACGTCAATGAACGTTAATTCGCTAGAGGCTATAGAGCCTGAGAAATCGCTCTAAGATAAAACTGTCTGTGTCGTAGGCCCTCAATCAGCAAGTTCCAACATAGCTCCTACATTTTATCCCTGAAAGTCCTCAAAAACCACTAGTGATAACTGCTAACTTAACCCTTTCAAAATGTCTAAAAACTTCATTTCACGAACACCTCTGAGACATCTAGACTCCATACCTTTCCTTATAACAAGAGCAACCCACTCTGTTCCAAAGGTTTATTAAACTCAGGCCTGCATGGGTTCCTATTTCTATAAATTCAATAACTTTAAAAAAACTACTCTTATTAACCCAGAAACCTGCAGAGCTGAACTGTGTGATCAGCAGCCACTAGTCCTGAAACATGGCTCTAAGGAGAAACACCTACTGGACTTGTAGGACTTCAGGACAAAAAAGAATGTCAAGGATTTCGTTAAAAATTTCATATTGATTCCATGCTGAAATAACACTTTAGATATACTGGGTTTAATAGAATATATTATTAAAATTAATCTCACGGGCTTCCCTGGTGGCGCACTGGTTGGGGGTCCGCCTGCCAATGCAGGGGGTGCGGGAAGATCCCACATGCCGCGGAGCGGCTGGGCCCGTGAGCCATGGCCGCTGAGCCTGTGCTCCGCAGCGGGAGAGGCCGCGGCAATGAGAGGCCCGCACACTGCAAAAAAAAAAAAAAATTAATCTCACCATTTCCTTTTTACCTTTTTCATGTGTACACTAAGAAATTGAAAATTTCATGTGTCTTGAATTTGCAGCACAAATGTTTTCATTGCACAGCACTGCTATGGAATAGTCAAGGTTCTATGGTAGCATAAAAGAAATACACAGAAGGAATCTGGACACCAGTGTTAAATCACTCTAGGTTTCAAACTCGATTCCCAGGCTTGACTACAAAAGGCTATTTAAACCATAATACAGCAGCTGAAATTTGGCGTATAAAAAATGAAAACAATACTACAAAGTCATTTTTTCCTTTTAAATTGTCAAAAATATATTTAAAACCATTACAGAACATTATAATAGACACAGCAGCTTGCAAATATATGCTTGCAGAGCTAGGAAGAGGAGAGCTAACCCATGAAAATCTCTAGGGAGAAGGCCTGGTGCACTGCAGTGAGTTCCCAAATGATCTATGTACAGTCACCCTGACCTCTGTCATCTGGTCACACAGCAGCCAGCATGGTCTTTTCTAAACGCAGGTCTGATGGGTCATCTCCGCGCATGCCACGGATTTAGGTCTTAGTCACTTCTCACCATGCTTAGCAGACAAACTCTTCCACGCGGCGCACGACGCCCACGCAGCCCGGCCTCTGCTGCCTCTCCCGGGGCGCGCGTCTCCCTCTCAGCCCCACCAGGCCGGCCCCAGCTCCTGCCCTAGGCTTAGCTGCTCCCTAAGCCTGGAACAGACCCTCACCTCCTCATCTAGGTAATGCTCCGAGGCATTCTTCAGCTCTCACCTCAAGCATCCCTTTATTCAGTTAACAAACTCTCAAGCAGGGACTTCCCTGGTGGCTCAGTGGTTAAGAATCCACCTGCCAGTGCAGGGGACACGGGTCCGTGCCCTGGTCCAGGAAGATCCCACATGCCATGGAGCAACTAAGCCTGTGCGCCACAGCGACTGAGCCTGCGCTCTAGAGCCCACGAGCCACAACTACTGAAGCCTGCGTGCCTAGAGCCCGTGCTCCGCCACAAGAGAAGCCACCGCAATGAGAAGCCCGTGCACCGCAACGAAGAGTAGCCCCCGCTCGCCACAACTAGAGAAAGCCTGTGCATAGCAATGAAGACCCAACGCAGCCAAAAATGAAAATTAATTGATTAGTTTAAAAAAAACATCTCAAGCAGAGTTTACTACGTCAGGCAGCATCCTAAGCATGTTACAAGCTAACTCATCTAAGCTCGGTACTAAATACAACCAAAACCCTAAATCTCAGGTGCTGTTCCCATCCTCATTTAACAGATGAGGAAACGGAGGCACAAGGGTTGCAGCAACCAGCCCAAAGTCATGCAGCTGTAAGGAAAGCCTTCCTAGCCTACCTCCTACCCGGGCCAGGCTTCCCCGACCAGGTCAAATTCTCACTGTGAGTTCTCACACCTCTCCTTGACAGCACTTAGCCCAGGTGTAACGGCACCCCGATTCACGTGATAAGTCCTCCCCTCCAGAGGGTGGCATGAGACCCGGCTATGCCCATCTGTACTCAACTCTGCAATGCTGAGCACAGTACCACCACCTACGAGGGGTTCACTTTCTTAAATTAAACTTTTTATTCCGAGATATTGTGATTTCACATGTGGCTGTACATAATGCAGAGAGCTCCCATATACCCTTCACTCAGCTTCTTCCAATGGTAACTCTGGCACAATCATGATACTGACAGACTGACACAGAACTTTCCATCACAAGGCCCCCTCGTGCTGCCCTTTACAGCCTCACCCACTTTCTTCCCCTCCCCCACCCCTTCCTTAACCCCTGGCGACCCATAATCTGCTTTCTATTTCTAAAACTCTTCCACTTCCACAACGCTGTATAAATGGAAGCGTGCAGTCAACGACTTCGGGGGTTAGCTCTGCACTCAGCATGACTCCCTGGAGAGCCATCCAGGGGTCGTGCATGTCAACAGGTCTTCCCTCTTCGTTGCTAAATAGTGCTCCACGATACGGACACACCATGTGTGTTTGTTTAACCATTCACCTGTGGAAGAATGATCTGGCTCTTTCCTAGGTTTGGGCTATTATAAACAAAGCCGCTATAAATATCCACGTACAGATTTTTTGTGAACTTAAGGCTTCATTTCTCTGGGATAAAAGCCAAGGAGTGCAACAGCTGGGCCATATGGTAACTGCATGGCTGGCTTTTAAAGAAACTGCCAATTTAACATCCCAATTTTACAGCCCTACCAACAATGTATGGGTGAGCCTGTTTCTCCACATCCTTACCGGCACTTGGTGGTGTCGGGTTTTTTTTCTTTTTTTTAGCCATTCTGATAGGTGTGTAGTGGTATCTCACTGTTCTTTTCGTTTGTATTTCCCTAATGGCTGATGATGTTGAACATATTTTTATGCACTCACTTGCTACCTGCACGTCCTCCTCAGTGAAATGACTGTTCATATCTTTTGCCGATCTTCTAACTGGACTGTTTTACTTCCGAGTTTCATATTTTAGAATATATATTCTAGAGACTAGTCCTTTGTCAGGTATGTTGCTTGCAAATATTTTCTCCCACTCTGTAGCTTGGTTTTCTTCCTTTTGATAGGGTCTATCACAGAGCAAAAGTAATTTTGATGAAGTTCAACTTGTCAGTATTTCCCTTAAGGAGTATGCTTTTGGCGTCAACCCTAGGAAATTTACCTACCAAAGATTTCCTCCTAAATTTTTTCCCAAAATTTTTATAGCCTTACATGTTACATTTAAGTCTGTGGTCCATGTTGAGTGAATCTTTGTATAAGTTGTAAGACACAGGTTGAAGTTTGTTTTTGTTTTTGGACGTATGGATATCCAACTGCTCCAATGCCATTTGCCAAAAAAGTTATCTTCCTTCCACTGAATTGTTTGGGGGTCTCGGTCAAAAATTAGTGGGGCGGGGCTTCCCTGGTGGCGCAGTGGTTGAGAGTCCGCCTGCCGATGCAGGGGACACGGGTTCGTGCCCCGGTCCGGGAAGATCCCACATGCCGCGGAGCGGCTGGGCCCATGAGCCATGGCCGCTGAGCCTGCACGTCCGGAGCCTGTGCTCTGCAACGGGAGAGGCCACAACAGTGAGAGGCCCGCGTACCGCAAAAAAAAAAAAAAAAAAAATTAGTGGGGCATATTTGTGTGAGTCTATTTCAGACTGCTCTGCTCTGTTTTGTTGATCTGTGTGTCTATACCTACAGCAGTAAGGACAGTATTGACTACTGGAGCTCTTGAAATTGGATAGATTGATTTCTCACACTTGGTTCTTATTTTTCAAAATTGTTTTGGTTATTCTAGTTCCTTTGCCTTTCCATATAAATGCTGGAATAGTCTGGTCTATATCTACAGAACCTTGCTGGGTCAATTAATGTCTATAGTATGAATGAATAACAAATGCCTGACGGATGACTGATACATCTGTACTTGGATGTTGCATAGGAACTCGAATTCAACAAGACCTAAGCCAAACACACATTTGCCCCAAACCTGCTCGCTCTCCCCCTCCCCCATCTCAGTTTACAGGATCACCATCTACCTAGGAGCCAAAGTCAGTTTGGAGAGTCACTGATTAACGTATTTAACAACCGCCTGCTGAGCGCCCAGCATGTGCTGGGGTGATGAGTAAGAAGTGGTCCCTATTCAAAGGCAGGGAAGGTGACAGACAGACAAACAATGACATATGGTGTGAGCAGTGCCACAGGAGAAGTATGCACAAGGTACGTGATGACACTGAGCAGGAACAAGCTGCTGCCTGGGGAAGTCTGCAAACACTGAGAGAGGAAATGAGCACTGAAGGATTAAGGACGCATCAACTAGGCCAACTACGAGGTGCCGAGTCAGTAAAGGAAAAGAAAAAAGGACGTGCAAAAGCACAGCAGCATAATAAGACCCGCTCGGGTAGCTTACGGAAGAGGCAGGGGCTGGAGAGGAGCCAGGGAGGTGGACGGACGCCAGAGAAAGGCAGGCGCTCCTACGTCCTGCTGAGGAACTTACTCGTGACAACACGTGGGAAACCATTAAGAGGTTTAAGAGAGTAATCACCTGATCAGATACAAACTTCAACAAGCCAACGGCAGCAGCAGCGTGGAAGGCAGAGGAGAAGGGCAAGAGTGACCCGGGGAGGGGACTCCAGGAGACCTTGAAGAGCCATGGACACAGCCCGGTGAGGTCATCACCGAACTGAGTCATGGCCACATGAAGAAGTCGGAAGGGCTGCGAGGGACATTTAAGAGGCCACGGTAGCTAACAAAACGCGAGGAAAGTGAAGGAGAAATTTAAGGTATCTGCTCGGCTTCTCACTTGATTGATTCAAAACAGCTGGAAGAAACAAAGTGCAGTCTCCAGCAGCTTGTGGGGACTCAGAACCAGAGCGCTCTTTCCAACAGCAGGATTACACACCCAGGCTTTAGTCCTATTCCAGGCCAGACTACAGTGAGGGGATGGCGACCCTGAGTGCACCCGTCCAGCCCCCCAGCTGCAGACACTGAGCGGTTCAGCACCAGCACTGGGGGTGGGGAGCAGAACGAGGGAGACCTGGAACCCTGAGCCTGAGGGGGGCACGCTGCTTCTTCATAGCTTCCAACAAGGCTTTGCCCTCTCATCGAGGGGACTGGGTAGGGCTGAGGACCATGGCCAAGCTGCAAAGGCATGTCAGTCAGCTATCTGACAGAACAGCAGGCACAATCAACCCCAGAGAAAGAAGAAAAGAAAATCCCAAACGTCAGCAGCCAGAGAGATGAACAAAAGTCTCAAGAGCAGGGCTTCCCTGGTGGTACAGTGGTTAGGAATCTGCCTGCCAGTGCAGGGAACACGGGTTCGAGCCCTGGTCCGGGAAGATCCCACATGCCGCGGAGCAACTAAGCCCATGAGCCACAACTACTGAGCCTGTGCTCTAGAACCCGTGAGCCACAACTACTGAGCCCACGTGCCACAACTACTGAAGCCCGAGTGCCTAGAGCCCACGCTCCGCAACAAGAGAAGCCACCACAACGAGAAGCCTGCACACCGCAACGAAGACCCAACACAGCCAAAAATTTAAAAACAAACAAACAAACAAAAAGTCTCAACAGCAATGACTGCAGGGAGGTAGAACTCTGACTGATGTAGTCACTTGGAAGTAAGGAGCTTCCTCATGTAAATATTTCAAGAACTGGGTGTGCGAAAGACTTGTCAAAGATTAAAACGTGACGATAGTTTTCAACACGATCACTTACACATTTACTAAAGTTTGTAAAATGGCTACTCATGTACCAGAAACTGTAAAAAAAAAAAAAAAAATAGATAAAATTTTTATTTATTAATGGCATCATATCTGTATAGGCCTTACAGCTTTCAATAAACTTCAGCATAAATTACATAATATACTGTCCTCAAAAGGGATATGGTAATTTTTTCCTATAAATTACTATATATCCATATAATGACAGGCAAGTCATGACAGACGTCACAGAAGACACTGAAATTGGTATAAGAGCTCGGGGAAAAGATAGCATCCGTCTCTAATGGATGATGAGAAGACTTCTTTGCAAGAGACACACTTGAATTGGACCTTAAAAGGTAAGTGGGAGGGATTCTCTGGCGGTCCAGTGGTCAGGACTCGTGCTTTCACTGCCAGGGGTCCAGGCTCAAACTCTGGGAGGGGAATTAAGATCCTGCAAGGCACGTGGTGTGGCCAAAAAAAAGGTAAGTGGGATTTTACGGGGCACAGGTGGGAGAAGAGGTTAGTTCGTTGAAGCAACATTGCAGCATTGGCGTGAATCAAGCCATGGAGCCAAGAAGGTGACAAAGACATTTGGAGATGAGTGAGTGTGTGCAGAGAACACGAGTCCAACAAAAGGTTTCGTGGTCAGATAAGTTTGGGTGATAAAATATACCCTGTCTAGAACTGTAATGGCTAACAGCATAAGAAAGGTTCTTGAGAAAACCTGTAGTAAACATTAAGCTCATAAACAGAATTTATTACAAGTTTCTCAAATTAACGTTACCAGGGAATGACCCCTCTACCCATTGTAACATCATGAAACTTAGATCACAGCATCACCATGTTAAAAAAGACCTTTTACCCCAATACAAATTGTCAGTACTCACAAGAGATGACAGTAATGGAGCGGATTTCTCCCCCAAGTGACGTTTCCTGGTATTGTATCCTACTGTCCATTAAGTTAGCTGCATGTCCAAATCGCTGCACCTTAGATATTTCTCTTCAAAAAAGTATTAAATGCTAAAGAAAGTGGCTTTCTAGTCCGAAGAAAATTTCCCAGATTCGTAAATATTTTTAGATCCAGTCAAAACATAACTGCGAGATGATTTTAAAAGGAAAAACACACACACAAATATAAAAGTCAGACTATACCAAGTAAACAGGTAAACAATCCAACAAAAAGATGCTGTGGAATGGAAGACTTAGACTTTGAAGACTAAAATTTAATTTCCATGACTTTACAAGACAGAAACTGTTCAACTACTTCCCACGAGGGCAAGAAATGTATTTACCTGACGTGGTTCCAATCAAAGTTGCAGATCAAATCTCTCTATATTTCAGCAATGCAAATAGGCATTTTCCCCACGTGGGTTCATCTTTCATTTTATACTTAACCTTATACGTAACCGAAGAACACTGATCTTTAAGAATCAAAATGTATCATAGCTACAATGTTTATAGACATGTGAAAGTGCATAATTAAAAAACACAAGAAAAGAGTTTTAGAGTAGTGGCATGAGGATTAAAAAAAATTTTTCCAGAGTTTCTGTAATTTTACATTATTTGTATAACTGAAGAATAAATGGACCTGCGGTGCCATCTCTCTCACCCCATCTTTTCTTCCAGCATTTTGTTGACTCTTGCTCGCAATGAAGTGCAGCCACTGAGAGCAAGAGCTCTGAAATCACACTGCCAGGCTTCAGGCTCAGTTCTGACACTGACTGAGACCCTGGGCAAATTAATTAAATCCTCTATGCCTCAGTTTCCACAGCTCTATAACGGGAAAAATGAAAGTACCTTCTTCAAGGGGTTGGAGTGAGAATTGAGATAATCCACAAAACCACTTAGGAAAGATCCTGAACCACAGAATTCACTCAATAAATATTAACACATCATATTTTAGATCCCTGCTGAAAAGTTTGACTAGAAACTAAGATGAAAGTTCTACAAAGCAGTGATAGCGGCCAAAAACCTCACAGGACACTGCTTTGATATCTGACCCACCACAGAGATCAAATCTGGCTTCCTGAGCCATCTGAAAATTATTACCAACATGTCACAACAGGAAATGGAAAGCCTATCACCAACATGACCTGGAAAACAGCCAATTCACTAACATAAAATCCTAACCTCAGCAAATCCTTCCCCTAAACTGTATATATCCAAAACCGGGTTAAATATTGGCATTCCTAATGAGCTATGTATGATTGAAAACACATGCTGAAACACAAGTTCCAACTCAAGTTGTAGGTACTATACATTCATATTGACCTCTTAAAATAATGTGACCTGTTCTTCAAAGATTCAGTCTTTGAAGTGTGGGGAGTCAGGTGTGGGAGAGCTGCAATCTGCCATGGGTTCTTCCAACAGTGGCTGTTCTTATTAACCAGAGGTCATAAAAGCTGGCGTAACCTGAATAAATAACCGCAGGGCGCACACCTGGTTTTTAAGCCACCGTCTTGTAACAAGCAAATTAGCAACAGCACCTTTTAAGATGAAATCAACAACCTATACACGAGCATTTTAACTTCTCTGTGTACTCCTGTGCTACACAGACAGTATTTTCCACTGACTCACAGAGGCAAGTAAAATTGACTGACACCGGTTAAATTATTTCCATGCTGACCTCATCAAGAAAAGATTCTTCTAAATTAACTCTTGAGAGATGCAAAGTAAAGCATTTCTGGAAAGATTCAACAATCAAAGACCTAAACCACAGTGATGCTGCTGTAACTGAACTGCATGCTGTAAACTCAAAAAAGTTTATAGTTTGCAGAACTAAACTTTTGAATTACCGAAGAGAAAAAAATGGTACGGTCACTGTTGATTCATTTCTTATTTAAAAAAAATTTTTTTTCTTCCAAAGGAAACACAAATCTCGGCCTCTAATATGCATAAAGTATGTGTAATTATCTTCTAGGTGCTCCGGTTTTGAAATGCTATACAAATAAAGCACATTATATACAAATCGATTTGAGTCTAACGTGGTTTCCGGTCCAAGTTTAAGAACAAAACACAAATGTTACATATACACACAAACTATGTCTTGATATACACATAAATGTAAAGAAAGAGACACTGAACTTTATATTTGGGCAAATTTCGCAAAAGTAAAACCCACAATTAATCTCTTCCTGGCACCTACGTCCATTCTGCTCAAAGGTCTTTCGGCGGTTCCCGAAGGAAACAGGTGAAAGCTCAGAGAACGCCCGCGGGCCACGCCTGCTGCGGGCAGGGTCAGCGTCCCAGGACGGAGAGGCGAGCGGCCCGCCCCTGCCGCGTGGACGCCACGGCCCCCGACCCGCTGCCGCCGCCGCCGCCGCCGCCGCCGCCACTCACCTCGCCGCTCAGAGGCAGACAGCAGCCCCGGGGCCGCGTCCTGCGCCGCCGGCGGGCTCCGCATCTGAGGGCGGCCGGCGCGGCCAGCCCCACCGCGACCGCAACCCACGGGCTCAGCCGGGAGGGAGCCGCATCAAGTTGCAGCCGCCGGCTCCGGGGCCCTGGACTCGACCTGCTGCTGCCCCGAATCAAACAAGACCGCCTCCGAGCTCACCTCCCTCTGGAGGGACCGCAGCTGCAGCCATGCTCCAAGTCGGGGAGGAACTGGAGCGGCCGGCCACCAGCACCCCTCCTCGGCGTTCGGCCCGACTCCGGCCGCGGGCGACGGGACTGCAGGAAGGGCTGCGGCTCGGGACCGTTCCGACCGACCGACCCACCGACCCCGGGAAGCCGACAGGAGCGGCGCTAGCAGGGCCGACAGGTGCGTCGGCGCCTGACGTCACCGCGTAGCCGTGGACGTCCGGTCGGAGCCGCGTCGATGCCCATTGGGCCGTGTGGGAACAGGGGGCGGGACGCGTGGAGGCAGTAGGCGGGACCTTTGGAAGCAGGGGCGGGGCTTGTGGAGGATGGGGAGGGACTTGTGGCGGCAGGGGGCGGGCCGCGTGGGAGCAGTGGGCGGGCCTAGTGGAGACGCGGGGCGGGCCTTGTGGAAGCAGTGGGAGAACCAGGTGGGAGCAGGGCTCTGACCGTGTGGAGGCAGGAACCGGCCTTGTGGGAACAGGGGGCAGGCCATGTGGGTCAGTGAACGAACCAGGTGGGAGCAGGAGGCGGGCCGTGTGTGGGTAGTGGGAGGGCCGTGCGATGCAGTGGGCGGGGCCGTGGCGCCTTGGGGCGGGGCCGGCTGCGGGCGCGACCTTTCCCAGTGGTTGGTCACGCCCCTCGCGGTGTGGAGGTCCTCCTCGTGGTGACCTCGCGAGAAGACTGAGGTGGTACCGGGCCGCTCTCCCCGAAGGGCACTGCGCGCGGTCCGGCGGATCTCAGGTTCGGGTTCGGCGCCGGCCGGACCTCGGCGTCCAGCAGCGCGGAGACTGGGCTACCGTGGCGGGAGCGTTGATTCCGTGGGCAGCCGGTCTGTCTGAGCCGGCACCCTGTTAGCCGTTACGAATTGTTAAAAATAATGCTTGTTAATTGACTACTTTGGAGAAGACATGTAACCTGAGGACTCGAATGGCAGAGCTGAGTTGATTTCCTTTTGGCAGACACCTGTGGAACTCCTCAGGCGCGCCAGTGCGGAATCCCAGAGTAGGGAGGGCCGCTCAAGGACAGTCCAGGACGCGGCTCTGCGGCGTGGGGACGACCTGAATCCCACAGGTGACCTCTGACCTGGAGCTGGGGGGGCGGGGGGGATGTCCAACAGTACCTGGTGGAATGAGAGGACGGGGCTCTGCGGCGTGGGGACGTCCTGAATCCCGCAGGTGACCTCTGACCTGGAGCTGGGGGGGCGGGGGGGGATGTCCAACAGCACCTGGTGGCAAGGAAAGGAAGAAGTGTAAAGGCGAATGGTGCCCTGGCGTTACTGGAATGTAGGTGGAAGAGGGATGAGGAGGTGGGTCGCTGATGCAGTTGTATGGAAGAGTTTGTGTTTTATCCCAGATAACTGGGAGTTGTTGAAACAGTTGTGGTGGTTGTTGTTGTTGTTTGAGTAGTTTTTTTGCACAATTTTTATTATGAAAGTTTTCAAACCCAAAATACCTGAGAGTATGAAATGAGTTTATTGCATACTCAAATATGGTTTTTCATTCCTTTAAGGTATGTGATAAACACTCTCAAATTTTCTGTCTTCAAAGTCTAAAGTCGGGCTTCCCTGGTGGCGCAGTGGTTAAGAACCCGCCTGCCAACACAGGGGACACGGGTTCGAGCCCTGGTCCGGGAAGATCCCACGTGCCGCAGAGCAACTAAGCCCGTGCGCCACAACTACTGAGCCCACGTGCCACAACTACTGAGCCCACGCGCGTAGAGCCCGTGCTCCGGAACAAGAGAAGCCACCACAACGAAGAGTAACCCCCGCTCACCGCAAATAGAGAAAGCCCACGCACAGCAATGAAGACCCAATGCAGCCAAAGATAAATAAATGAATAAGATTTTTTTTTTAAGTCTAACATCAACTTACAGTAGCTGCATGTAACATGGAGATGTTTTAATCATGGGCATGACGGGATCAGTCATCTAGATGCAAAAATCCTGCTGTATTAGCTTCATCTGTATTCGGGTGTAATTTTTTACCCTGAAACTTGTGACAGTCGGAGGCAGACATTATGAAACTCTCCCCAAAGATACTTCAGCGTGCATCTCCTAAGAACAACACCTCTCCAACGCGATCACATATCACAGCTAGGAAGTTAATAAGAAATCCCTCGTATCATCTGATAACCAGGCTATATTTAAATTTTGCCAGTTGTCAACAACAATGAAACATCTTTTGAAGACTTTTTTTTCAAACCAGGATCCAGACAAGTTTTAAACGTTGCATTTTGGTTATGTTTCTTACATCTCTTTTGTTCTTCAACAGCCCCTCCAATTTTTCATAGCACTGATGTTTTAAAGAGACAAGTTGCCTTGTAGAATGTTGCACGTTGAACCGTTGTCTTTTCATCGTAAGAGTAATCATGGCTTGTGTAGATTGACTGTGTCCCCAAAGAACCCCCTCCCTCCCTTACCCCATGCTTTATTTGGAAGTAGGGTCTTACAGATGTGATCAAGGAAGGTCATTAGGATGGGCCCTAATTCAACAGGACTGGTGTCCTCAGAAGAGAAGAGACACAAAGACAGACATACAGGAAGATGGCATGTGAAAATGGAGGCAGAGACTGGAGTGATGCTGTCCGGAGCTAAGGAGTGCTGGGGGCACCAGAAGCTGGCAGAAGTAAGGAAGGATTCTCCCCGAGAGCCCTGTGGGAGAGCAGAACCCTGCTGACACCTTCATTTCAGACTTCTAGCCTCCAGAACTGTGTGAGAATACAGTTCTGTTGTTTTAAGACCCCCCGTTTGTGGTACTTTGTATGAAAGTATGAAATGCGAGCTGGTGTCGCCCTGTACAACCTGACCAACCTTAGTGCCCCTCGCCACAATAAGATACTATTAAGTGTGTCTTGGATATCTTTCCAGGGACTTTTTAGGCATGTACAAACATATTACGTACATGAAATGATGGAGGAAACTTTATTCACCAGTAGCCCTGTTAAGAGAGAACTGTCTTGGCTTGACCAAACCTTCTGGTAAGTGTAGAGTAGGAGACCCTAGATAGGTCTCAGCTGGTTCCTAGAGTCCAGGGAAGCACGTGGAGGGAGAGGAGGCTGTTTTCCTTTGGAGAGAGGAAAGGGGGGGAAAGGAGCCCTGTCGACCGGGAGAAGGTGGGGTAAGTGCTGGAGGAGAGTTTGCTGCCGAGTGTTGCACAGCAGGGTGTGCAAGAGGAGCTTCTTTGCCTCCCTACCAAATTGTATCAAACTCTGTATCACACACTAATGCTTTTGATTATGTACACTTTGGGGGCCCTCCAGTAAAAACACAGGAGAGTAATGAATATCTGATCTAAATATGTATTTTTTGTATCTTTGAGGCACATAGCACTCTATAAGCATTAATATCAACATTCTAGATTCAACTCATCCTTTTTGATAGCTACATACAACATATCACATAAAAGGTCTTTAAGTAGGGTCCGGTGACATGATTCTACTTGTTGTTGTAGGACTGAGGCCGCTGTTTTGTTGCCTTCTTGCCAGCTGTTAACCAGAGATCACCCTCAGCTCCTAGAGATTGGTCTCAAGTCCCACCCACATGCCTCTCACAATGTAGTGACTTACCTCTTCAAAGCCAGCAGAATTTCTCTTCCTTTCCCTTGAATCTGACTCCTTTGAAGGGCAGGAGGGGTTATGTCATTAGGTCAAGCCCACCCATCATAATGTCATTTTTTTATGAACTCAAAGTCAATTGACTAATAACGTTATCATGGAAGTGAAGTCCACCATGTTTACAGTCCTGCCCACACTCAAGGAGCAGCAGTTACGCCAGGCACGTACACCAGGGCCTGGGAATCTCGGGGCCGCATCAGAATTCTGCCTGCAGCAGCCCCTCCTCCAGCCCCTAATGATTCACGGGTAAAGTGCATTCACCCCTTCCCAACGTTCGCAAGGGCCTCGTGCCAGTACAGCATCTGCGTGAAGTCCAGGGTCTCGTCTAAATCTAAATCTCATCTGTTCAGTGTCCAAAAGCTCTTCCATGTCAGGTGAAGATGGGGCCCCTGGGTGTGATCCACTAATTCCTCTTCGTCTGTGGACCAGTGGCCCTGAAGAGCCAAGTTACCTGCTCCCAACACACGCGAAACACAGGGCTGGGGCAGGCAGAGCAACAGTGGCAGGCCTTCCAGCCCACAGGGAGAGGCAGGAAGATGGGGGCCTGTTCTCAACACGCAGCCGCCTTCCACGGTGGCGAGGCTGCCCCTCTCTTCCCTGAGTGCAGTAGTTGGATTTGGGGTGGTTTTGTGTTTTTGAGAAAAGGAAATCCCCTTTGTGTTGCCCTCACCCAAGAGGATTTTGTGCCTTCAGAGGCTAGAGCATCAGCTTCCCCAGATCCTGTATCTGCTTCACTGGCTGACAGCCTCTTCACTTCCTGACTCAGCACCGGCACCAGCTCACAAAGCAGGTTTTTCTCACTGTGACTTTATTTCATAACCCCCTTTGCCCTTCCCTGTCGCTAGGCCTCACATATAATTATAGGAGTTTACACAGCAGATTTCCTTAACTCCAAATCTCAGGCTAGGCCATTTAAACAAACAGGCAGAACACACCCAAAGTTCTTGCTATCTAAGCCCGGAACCATGAGGCCTAGTCACCCAACGTGTGTGGTAGTCAGAGGGCCACTCAGGTCACCTTTGTAGGATCAAGAAATTCAGCTTCTTGCAATTAAAATAAACTATGCCCCAGAATATTAAAAAAACTGTGTCTGGTTTATTTGAAAAGCCTAAAGATTCAAAAGTCTTCTAAGGACATACCTTAGGACCTGCCAAAATTAGGGATCCTTTCCCTTGTTACCAGGAAAGTCTACTCTCCCTTGTATACTTCTGAGTGCAAAGAGTTGAAAATTGTAGGATATCAGGCAAAAGACTTTCACTCCTTTTAAATTATTTTTAATATACAGGGCCGAGTAATACCCAGAGATTACCTGCTTGGTGTTTTATGGGAGGTTACCTCTGTGCAAAGGTACCCTCCAAATACACGAGCCCACAAGCTATCCCAGAGGTCAGGGAAAGAAAGCCAGCACACCCTGAGACGCCAGGGAGAAAGAAAGTCAACACAGTTAGATAGGGTACAAGGGGGGTGGAAAGATTAAAACCTGTGGTCACGCAATGTACATACGTCCTGTCTCTTTTTGGTGTGTCAGCCTCCTGTGGACGGTGGGGTAAGTCGAACCAGAGGTGAGGTTTGAGCGAGGGTGCAGAAATGGAAGGTGCCCTAAGCCAACGACACACTCTGGCTCTGTCAGAGAGATGCAAAGCGAGAGGGCCTGGCCACAGCCCCAGGTTGTCAGCTAACCTGCTGAGCACTTTTTGGGCAGGACACGTAGGACACAGTAAGAGTGTTGCCTCTGGGTGGCAGGATTAAGACCCATGAATGTTGGGTGTCTCATGGGCATTTAGTGTGTCGTGAAGATATGGTGCTTGATGCATATTCGATGCCTCTTGTATGTTTAGTGCCTCATGAACATGTGGCATCTCTTGGGCTTTCCAGCCTTTTCAATCTCTGTTCACAAGTATCAATATATGCCCTACTGACCTCTTCTGTCCACCATGTCTCACAGCTGAGTAACTTACTTATCTGTGCTTAACACATGAGTTTTTTCTATCCTGTTTATTTCTTTTCTCCCAGGACAGAATTCAATTTTCTCAGACAACACAGTCCTGGGCTTCAGAGCTGGTATGGTGCCCAGCTGGTGATAGGGGTGCCCACAATGCAGTCAGACTTCTCGGGACTCTTTCATTGCTGGTATCATGGTAGAATTCACGGAACCATGCTCATATCCAAGCCCAGTTTTCTCTTATTTTACTTGGGACACTGTTGGACAAGTTTCTTAGGTTCTTTCTTAGAAAAATGTTGAAAAGGAAGTGAAAACTTTTCTAAACTAAGTGGAATTTTTCACAAGAGATTTACAGACATTCTGTTTTCTTCTCTCCTTGAAGATACGTAGCCTAAATTGGGGGAGAGGTGCCTAGGTTTGAGAACAGGCAATAGTCGGAGTCACAGTATTGTGCTATAATTGTCCAACATGAGGAACTATAGTTAACACTATAGTTAACTGTGTGGTATATTTGAAAATTGTTCATAGACCAGATACGAAGAGTTCTCATCACAAGGGGAAAAAGTGTGTTTCCTTTTTTTGGTATCTACATGAGATGATGCATGTTAACTAAGCATTGTGGTAATTGTTTCACAATATACGTGAGTGAAATCATTATGCTGTACCCCTTGAACATATGCAGTGCTGTACATCAACTGTATTTCAATAAAACTGGAAAAACCCAAACCAAACCAATGACTAAAAATAAATAAAAAGCCGTCAGCACACAGGAAGTAGTTGGAGGCACAGCAAACTATGTTATGTGAATAAAGCCAGGCTCCTGTACTTTAAGTCATAGTTTCTGGCTGGAACTGAGCTGGAGCACTAATAACAACTCTACCAAGACTTGTACTAGCTTTACTCCTCCTCCACCAACCAGCCAACAAAACCTTGAAGCTCTCAAGAAAAGTGAAAAAGAAGAATAACGCACAGTGCTAAGAGTGTGCTTATTCCAACCAGCTCTGGTGCCCCGGCAGAGCCAGAGAACACATGGTAGACATCGCCAGTGAGTGCATGTGGTGGCACGCATTCCTTTCTGCCAGCATTTCTGTCACTCTGGAAGTGGCAGCTTGAAATGTGCTGTTTTATAGACTTAGCAAAAGAAGTGAAAAAGAGCACTGGGAATCAGATTTCAGTTTCTCCTAGATTCTTGCTTTCTGGCCTCAGTCAAGTTGCTCTAAGTTTTCCCTGAAATAGAAAAACCTGGAGATATGATTATTTCCCATAACAACTTGAGAAATACATTAAAAAAACAGGTCTGCAGAAAATCAGAGATATGAACAAAGCCATGGAGATCTGCTTCATGTATTGGTGAGCTGTTTCAGAAAAACAACTGATTTTTTTTTTTTTTTTTTTTTGCAGTACGCGGGCCTCTCACTGTTGTGGCCTCTCCCGTTGCGGAGCACAGCCTCCGGAGGCACAGGCTCAGCGGCCATGGCTCACGGGCCCAGCCGCTCCATGGCAAGTGGGATCCTCCCGGACCGGGGCACGAACCCATGTCCCCTGCATCGGCAGGCAGACTCTCAACCACTGCGCCACCAGGGAAGCCCCTGTATTTAATTTTTGATAGTTTGGTTAATATGTGTCTTGTCATGTTTCTCCTTGGATTTATCCTGTATGGGACTCTCTATGCTTCCTAGACTTGATTGACTATTTCCTTTCCCATATTAGGAAAGTTTTCAACTATAATCTCTTCAAATATTTTCTCAGTCCCTTTCTTTTTCTCTTCTTCTTCTGCGACACCTATCATTCAAATGTTGGTGCATTTAATGTTGTTCCAGACGTCTCTGAGACTGTCCTCAATTGTTTTCATTCTTTTTTCTTTATTCTGCCCTGTGGTAGTTATTTCCACTATTTTATCTTCCAGGTCACTTATCGGTTCTTCTGCCTCAGTTATTCTGCTATTGATTCCTTCTAGAGAATTTTTCATTTCATTTATTGTGTTGTTCATCTTTGTTTGTTTGTTCTTTAGTTCTTCTATGTCCTTGTTAAATGTTTCTTGTGTTTTCTCCATTCTGTTTACTAGATTTTGGATCCTCTTTGCTGTCATTACTCTGAATTCTTTTTCAGGTAGACTGCCTATTTCCTCTTCATTTGTTTGGTCTGGTGGGTTTTTATCTTGCTCCTTCGTCTGCTGCATATGTCTCTGTCTTCTCATTTTGCTTACCTTACTGCGTTTGGGGTCTCCTTTTCACAGGTTGCATGTTCGTAGTTCCCTTTGTTTTTGGTGTCTGCCCCCAGTGGGTAAGGTTGGTTCAGTGGGTTGTGTAGGCTTCCTGGTAGAGGAGACTTGTGCCTGTGTTCTGGTGGATGAGGCTGGATCTTGTCTTTTTGGTGGGCAGGACCGCATCTGGTGGTGTGTTTTGTGGTGTCTGTGAACTTATTATGATTTTAGGCAGCCTCTCTGCTAATGGGTGGTGTTGTGTTCCTGTCTTGCTAGTTGTTAAAGCCTGAAATTTAAGACCTGACTAGATAATGTTTTATCTTTGCATGTCAAGCTAGACCTACCAGATTAAGATCCAGAAATGCACCAGGCTGCTGCAGTTTCCATCCAAGCTCCCTGCAGCTAATGGTTCATTTAAACTGTACATCTAGCATAAGGCCAGAGTAGGCTTTCAGGAGTGTGGCTTAAAACTAAAAGCTCTCCTCTTAGAATATAAAAAGATGGAGTGCACAGACACTGAGTTGTTTTCCTCTTGCATTTGAATATTACATGTTTTCAAGAGGTCTGGATTTTAGAGAATGTGTTTCCTCCTATTTAAGGTTTTAGGTCTTTCTCTTCCCCAATCACAAAAGATGACTTGTGTGTCAGGATAGTTTGATCACATACATAAAACTACACAAACACATGGCCTTTTCATAACTTCACGAAGGGAAAACACTCAGTGTAGGTGGACTGCCAACCACCTGCTCTAATTTGTTATCCTGCAGTTTGTCTCATTGCTGCCTGCTTTCTGGAAAGAACAAACCACAATACCCAGCCCTGAATATGTCTGTCCCCATCACCCAGCATGGCACTCAATTTACTGTGAATGAATGACAGGGTATTTTTCTGAAAAACCTCAGTAGAAGAGCACTTTAGTAATAGTCCCTTTCTGCTTGCCATGTTATACACTGCTATGAATAAAGGTTTAAGGAATTTTCTTTTTTTTTTCTACCAGAAAAGAGGTCCACAAGTGTAATTTTATAACCATATTTAGGATAGAAGTCTGTTTAATTATCATAATTTTAAAAATTAATTTAGGAACTCCCTGACAGTCCAGAGGATAGGTCTCGCTCAGTGCATCCACTTGCAGTGGCCCCGGTTCTGTGCCTGGTCGGGGAACTAAGATCTCACAAGCCGTGCAGTGAGGCCTGAAAAAAACATTATTTTAGTGTTGCCATTTCTTTTTTTTTTTCAAATGGAAATATTGTTGAAACCAAGCAGGGTCCTGTGGGGTCTTCCCTGGGGACAGACCCCTCCCTCCCACCCATGTCCCCTGCCTGTTGTTTTTATTTTTTATTTTTTATTTTTATTTTTTTGCGGTACACGGGCCTCTCACTCTTGTGGCCTCTCCCGTTGCGGAGCACAGGCTCCGGACACGCAGGCTCAGCGGCCGTGGCTCACGGGCCCAGACGCTTCACGGCATGTGGGATCTTCCCGGACCGGCGCACGAACCTGTGTCCCCTGCATCGGCAGGCGGACTCTCAACCACTGCGCCACCAGGGAAGCCCCTGCCTGTTGTTTTTAGAAAAGCTTTAGCCTCTTAGGCCTTCTCCAGCTTCCAAAGAGCAAATTTAATCAGAGAATTGAGAAAATATATAAACAGAGGAAAATTATCAAGCAAGATGGAATAATAAGAGTGTAGCCATAAAACAAAGTCAAGGACATTTATTTCCTTCTCAAGGGCTGTAGATAATATCCTGAGCCATATCCTTGAGTTGTTTTGCAGATACCGAAGCCCCCACCGGTGGAAGAAGTTAACTGCATGCTGACCACCAGCACATAGACCGCAGACTGCTTGGAGCCAGAAAACTGGTAATTGAGTTTCCTGGAATATCACCATGTCAGCTCACCATCAACCAATCAGAGAATTGTACACGAGATGATCATGCACTCTGTGAACCTCTCCTTCCCCAGCCTTCCAAAACCCTTCCATGAAAGTCATCAGGGAATTTGGGTGTTTTGAGCATGAGCTGCCCATTCTCCTTGCTTGGTGCCTTATAATGAACACTGCACTTTCCTTCCTCACAACCTGCTGTCAGTAGATTGGCTTTACTGAGTGAGGGAGAGTGGACCCAAGTTTGGTTTGGTAACATTGTTTACAGAATTTCTTGATTACTAAAACAAACTTATTCTTTAAAAAAACAAAAATATATATATATATATACATACACACACGCATATTTATTTATTTAGCTGCACTGGATCTTAGTTGTGGCACACGGGATCTCCATTGCCCTGTGCAGGCTCTTTAGTTGCGACATGTGGGATCTTTTAGTTGCAGCAGTGTGAACTCTTAGTTGTGGCATGTGGGATCTAGTTCCCTGACCAGGGATCAAACTGGGGCCCCCTGCATTGGGAGGGTGGAGTCTTAGCCACTGGGCCACCAGGGAAGTCCCAAAACAAACTTATTCTTTTTAAAATGGACACATTGAGTAAGAAACTAATAGGTAAATGGAAGAGAAATCCATAAATAGACACTGGTATAAATAGGAAATGTAGTGTATGATAAAGTTTACATTTCAAATCAGTCGAAAAGGAAATCACATTTAACAAATGATTCTGCATAACTAGCTTTCCTCCAAAAGAAAACCAAGTTATTCTCCCTATGTTACTTATATATAAAAATAAATTTCAAGTGCATTAAATTCATTAGACAATTAAAATCCAAGAACATTGAGATTATTTAGATAATTCTGGGGTGAAGGAACATTTGCTTGGCAAGATGAGGAACCTAACTGACAAAGAAAAAGACCGATAGATTTGACCACAAACAAACTGACAAATTTCTGTATGGTCAAAGATGCCATAAAACACATCAGCAACTCTAGCCGGGGCCACAGGGAGCAAAAGCACCACCCAGCAGACCCCTGCTTGACTTCCTGGCCTCAGAAGTGTGAGAAATAATAAATCGTTGTTGTTTTAGGCCAGTAAGT
Source organism: Mesoplodon bidens (assembly GCF_964165515.1). Lineage (NCBI taxonomy): Eukaryota > Metazoa > Chordata > Mammalia > Artiodactyla > Ziphiidae > Mesoplodon > Mesoplodon bidens. The sequence continues at coordinate 116,764,004 of NC_138162.1, forward strand.
TTTAGGGTGGTTTGTTACACAGAAATATATAACCAAAGCACAGGAGTACCTATTAAAGTGAAAAAAGAAGAAAAAAAAAAAGCATGCTTTTTGACCCAGCAAACCCTCTTTTCAGAATCTATCCTTCATAAATAATAATACCAGTGGAGACCATCTCTATGTCTGTTGAGTGGGATCTATTGAAATAGATTTCAGTACATTTATCTCATGGAGTATTGATTAATTGATCTCTGCAGAAATGTTCATGATTTACTGTTAAAAAAATTCAGGTGGCAAAATAATGTATATACTATAATCTCATTTTAAAAGATTAAAACTAATATATATGAATACAAGCTCATGCATGTTTTTATGAGCTTAGAGAAAAATGTAGATTATATACGTGAAACTTAACAGTGGCTTCCTGGGGGAGTGAGCACAGGCTGACTTCTGGAAACTGACTGCATACGGACCTTACGTATGCATGTTTGTGTTATTGGGTTTTTGCAAGGAACAGACTTTTTGTTGTTTGAAAGAAAAATCCAATAAAATACTTAAATAAAAAGAATCAAAGGAACCTAAACACACTCTTGTTGTAAAAAGAAAAAAATATTACCGAAGTATATAAACTAGAAAGAGAAATAATCAGGTAATCCTTTTAACTCAGGTTATGAAACTGAGTCCCCCTAAAACCAAGTTGCCTTACCGAGTTTATGATTCATCTCTCCTTCCAAAATTTTATTCCTTTTCTTGTCCCTGCTGACCTCAATCCTATGCTCCCTGAACACTCATCAACCAGAATCAGATGACTGAAATTGTTGTTGCTGATAACATTGCTAAAGTACTAAAATTGCTATTATAGATATCATTAACATATAAATGCAGGTTGTTTCTCCAGGGCAAGATGAGCTCACAGATGCCCCAGCCATGGAACACCTGGCCAGAGAATCATAATCCACAGACATCCTGACTCCTGATTTTCAATTAAGAAATGTGACAAGACAATGCTTAACCCCAGCTTCTCTGTTTTTCCCCTTTAAAACAAACAAACAAACAAACAAACCCCCCCCACACACACACAACTCAAAGACCAAGGGGTAGTGGATCTGAGGATTGTCTCCCACCCCCTTGCTTGGATCCCTGCAATAAACCCTTACTTTGCTGCAAACTCCTGCTATCGCTGTGGGAGCTTGGCTTTCTACGCCTTGGGCACTGGCCCTTTGCTCTGTTACAGTAAAGAGTGAACTGCATTATTTACTCAACAGTATGTCAGGGGCAACTTTCTGTGTCAGTACAAATAGATCTCAGTAACCCTTTTCAATGTTTTCAGAATACTCCATTGTTTGGATATATTGGAATGTATTCAGTCAATTCCTTATTGTTAGACATTTACATTGTTTTTAGTTTTTCTAATTATAAACAATGATGGTTACCTTGTGTATATATATATATATATATATACTTACCCTCTTGTCTTACAAGTGAACTTGCTGTCAAGGATATGCGTATAGCTGGCATGCCTTCTGCAAAGACTATAGCAGTTTATGTTCCCACCAACAGTTTATGACAGGAGCCTATAGAAGGGTCTGACTAATCATTCTTCATGAAAGCAGCAAAGAGCTTACTTAGATTAGCAATTGGCAATGTTTTCGTGTTCCTTTCTGTACAAAGGGATGTGGGTAGAACTGGCGTTATTGTGCATTCAGACACCAAAATTCCTACTGACTGGGGGTGGGAAGGGTCACAGGAGGTTAGCCTAGGAGTCGGGAAATGAGGGAAACAAGTCTTTTGCTTGGAGATTGAAGAGAGGAGATATACCAAAGCAGACTGCCCCAGCTTGCCAGGTTGGATGACTTGCAGTGCCATCTTCTGGCAAAGAAGCCAAAAACGTTCAATTTCCACGCTAGCAATAAAGTACTTCTTATAAGCAGGACTAAACCAGACTGGCAAGAGAACCCAGAGAGGTTTTAGGCGCTGGTGTGTTTGGGAGGGCATGAGGGGGAAGGAAGCGGATTTCTTTGAAGCCAAGGTCTGAATCATTTACATCTGAGGTCTCTGGCAGAATCTGTGGTGTCTCTGCCACGCTACCCACAACACATACAAACAGGTACTACAACCTGGGGAGTAACTAAGGTGGCTAGGCCACTGTCCTCCTTCAGCTTCAAGTTTGGATTCTCCAGTATCTTGGCTTTATTCTAGGGAAGGCAATTTAGCTGAAGGACTACACCACACCTGATCCCTTATTACACAAAGTCTGTCTCTATCTTTGAGAGTCCTGCAATGAAGAAAGGTACTTAGACCACTAACCCTTTCAATATACCAGCGAGTAATGTGTACACCCATTAGATGTAAAGGTGTAGAACCACATTTTGTTTGTTTTGTTTTTAATTTTTTTCTCTTTAAACCAAGTTATACTAAAAAAAAATTTCAAGACTTAAAAATACTTTCTTTTAATCATCGAATATACTAGGAATAGGCTTGCTTTTAAAAAACATTGTTTATTTATTTATTTATTGAGGTGCAGTCAATGTACAATATTACATAAGTTTCAGGTGTACAACGCAGTGATTCAATATTTTTACAGGTTATACTTCATTTATAGTTGTTACAAAATAATGGCTATATTTCCCTGTGGTGTATAACATATCCTTTATCATTTATTTTATACATAGTAGTTGTACCTCAATCCCATACCCCCATCGTTCCCCTCCCTCCTTCCCTCTCCCTGCTGGTAACTACTAGTTTGCTTTCTATATCTGTGAGTCTGTTTCCTTTTTGCTGTTTTTTGTTTGTTTTGTTTTTTAAAATATTTAGTAGAGGGCTTCCCTGGTGGGCAGTGGTTGAGGATCCACTTGCCAATGCAGGGGACACAGGTTCGAGCCCTGGCCCAGGAAGATCCCACATGCTGCGGAGCAACTAAGCCCATGCGCCGCAACTACTGAGCCTATGCTCTAGAGCGCGTGAGCCACAACTACTGAGCCTGTGCTCTAGAGCCTGCAAGCCACAACTACTGAGCCTGCGAGCCACACCTACTGAGCCTGTGTGTCACAACTGCGGAGGCCCACGCACCACAACGAGAGGGGTCGCCACAATGAGAAGCCCCGCGCACTGCAATGAAGAGTACCTCCTGCTCGCTGCAACTAGAGAAAGCCTGCGTGCAGCAATGAAGACCCAACGCAGCCGAAAATAATAAATTTATAAAGGAAGAAAAAAAATATTTGTTGGATTATAGCTGATTTGTTACATTCACTAGTTTATATTATTTTTTAGATTCCACATGTAAGTGATATCATACAGTATTTGACTTATTTCACTTGTCTTGCTTTTTAGAGCAAATTTAGTTTAAAAATATGGCATCCCTAAGAAATGGCCCTCAAGTTAAAAAAAAAAAATCCCTTTTTCTGTGCGGTATGGGCGAGACGAATTTATCACAGGCTTTACTGCACACCAGCTTCAGCGTGTTCCGGCTGCCGCCGGGCCTCGCTCCTGTGAGGGACGCTCTGGTCTCCCTTTCCTCCTCTCCTCTCCTCCCGCACCTACAGAGCCCGAGCCCGCCCCCGCCCCCGCCCCCGCCTGCCCTTCCCAGCCACCCCCGCTCCGCGCCGCCTTCGGCGCGCTGACGTCACACGGCCGCGCCAGGGACGCCCCGCCCTCTGCTCCGGCTCCGGGATTTGGGGCGCCGCTTGTGGAGTCCTGAGCCTGAACCCGGAGTGCATCTCCGCGTTGCCGGGTAGCCAGCGCCCGCGTGGCGAGGCTGGGGGACGAACCGGCAGGGAGCCCCCAGCCCCAATGCGCACGGCCCGCGAGGCCGCCGGCAGCCGCCTCTGAGAAGTTGGGGGGCGGCGCCCGGGGAACACCCCACGCCACCGCCGCCGTTGCAAGGGGCTCGGAAACCGGTTTGTTTCGTCCGGCGGCGCGGACCTGTGTCCCGGGGCGTTGGCCGGGGTGGCGCGGGCTGCGGCCCAATGCCCTTTCCGGACCGCGGTGGGGTGCCTCGGGCTTGCTGAGCCCTGCGTGAAGGCGGCGACCTCCGGACGGTGCCCGCCCACGGCCTGGGTCCTGAGGTGAGCTGCGCTCGGGGCAGCGTTACGTGCGCGATGGTGGGGTCGCTCGGCAAACGGGAGAGCTTGCCTCGACTTCCGATGTAGAGGCTGCGGGGTCCTCCCTGAAGTGCGCGGAAAATAGCACCAGTAGCCGCACCTCGTCGAGATGGGAGTTCTCTAAGGAGCCGTGTGTGTTACTGAGCACCCTTTGGACATTATTTAAAAAGCGATAGTGATCATGGAATTAAAATAAGAATAGAAGCGTTGGTATGAGTAAGAAGTCATTTACGTTGCTTATATCTTGTCTGCGATCTTTACGTATACCTTTTAACTAGAAAATGAGTAGCAGTTAACTGGCTGGCCCATAATCTTATATTTCAGTTTCCATAGTTTGATTCAACAATTTCTTTATGGAAGGCATTGAAAGTTCTAGGACTTGTAGAGTTCATCACAACTCTTTTTTTTATGCAGGCCTGATTTTTGTTCTCTAATGTAAGACCCGCCCCCCAAGAAGCAGAAATTTTTGTATTGCCAGGGTAAGTTACATCAGAAATAATTATGAAGGATTAAAAGTAATATCCAGTGTATGCTAATAATGGCCTTTTCTTATGATGCAGCAGTATTGCAGAGATGATGGAAGGAAGCCAGATATGGAGAGAAGTAGTTCTTTGTTTCTGCTTTAGATTTGTCTGAAATTAGAGCATCCGCAGATCTATTTTAACGTTGCCCGCTTGTTTTTGGTGAGAGGTTTGTGGGAAAACAGGTTTTCCACGTTAAGAGTCACCACTGGGAGTTTAGTAAAGGTTATGGAACTTGGCCACAGGAGTTCTTTTGAGGTCATTTTAATAATGCATTGACGTTGTACTCCAAGTATATTTTCCTCTGTCTGATCCCCTGGACTTGAATATATCCATTTCATGAATGTAAACTCTTTATTTACATGTTGGTACTTTCACTAGGGAAGCTGTTAATTGTTGTCTGAATAGTCTTACAGAGAGGAATAGACTTACAGAGAAGAACAACAAATATTTTGAAAAAACTCTATTAGGAATCCCGCTTTTGCTTTCTCCTTTTTTGAATTATGCGAAGTAAGACAGGGCCTTTCCTCACTGAGGAGTTAAACTGAGCCTCTCCCATAACCCAAAATGGTATTCATTATTTGGGGAGAACTATATGTGTAGATCCTGGTTGCAGACAGTACCCTGAGGGCTTCCTGAAATCTGTTGACACTTCTTTACCAGTGTTTCCCTTCAGGACAACTTGCTTGTTCATCAAATAGCTGAAGCAGCTGAAGAGGCTTAATTTTCCAGATTGGTGGGCATACAGCTTTTCATTCATGTACTCTGACATTTTTCTCATTCGGTGCACAAAATTTTATTACGTCAAACATTTATTTGTGGCTTAAAGGTGTTCTTAGTAAAAAGTGAGGAAAGATGTCTACTTGACTAGAGGCTAAGATATTTTTTCTGGAGCGTAGTTGACATACTTGAAAAGAGTGATGCCATATAGGAAAATTTGATGGACATTTACGTATTTTATCGTCTGAAATTTGTGTTGGTGTAAAGCGAAGAAAATGGATTTAATTTTTTTTTCCATATGGCTGCCTAGTCTAAAAACTATTTATTTCAAAATCCATCTTTTCCTTACTGATTTAAAATGTCACCATGGTCATCTACCAAATTAAAAAAAAATTTTTTTTTGTATATTTCTGGACTTTCTATGATTTACCTGTCTAGTTCATAATTATTACTGCTGATAATGTGTCTTGATATCAAGTAGAACAACTCTTCCTTCATTGCTTTTTTTTTTCCAGTATCTCTGTCTATTCTTTCTTCTTTTTTTCACATTAACTTTAAAAATCAGCTCGTCTGATCACCCTCACCCCCAGAGTTTGTGTTTTTACTAGGGAAGCAGTAAATTTAGAGATTAAGAATTAAAATCTTTCGACTACTGAAACTTCCTTTCCTTTTCTTCCTTCCTTCCTTCCGGGTATGTCTTTTTGTTTTTTCTTCATTTTTTCTCTCTGTTCTTTTGTTGAATATATTCTGCTGGTTTACTTTACATATTACTAATCCTGCTGTATGCTGCCTGCTGTAAAACCCATGCGATGAGTTCTTAATTCCAGATATTTTATATTTTACTTCTAGAAGTTCATTTAGTTTTTAAAAATAAATTTCAGTTCTTTGTTGAAATTCTCCATCTTTTAAAAACTCACTTTTGTCCATCGTTTCCTCCTATTTTCTTGAACGTATTAATCAAGGTTATTTGAAGTCCCCTGCGGCTAGCTCCGTATTTGAGTCGTTCGTGAGTCTGTTTCTGTGGTTAGGTCTAGTCTGATTTAGTCTTGCCCTGTATCTGCACAATTTAGGAGTGGGCTGACTGACAGGAGAGGAATTTACGTGCACATTTTTGGCCTCCTGTTCCTTCACCTCCTCCCGAGGATTTTGGAGGCCCTAAACTCTGACTTCTCTGTCCTCAGCCCATAAGGCTGCTGCTTTCTACTCAAGCTCCATCCTGCTGTGCCACATTTTGGAAAATGTCTTCAGGGAAAAGGCTGGGGTAATGTGGGACTCGCTAGGATATTCCCACCTGTCAGTGAATTTCTTTCTGTTCTTTAATATATTTTACTCAGGGTTCGTGATTGTTTTTGGAGGCAGGGTGGTCTGGTACAAGTGCACCGTCATGGTCCGGAACAGTCTCACCGTTCATTATGTCAGCTTTCATTCAGTCTCCCAGACGGTATTCCCATTCTCAGCTGTGATGGGTGTTCCTAATCTGGAGGCGTCTCTCGCCTCCTGCCAAGATGGGAGGGGTGGTCGCCTGACTGGGAGAGGGGATGGAGGAGCTGTGTGTCTCACAGCTTCTTACAAAGTCTCCGCCAGTCACTGAGCTAGTCTGTAGTGGAAGTGACTTCGTCCCCACTCGTGGCTGAGGACACAGCTTTCTCTAGCTTCCTGAGTCAGTTGCTGCTTGCTCTTGTGTTGGTCAGCGTCCAGAATTTTACTGCCGTTGCTGTCTCTCCTCTTCTGCCTTTCTGATCCTTTCAAGCTGTGTTAGCTGGGTTTAGGGAAGACGCAGAGATAAATATGTACGTTCAGTCTGATATCTTAACTTGTAAGTTGCAGTTTATTTTTTGACTTTTTAAAGACTTAGGCTAAAGATTTGGGGCATCTTTTGATTTTTCTGAAGGAAAGGCTTTGGCCATCTCTCTGTCATTCCTACTCTTTGTGGCTAATAGTGCAATTTTAAGTTGTTGAAGTTTCCTACTTTCTGACCTACTTAAAACTTTTTTTCTCCTTGAGTCACAGACTTAGAATTCGTAGGGCCCTTAAGATAGTATTATATTTAAATCTTTAGTGTTTTTAGATGAAGAAACTAAGACCCAGGGAAGTCGGGTGGTTTGCTTTTGGTCACGTAACTTTTCTCTTCTGAATCCATTGCTTTGTTTGTTATATCACAAGACTCTTGGAAATCTTAAATATCAAAAAAATCTCTAATTTTATACTTTGAATAGCTTCAGTATCACATATGTATTACAGTGATTAAATTGATGTAATTGTTAGAGACCTTAAGATACTGTCAAGTTGGTATGCGATTTCCCTCTGACTTTGGAAGCTGAAGCATAGAAAGGACAAATATTTATTTATAATTTGGGTTTATTACAGTAATGAAATTAGAACAGGCTCCGTGTGCTTCTTCAGTTACATGTTACGACTATTTTGGATGTGTAAGCCTATAGTACATTTTGTTGTTACCTTTTATTTCCTTTGGTTTAAAAACCTTCTAGAGTTGTTATTCAGCTGAGAAGTCTCGTGACTAGGAAGTAAGTACCCCAGTTACATGTGCTTTAAGACGCGGAAATTATCTGTCTTGCCGTGTTTTCCCTTTCATTTCGTCTGGCGTCCGATACTAGTCAAGTGTAGACTGCAGAATAGGAGGGGTTGTTGGTTGCTCTGAAACTCACGTACCTTGCCTTTCATTGTCCAGAAAGCTGTCTGCACTGGACGTTATTTGGTGGCAGTGAGAGCCGTATTTCTTCACTTCCGGGGCAGTAGATTCTCCTCCACTTTCTGGAGGTGCCAGAACACACTGTAGTCCTGTGGTGGGCAGCGCACTGCAGTGCTAGGACCCTCGGAGCCTCCATCTTGTTAGTGTGGTCCCTCGAAAGGGATTGGCAACTCCATTTTGGGGGAGGGCCAGATGGACTAATTGTGGTTTTTTTTCTTGGCAGAAGTCACAGAGTAATGATGGTTGTCAAGTAGTCTCATTGTACGGTTACTATTTAATGTAATTTTGTGTGTGTGTGGTACGCGGGCCTCTCACTGTTGTGGCCTCTCCCGTTGCGGAGCACAGGCTCCGGGCGCGCAGGCTCAGTGGCCATGGCTCACGGGCCCAGCCTCTCCGCGGCATGTGGGATCTTCCCGGACCGGGGCACGAACCCGTGTCCCCTGCATCGGCAGGCGGACTCTCAACCACTGCGCCACCAGGGAAGCCCTATTTAATGTAATTTGATTTATGAAATTTAGTTTTCTAAGATGAGTTTGTATTTTTTCTAAACAGCGTAGTAATGTGATATCATGACCTGGAGAAATCAGTAAATTCTGTCTGGGGCCCAGAGAGCTGTTATATTACACCAGTTGCCCAAGCTTGGGCTTGCAGGTGTGTTTGCAGTGACGTGTCTTCTTTCACTCACTAGCGATGCTGTAGTGTTGTCATCACAGGTAATTTCTTGTTTCTCTTACAGCTGCTAAAAGCCATGAATGTCAGTTCTTACGGAAAGTTTGAAACAGAGAAGTTTCCTGAGGTAGAAGAAGGCTCTTGCCCACAAATTTCTATTAAGCATGATTATCCCATTGATTTACCACAGGCAAAGTTGTGGCCTTTGAGTTGTACAGGCCCAGGATACGAATTTTGTCATTGAAGGAGACTGGATCAATATATTAGAGGCAAAATAAAATTAAATTTAGTATTAATGGGTGAAATGAGAACATGAATTTTTTCACTTACAATGAGAGATATGGTAAACTGTCATAGAAATTGTGATATAGTCTTCATGACAAGCTCATTTTCTCCTAGAAGGGAATCATACATAGAAAGCCTGCTTGCTATGGAATGGAAATAGAAAAGAGCAAGTTATGTGAATCACTATTTTTCGAATTATTTGTTTATACTTTATTTTTTTATCGAAGTATAGTTGACTTACAATATTATATTAGTTTCAGGTATGCAATATAAAGATTCAATTTTTTTATACATTACAAAGTGGTCACCATGATAAGTCTAGTTACAATCTGTCACCATATAAAGTTATTACAGTGCTATTGACTGTATTCCCTATGTTGTACGTTACATCCTCATGACTTGTTTTGTAACTGGAAGTTTGTACCTCTTAGTCTCCCTAACCTATTTCACTCATCCCCCACCCCCACCCCTCTAGCAACCACCAGTTTGTTCCCTGTATCTATGAGTCTATTTCTCTTTTGTTACATTTCTTCATTTGTTTTCTTTTATATATTCCATGTATAGGTGAAATCATACAGTATTTGTCCTTCTCTGTCTGACTTTCTTCACTTAGCGTAATGTCCGTGTTATTGCAAATAGCACATTTCATTCTCTCTCTTTTTTTTTTTTTTTTTGGCTGTGCCACGCGGCTTGCAAAATCTTCCCCAACCAGAGATTGAACCCGGGCCCCGGCAGTGAAAGTGCCAAGCCCTAACCACTGGACCACCAAGGAATCACCTCATTCTTTTTTATGACTGAGTAATAGTCCATTGTATATATATGCCAAGTCTTCTTTATCCATTCATCTATTGATGGACAATTCGGGTGCTTCCATGTCTTGGCTGTTTTAAGTAATGCTGCATTGGGGTGCACATATCTTTTTGAATTAGTGTTTTTGGTTTCTTCAGACAAATGCCCGGAAGTGGAATTGCTGGATTATGTGGTAGTTCTATTTTTAATTATTTGAGGAAACTTCATACTGTTTTCCAGAGTATCTGCAGCAACTTACATTTCCACTGAGAGTGCACGAAGATTCCCTTTTCACTACATCCTCTCCAACACCTTTTTTTGGTCGTCTTTTTTTTTTTTTTTTTTTTTTGCTGTACGCGGGCCTCTCACTGCTGTGGCCTCTCCCGTTGCGGAGCACAGGCTCCGGACACACAGGCTCCGCGGCCATGGCTCGCGGGCCCAGCCGCTCCGCGGCATGTGGGATTTTCCGGGATAGGGGCACGAACCCGTGTCCCCTGCATCGGCAGGCGGACTCTCAACCACTGCGCCACCAGGGAAGCCCTGGTCGTCTTTTTGATAATAGCCATTCTGACAGGAGTGAGGTGGTATCTCACTGTGGTTTGGATTTGCATTTCCCTGATGATTACTGAAGTTGGGTATCTTTTCACGTGTCTGTTGGCCATCTGTAGGTCTTCTTTGGAAAAATGTCTATTAAGAGTCTCAACCTGGCCTTCCCTGGTGGCGCAGTGGTTAAGAGTCTGTCTGCCAATGCAGGGGACATGGGTTCGTGCCCCGGTCCGGGAAGAGCCCACACGCCGCGGAGCAGCTAGGCCCATGAGCCATGGCCTCTGAGCCTGCGCACCCGGAGCCTGTGCTTCGCAACGGGAAAGGCCACAACAGTGAGAGGCCTGCGTACCGCAAAAAAAGAAAAAAGAGTCTCAACCCATTTTTTAATGGGGTTTTTTTTTTGATGTTGAGTTGTATGAGTTCTTTGTATATTTTGGATATTAACTGCTTATAAAGTATAATATTTGCAAAATCTTCTCCCATTCAGTAGACTGCCTATTGTTTTGTGGATAGTTTCCTTTGCTGTGCAAGTTTTTTAGTTTGATGTAGTTCTAAATGTTTATTTTTGCTTCCATTTTCCTTGCCTGAGGAGAGGTATCTAAAAAAATAGTGCTAAGATTTCGAAGAGTATACTGCATATGTTTTATTCTAGGAGTTTTATGGTTTGAGGTCTTACATTTAAGTTTTTAATTCATTTTGAGTTTATTTTTGTATATGGTATGAGAAAGTAGTCCAGTTTGATTCTTTCGCATGTGGCTGTCGAGTTTTCCCAACAACCTTTATTGAAGAGGCTGACTTTTCCCTGTTGTATATTCTTGCCTCCTTTGTCTTAGACTAATTTGCCCATATTAGTGTGGATGCATTTCTGGGCTCTCTATTCTGTTCAGTTGATCTGTGTGTCCGTTTTTGTGCCAGTGCCATACTGTTTTGATTACTGTGGCTTTGTAGTATAGTTTGAAATCAAGGAGGGTGATACCTCCAACTTTGTTCTTCTTTTTCAAGATTGTTTTGGCTATTTCGGGCCTTTTATATTTCCATACAAATTTTAGAATTATTTGTTCTAGTTCTTTGAAAAATGCCATTGGTATTTTGATAGGGATTGTATTGAATCTGTAGATTCCCTTGGGGAGAATGGTCATTTTTACAATACTGAGTCTTCCAATCCGTGAGCACAGTATATCTTCCCATTTGTTTGTGTCATCTTCAGTTTCTTTCATCATTGTCATAGTTTTCTAAATACAGGTCTTTTACTGATACCTCCTTAGTCATATTTATTTCTAGGTATTATATTCTTTTTGCCACCGTTGTAAATGAGATTTTTTTCTTAATTTCTCTGATAGTTCATTGTTAGTGTATAGAAATGCAACAGATTTCCGTATATTAATTTTGTATCCTGCACCTTTACTCAATTCATTTATTAGTTTTAATAGCTTTTTGATGGTGTCTGTAGGATTTTCTATCTATCAGGTATTTCTAGTATCATGTCATATGCAAACAGTGATAGTTTTACTTCTTCCTTTCCAACTTGGATTCCTTTTATTTCTTCTTCTTGTATGATTGCTTTGGCTAGCAAAGCTACCAGTTGCTTTGATTTGACTTCCAATACTATGTCGAATAAAAATGGCAATATTTGGCATCCTTGTCTTGCTCCTGATCATAAAGCAAATCCTTTCAGCTTTTCACTGTTGAGTATGCTGTTGGCTGTAGGTTCATATATGACTTTTATTATGTTGAGGTATGTTCCCTCTATACCCATTTTGCTGAGAGTATTTATAGATGGATGTTGAATCCTGTCAAAAGCTTTTTCTTCATCTATTGAGATGATTGTATGGTTTTTATTCTTCAGTTTTTTTCATATGGTGTATCACATTGGTTGATTGGCAGATATCTCACCAGCCTTGCTCCCCTGAGTTAAATCCCACCTGATCATGGTATATGATTCTTTTAATGTATTGTTGAATTTGGTTTGCTTATATTTTGTTGAGGATTTTTGCATCTGTGTTCATCAGTGATATTGACCCTTAAAAGTGATATTTTCCTTTTTTGTGGTATCTTTGTCTGGTTTTGGTATCAGGTGATGTTGGCCTTGTAGAATGAGTTCAGAAGTGTTCCTTCCTCTTCAGTTTTCTTTGACTAGCTTGAGAAGGATAGGTGTTAACTCTTCCTTAAGTGTTTTGTAGAATTCACCTATGAAGCTGCCTGGTTGTGGACTTCTGTTTGTTGGGAGATTTTTGATTAGTGATTCAATTTAATTATTGTTGAGTAGTCTTTTCATACTTTTTTTCCTTCCTGTTTCAGTCTTGGGAGGTTGTATGTTTCTAGAAATGTATCCATTTCTTTTAGGTTGTCTATTTTATTGGTATAAAATTATGTATAGTAATCACTTATGATCTTTTGTATTTCTGTGGTATCATTGTAACTTCTCTTTCATTTCAGATTTTATATATTTTTCTCTCTATTCATAAGTCTGGCTAGAGGTTTAGCAATTTTCTTTATTTTTTCAAAGATCCAACTCTTAGTTTCATTTATCTTTTCTATTTTTTTTTTAGTCTCTATTTCATTTATTTCTGCTGTGAACTCTGTTTTTTCCTTCTACTGACTTTGGGTTTTGTTCTTTTCGTAGTTCCTTTTGGTGTAAGGTTAGATGGTTTATTTGAGATTTCTTGTTTCCTGAGATAGTCTTGTATTGCTATAAACTTCCCTCTTAGAACTGCTTTTGCTGTGTCTCACGGATTTTGGATCATTGTGTTTTTGTTTTCATTTGTCTCCAGGTATTTTTTGATTTCATGTTTAATTTCTTTAGTGATGTATTTGTTGTTTAGTAACATATCCGCATTTTAAATTTTTTTGCAGTTTTTTTCTTGTAATTGATTTCTAATCTCTGTTGTGATCAGAAAAGATGCTTGATATGATTTCACTCTTCTTAAATTTATTGAGACTTGTTTTGTGGCCTAGCATATGATGTATCTTGGAGAATGTCCCATGTGTGCTTGAAGAATGTGTGTTCTGCTTTTGGATAGAACGTTCTATATATATCGCTTAAGTCCATGTGATCTGATGTGTCATTTAAGGCCATTGTTTCCTTATTGATTTTCTGTCTGGGTAATCTGTCCATTGATGTAAGTGGGGTGTTAAATTTGCCTACTGTTACTGTGTTTCTGTCAATTTCTTCCTTTATGTTTGTTAATATTTGCTTTAGGTATTTAGGTGCTCCTATGTTGGGTGCATATATATTGACAATTGTTATATCTTCTTGTTAGATTGATCCCTTTATCGTTGTCTATTGTTATTCTTTGTCTCTTGTTACAGTCTTTGTTTTAGAGTCTGTTGTCTATTATAAGTATAGCTACCCCAGCTTTCTTTCCGTTTCCCTTTGCATGGAACACCTTTTTTCATCCTCTCACTTGCAGTCTGTGTGTGTCTTAGCTCTGAAGTGAGTCTCTTGTAAGGCAGCATACATGCTGTGTCTTTTGATTGGAGCATTTAGTCCATTTACATTTAAATTAATTATTGATAGGTGTGTACTTATTGCTGTTTTGTTAATTGTTTTCTCGTTCTTTTTTAAGTTCTTTTTTTTTGTTTGCTCTCTTCCCTTGTGATTTGATGGCTATCTTTTTTTTTTTTTTTGGCTGCGCAGTGTGCCTTGTGCAATCTTACTTCCCTGATCAGGGATCGAACCTGGGCCCATGGCAGTGAAGGTGCCAAGTCCTGACCACTGGACTGCCAGGGAATTCCCCTGATGGCTATCTTTAGTGTTATGTTTGGATGCCTTTCTCTTTTTTGTATATCTATCTATTATATGTTTGGTTAGTGGTTACCATGAAGTTCATATATAACAACCCCCTTCCCTCCCTAACCCTCTCTCCTCACTGTCTCTCTCTCTCTCTCTCGCCCTCCCTCCCCCCCCTCTATATATATATGCACACACATATATATGTGTGTGTGTGTATGTACTATGATTATTTTAAGTTGATGATCACTTAAGTCCTAATGCATTCTAATAATTTTGTGTTTTTTCTCCCTACCTCCCAAATTGAATGCTTTGGTCTTCATTTTTTTTTTTTTTTTTTTGCATCTTTTTGTTTAGGTATCCCTTAACTACTTATTGTGGATATAGATGATTTTATACTACTTTTCTTTTTTAACCTTCCTGCTAGCTTTATAAGTGGTTTATCTACTACTTTTACAGTATGTTTGCCTTTACCAATAAGATTTTTCCTTTTGTAATTTTCATATTTCTAGTTATGGTCTTTTCTTTTCCACTTAGAGAAGTCTTTGTACATTTTTTGTAAAGCCAGTTTAGTGGTGCTGAACTCTTTTCACTTTTGCCTTTCTGTAAAACTTTTTATCTCTCCTTCAGATCTGAATGATAGCCTTGCCAGGTAGAGTATTTTGGGTTATAGGGTTTTTCCTTTCATCATTTGGAATGTATTCTGCTACTCCCTTCTGGCCTGCAAAGATCAGCTGATGATCTTTCAGAAGTTCTCTTGTACATAACTAGGTCCCTTTTTTTTTTTTTTTTTTAAAGAAGATGTTGGGGGTAGGAGTTTATTAATTAATTAATTTTTGCTGTGTTGGGTCTTCGTTTCTGTGCGAGGGCTATCTCTAGTTGTGGCAAGCGGGGGCCACTCTTCATCACGGTGCGTGGGCCTCTCACTGTCGTGGACTCTCTTGTTGCAGAGCACAGGCTCCAGATGCGCAGGCTCAGCAGTCGTGGCTCACGGGCCCAGCCGCTCCGCGGCATGTGGGATCCTCCCAGACCACGGCTCGAACCCACGTCCCCTGCATTGGCAGGCAGACTCTCAACCACTGCGCCACCAGGGAAGCCCCGCCTTTTTTTTTTTTAAGATTTTTTTTGATATGGACCATTTTTTAAAGTCTTTATTGAATTTGTTACAACACTGCTTCTGTTTTATGTTTTGGTTTATTTGGCTGCGAGGCATGTGGGATCTTAACTCCCTGACCAGGGATCGAACCTGCAGCCTCTGCATTGGAAGGCGAAGTCTTAACCACTGGACAACCAGGGAAGTCCCATAACTGGTTGCTTTTCTTTTGCTGCTTTTTTAAAAAAAATTTATTTATTTTTGGCTGTGTTGGGTCTTCGTTGCTGTGCATGGGTTTTTTTCTAGTTGCGGCGAGTGGGGGCCACTCTTCTTTGCAGTGTGTGGACCTCTCTTTGCGATGGCTTCTCCTGTCGTGGAGCATGGGCTCCAGGTGCACGAGCTTCAGTAGTTGTGGTTTGCGGGCTCTAGAGCGCAGGCTCAGTAGTTGTGGTGCATGGGCCCAGTCACTCTGTGGCATGTGGGATCCTCCCAGACCAGGGCTCGAACCCATGTCCCCTGCATTGGTGGGTGGACTGTTAACCACTGCTCCACCAGGGAAGCCTTCTTTTGCTGCTTTTAAGGTTCTGTCTTAATCTTTAACTTTTGCCATTTTCATTTTCACGTTTCTTGCTGTGGACCTCTTTGGGTTTATCTTGTTGGGGACTGTCTGTACTTCTTGGACCTGGATATGTTTTCTTTCCCAGGTTAGGGAAATGTTTGGCTATTATTTCTTCAAATAAGTTCTCTTCCCCTTTCTCTGTCTCTTCTCCTCCTGGGACCCCTTATAATGCTAATGTTAAACATTGGATGTTGTCTTAGCAGTTTCTTAAACTATCTTCATTTTTAAAAATTACTTTTTCTTTTTTCTATTCAGCTGGGTGATTTCAACTACTCTGTCTTCCAGTTTGTTGATCTGTTCCTCTGTATTGTCTAATCTACTGTTTATTCCTTTTAGTGTATTTTTTATTTCAGTGATTGTATTTTTTATATTTGTTGGGTTTTTTCCTTGTGTTTTTTAACTCCTTGTCACACTTCTAAGAGTGTTCATCCATTTTTCTCCTGAATTTATTGAGCATCTGTATGATCATGACCTTGAACTCTTTATTGGGTAGATTGCTTATCTCCGTTTTGCTCAGTCCTTCTGGGGTTTTGTCTTGTTTCTTCCTATGGTATGTATTCCTCTGTCTCCTCATTTTACTGAATTATCTGTCTTTATTTCTATGAATTAGGTAGGTCGGTTGTGTTTCCCAATCTTGGACAAGTGGCTTTGTGTAGGAGTTGTCCTATGGGGGCCAGTGGCACACTCCTCTTTGGTCACAAGAGCTATGTGCTCTAGGAGTGTCCCTTATGTGGGCCCTTCTTTTTTGGTGGGGCTGCCCTGTGGCCTGGTTGATTGTCAGGTCCTGCCTCCTGTGGTGGCTGCCACTGGTGGGTGGGGCTGGGTACTAGCGTAGCTGACTGCAGGTCCCCAGGGGGTGGCCTCCAGGGCTGTTGCCATCTGGTTAGTGGTTGGGTAAGCTCCTGCTGCTAATAGGCTAGAGGGAGGACTCCAAGCTGGCTTTTGTACCATCAGTGTCTTCGTGGAAGAACAGACTTCCAAAAGTGGCTGCTGTGAGCGTCTGTATCCCCAGGGGAGTCCCATTGGCCCTCCTGCCTCTGGGGGCTCTCCAAGATTAGCAGGTGAGTTTGATATAAGCTTCTTTCAAATTATTACCTCTCAGAGCTGTATCTCAGAGTGGGTGAGATTTTGTGTGCGCCCTCTAAAAGTAGAGTCTTTTTTTCCTACAGCGCTCTGGCTCTCTTATGTGCAAGCTCTGCTGGCCTTCAAAGCCAGGTATTCTGGGGGCTCATCAACCTGGTGCAGGAGCCCTGGGCTGGGGAGCCTCATGTGGGGCTTGAACCCCTTGCTTCTCAGGGAGAACCTCTGCATTTGTGATTATCCTCCTATTTGTGGGTCACCTGCCCATGGCTGTGCGTCTTGTCTGTACCAGTCTCCACCACTCCTACCCATCCCATTGTGGTTCCTTCTTTGCATCTTCAGTTGCAGAAAATCTTTTCTGCTGTTCTTCCGGTTGTTCTTATAGGTAGCTGCTGTTTAAATAGTTGTACTTTTGGTGTGTTTGTGGGAGGAGGTGGGCTCAGGGTCTTCTTACTCTGCCATCTTGGCCACCCCCCCTAAATTAAATATTTATTATTTTTAGACTAACAAAGTGAATTCCTGTATCTTCACAGTATGTGTGATCTTGCCAATAGGCAGTGCTAGAGGTTGCTTTTGGGACACGTTTTCTCTCCCTTCCTCTCCCTCCATCTGTCCTCGTCCCCTTCCCTTCACTTCT
Organism: Mesoplodon bidens; assembly: GCF_964165515.1. Classification (NCBI taxonomy): domain Eukaryota; kingdom Metazoa; phylum Chordata; class Mammalia; order Artiodactyla; family Ziphiidae; genus Mesoplodon; species Mesoplodon bidens. The sequence continues at coordinate 116,781,482 of NC_138162.1, forward strand.
TTAAGCTTTCACTACCTAACCTATTGTACTCGCTTCTGTCTCCACCACTCTACTGAAGTTACTCTTGCTGAAGCTAGCAACTGTAATCAAGTATCTTCCGGTATTCGGTACAGTAAGTTTCTAAGTGTGATACCGATGGCAGAAATATAAAGAAGACATTAATAAATTTGTTCACATCAAAATAAACTTTTGTATTTCAATAAAATTGAAGACAAATGGCATATAAGCAAAAAAAATTCATGCTGGAGAAGGGCTAACATTGTCATTAAAGAAGCTTCTACAAACTAATGAAAAGAAGATGAACTTGAAGATGGTGGAGTGGTGGGATGTGGAACTCACCTCTTCCCACAACTACATCAGAAATACATCTGTGGGACTTCCCTGGTGGCACAGAGGTTAAGAATCCGCCTGCCAATGCAGGGGACGTGGGTTCGAGCCCTGGTCCGGGAAGATCCCACATGCTGCGGAGCAACTAAGCCCATGCACCACAACTACTGAGCCTGTGCTCTAGAGCTCGTGAGCCACAACTACTGAGCCCACTTGCCTAGAGTTCGTGCTCTGCAACAAGAAGCCACCGCAATGAGAAGCCCACACACCGCAATGAAGAGTAGCCCCCGCTCGCCGCAACTAGAGAAAGCCTGCACGCAGCAACAAAGACCCAAGACAGCCAAAACTAAATAATAAATTTTAAAAAATACGTCTATATGTGAAACTATTCTCATGGAATACCTGCTGAAAGCTGGCAGAAAATCTCATACAACCAAAGCTGCAGTAAAGATCCCCAAGTAATTGAATAGGACAAAGGGAAAAGGGAGATGAGGAATTGGGATGGGGCCTGCCCCCTGGAAGGGAGCTGTGAAAGGGGAAATGCTCCCTCGCTCTGGGAACCTCCTTTACCAGCTGGGAGGTTCGGTGGGACAGATAGGGAGCTTCAGAGGCTTGAGAGGACAGTGTGGAAGCCGCCTCCTGTCCTGCAGGGTAGAGGGAGTGCAGCACAGATGGTCTTGGCCATGCTGCTGCACTTTCCAGCCTGTGATGCACCTGCTGGTGTGTGAAGCAACTGGGTGCTGCAACTCAGGCTTCAGCAGACAGACCCGGGGAGGGACTCAGGTTGGGTGCATGGAGACAGCCCGAGGGGCCTGGAGTGTGGCACAGGACACAGCTGGGGGTGCGCACAGCAGGAGCGTGGGCCCGCCGTAGGAGCCTGTTGTCAGTGCATAAAGGGAGGGATGTGGGCTGCCTTAACAGCGCATTATCAGCATGCTCACAGCAGGCATGGCTCTGGCTGCCGTGGACTTTGTGCAGTTTGTGGGCGTGCACACAGAGGTGGGGCTGAAATCAGAGCCAGTCACCGGTCCTCCCACAGTGGGTCCCAGGCTGTGGCTGTGGCGGGCTCTCGTGGTGGTGCGTGGGTTTTGGGACAACTCATGCATGCCTGAGGGACGTCCACAGTGGCCCTGAGGTGGCCCCTGAGGGCAGCACTAGCACTGGTTCACTAACAGTTCACTAACAGTGAAGTCTGTGCGTGTGCACACGGGTGGCATCACAGAGTTGCATGTCCTGGTGGAGAGCTCCTGGGGGGGAGCACACGCTGGCTCCTGGTGCTCCAGCCCCTCATTCCTCGTAGTGCAGCTCGGAACTGGATCTGGGGGCTTCGACTGTGACAGCTGAGGAGCAGACCCTGTCCCTGACAGGGCTGTGACAACTACAGGGCAGAGAAGAGGCCCCACGCAGTATCCACTGCAGGCTCTAGTCACCACAACACCAGACACACCCCTCATCAAGGGGACAAGGGCCAGCACACCCTGAGGAAAGACGTGGCAAGCATCCACACTAAAAACAGCCTTCGCACCAAAAATAATTGGGCTCACACAGTCTACACAGGGACACTCCCACATAAAAACAGCCCTGTGAGACCACGATAGATAACTGTTTCTCTTAAGTTCTTAGAGTCAGAGAAATTTAACTAAAATGAAAAAGCAGAGGAACTACTCCCAAGTAAAAGAACAAGAGAAATCCCCTGAAGGAACAAACAATGAAACAGACCTCTCCAGTCTACCAGACCCTGATTTAGAAAAGGAGGTAATAAAAATGCTGATGGAGTTAAGAAAGATTATTGATAGAAATGCAGATCACTGTAACAAGCAACTAGGAACTATAAAGAGGATGCAATGTTTATAGCAGCACTGTTTATAATAGCCAAGACATGGAAGTAACCTAAGTGTCCATCGACAGATGAATGGATAAAGCAGATGTGGTACGTGTATACAGTGGAATTGTATATATTACTCAACCATAAAAAAATGAAATATGCCATTTGCAGCAACATGGATGGACCTAGAGATTATCATACTAAGTGAAATAAGACAGGGACAAATATCATAAGATATCACTTATGTGGAATCTAAAAACATGATACAAATGAACTTACTGACAAAACAGAAATAGACTCACAGACATAGAAAACAAAATTGTGGTTACCAAAGGGGAAACAGGTGTGGCAGGGACAAATTAAGAGTTTGGGATTAGCAGATACAAGCTACTGTATACAAAATAGATAAACAACAAGGACCTACTGTATAGCACAGGGAACTATATTCCTAATCCTGTAAACACCTATAATGGAAGAGAATCTGAAAATATGTATACATGTATCTGGAATGCTTTGTTGTGCACCTGAAATCTACACAGTATTGTAATCAACTATACATCAATTAAAAAACAATAAAGAAGACTATCCCAGTAGAAAATGGACAAAGAACCTGAATGAATAGTTCAAAAGAGAAGAAATGCAGCAGTTCAGAAATGTGGAAGAATTTTTCAGATTCATTGGTGAGCAAAGGAACTTACAAAACAAAGTGAGAGACTGCTTCCCCCATCCAACATAATGAATAACAGTAAAGATAGATTGTGACACAGTGCTCACTGTGTGTAGGTCACTGTTCTCCAGACATTAATGAAGTTGACGAATCCTCCCAGCAGCTCTGTCAGCAGGTCCTGTTGTTGGCCACATTGTCCAGATGAACAAACTGTGCCACTTAAAGATAAGTAACCTGTCCAAGGTCAAATAGCAAATAAGTGCTAAACCAGGATTTAAACCCAGGCTCTCTGACTCTAAGGTTTTAGTGCTATTTGACTACTACCCTTTATTGCCTCTGAAAGATTTTAATAAATAATAACTACTGTTAAAAGAGTGCGTAGGAACAGGCACTTTTATTCACTCCTGGTCAGAATGCAAGCAAGCTAGTAGGTGTTTCTGTAAGACAAGCAGTGTGTTTGAAAGCTTTAACATGTGCATATTCTTTGAACTCACAGTGTGTACTATGGAAATCTTTATAATGAGTACATAAAAATGTATGTACAGAAATTTAATCTGAAGTTCTTTTATAATAGCAAACACTGTAAACAGCTTAAATGTCTAATAAGAGAGGATTAGTTAAATAACTTTGGGAAATAGTCTTGCTAAGCTTGTATTCTTATTGCAGGTAGTAAAGTAATGCTGCTAATTAATTAGTTCATGTAGGAAAAGGTTTGCTTCTTCCTCCATTAAGTATGTACAGTATTTGACTTTCCAAAGTATTCTTATAAGATTGAAATGTCACTGGTTTTCTCTTTTTAGCTATCTCTAGGTTGCATGACTAAAATTGAGGTAAAGTTTATTTAACCTTCAGTAAAGATTTTATATAACTTTTTTTAAGTAAGCAAATCACTGAGGAATATAATTTGAATTAAGTATTATAATTGTTATAGATGACATGCTTTATTTCTATTAACTGTTACTCTATTTTTTTTTTTTAATATCTAGCCTATCTGTTAAGATGTCTTAGAAAAAGAACCATGGAGAAGTATGTTAGAGTACAGAAGATTGGAGAAGGTTCATTCGGAAAAGCCATTCTTGTTAAATCTATAGAAGATGGCAGACAGTATGTTATCAAAGAAATTAACATCTCAAGCGTAAGTATATTTTTTGTTTGGTCATTCAAGTAGAAGTCTGGTTACAAGAGCGAATAAAAAAATATATGGCAATGCATGACCTAAAGTGAAAGACTGCCGTAATCACAGAGAGAACCACTAATTTCAGAAGAGTCTGTAAATCCTTTCAGATTTTTTTCTGTGATGTGTGGTTATGTTTATGTGTTTAAAAAAGATACCTCACCTACTGTTCTGTGACTTAATCTGGTTTGAACATCTTAAAATGTTTTTGTTATATTTGTGCCTTCAACTTATTCTTTTTATCTTCTAGCTATATTGTAGTATTTGGGCTGTGCTTCATTGGTAGCATTAATTTTTTTTTTTTACTATTTATTTATTTATTTGGTTGTGCCGGGTCTTAGTTGCAGCAGGCGGGCTCCTTAGTTGTGGCTTACTGGCTCCTTGCGGCGTGCAGGCTCCTTAGTTGCAGCATGCGTGTGGCATCTAGCTCCCTGACCAGGGTTTGAACCCAGGCCCCCTGCATTGGGAGCACAGAGTCTTATCCACTGCGCCACAAGGAAGTCCCGGTAGCATTATTTTTAACCACTCTCTTTTTGATGGACTATTATGTTGTTTATTTACTTAATTTACTATTTTCTTTTTTCCTTCTATTTAAGATGTCCAGTAAAGAAAGGGAAGAATCAAGGAGAGAAGTTGCAGTGCTGGCAAACATGAAGCATCCAAATATTGTCCAGTATAGAGAATCATTTGAAGGTCAGATAAATCTTGCAAGAGTGCTCAAAAGAACTCCTAAGCCTTATGATAACTGTTGTATACTTCCCTTTTAAGGATCTTTTTGTGAATTATTCTCAGGAAGAAAAGTATATCATTTTTACTTCAATACACATGCATTTTAGACACAGGAGGAACAGTCATTTACACCTTCTTAAACTAAACTTCTTTTAAGTGCTACCACCACTGCCACTGAGAAAATGTTCTGATTTTAGAAAGTGTCCTGCTTGAGGGTGTTCTCAGATTCTTAAAATATTATAAAGTGTTGCTGTTTTGGAAATATCTACCATCCTATTTGGTAATGCAGGTACTAAGATAAGACAAAGCTTCTCTAAAGGCAGGAAAAGTTGGTTTATTGAAGTCATTCCCATTATCATAAATCTCTGTCAGTTGCAAAATAGAAAGATAATCTAGATTGAAAGTAAAAGATAGTTTAAATGACCATTTCAGGCTCTGATTACATACCAGTTTCAGCAGCTGAATTATATCCTTGTTCCCAAATAAACTTGATATCTAGTAAAGTAGAACATACTTTTAAAAAGTGTATGGAACGTTAACACCTTATGCCATAAAGTACTCAGTTTATTTATTTTATGATGGCAGTGAAATGAGGCTTTATAGCTCATGTGAAAGAGTACAATGTTAACCATCTCTTCTTTCTCAGGACCTTGATTTCCTTTATTTGTCTTTCCCTTAGCATCTGTCTTTTAGTTTCTTTCTTCTTTCATCATGAAGATTTTACTATTTCAAGGTAAAAGGTTTGAATGTATGTCAACACATATTCTATCAGACATTTTGTATTTATGTTGAATGCTTCACTTAGAAACATCTGAATGATTCAAAAGAGATACAGCACGTTCTTTAAATAAGGTTATATTGTTACTGGCGTTTAGTTTTAAAGGAGTAAGTGCTCATGGTAAACGTATTCAGGAGTGCAGACATGCATGAACCCCAAGCTCTCTGTTCCTCCCACTCATTCTCATTCCCGAGGCGTAAGCAATGTGAATAATTCCACATTGATTCCTTACTGTATTTTCTGTGACTGTGTGGAACAAGCATATGTGTGTAGCCTTTGACGTTTAAAAACAAGTGGGATCGTATCTGTGTGTGTCTGCATCTAGTTCTTTTCACTTTGTCTCTCATGGGTATCTTTCCATGTCACTGTGTATTGATGCACCCCATTCTTTACAACTTTCTTGTAACATCTGCAGTGTTTTCCATCGGATGCACTTTATGGCTGTATCACAATTTGTTTAGCCTCTTTTCTGTTATGGATACTTAGGTTGTATTTAGTGTTTCACTGTTATAGGTAGTGTTGCATGGGACGTCCTTGTACAGGTGTCTGTGTACTGTGGCAGTGTTTTAGGAGTGGAGTTCTTAGACTAAAGGGCATGAGAGTTCCTTTTTCTCACAAGCTCTCCAACCCTGGCCTATAAGTTCATTCTCAGATTTATAAGATGTAGTTTCGTCTGGTGATTCTATATATTTGGTATAGAATTCGGTCCCTGTTTCTGCCTCACCTGAGCCATCTTCTCATTTTAATCATGTAGCTCTTTGGACCTCTTAGTTTCTCATAGAGCTTTTGGGAGCTCTGAAACACAAATATTTAATTTTTCTGTAAAATGATTAAAAATAAATAACTTACATATGTGAACATTTTAAATCTCTCAATTTTTAAAAATAAGCAAGTTGGTTAAAAAAGTGAAAATTTTGATGTTATTTTGAATGTCTGCCATGAAAGGTGAGGAAATTAGTGTCTTTACAGTTCCTCCCCACTGATTTTTGTTCATCTTGACAGGGTAAAAATACTTAATAATTATCTTTTGTTCTGAAATTATAATTCTTAGAGTTGTTTGGCCTTGGTTCTATATTTAGACAGATTCAATTCTTATTGTTAGTTCTTTTATAACTTAGATACCCCTTTCCAGAGATACTTGAATTTATCTCCAACTTTTCTGGATTTCATCAATTTTTTTTCATGACGAGCTTATGGATGCTGTATTCCCTCAATGCAGTTACTGTTTGCATTTCTGAGAGTGTCTAACTGATGCTTTTATAAGTGAATAAGTATCCTTGATGACCCCTTTTCTCTTACAATCACATTATGTCTTCTGGAATTGAATGTTTCTGTAGAAAAGTTTGAGGTGAGCATAAAGCTTTTCCTCTTGAAGGTAATTTACTTTATCGTTCCTCGATGCTTGAAGGATTCTTTCTTTAGAATTGAAATTCACCAGAACATGGCTTAGTATTAATAATTCTGATTCTGTCTCTCTTGGAACATTTTGTACCCTTTCTGCCTGCAGATTCTGGTTTTTCTTTGTTTCAGGAAAGTTTTCATTTCACTATTTTAAAAAAATTCATATATACCTTAAAATAAGGAAAAATATTCAAAAATTTGTTTGTCATAAAGTTGTCTTAGCATACAGATGAATTCTTTCTTACAAAGTCTCTTGTATTACGGGATGTGCTCTCAAATTTTAAAATACATTAAATAACAAAGTGGTTTTGGGGAAGAAAACTTCACTGAGTTAGTTTTGAGTGCTTATAGAGGTCCTCAGGCAGAATCAGTTTTAAAAAGAGGCATCAAAGAAATTTAATACTGATGTCATAATTGCAGATATTAGATACTGTTGTAAGTCTTCTAAAGTCACTTAAAAGGCAGTATGGTTATGTTGTGACAATCATGCATATGAACTCTCTAGGATGATTTTTTTTAAGTCCCAATATTATGCGTATGGGAATTAGGACATAGAAAAAATTCCACTGACAACATAAACAGATTTTAAAAGTGCTCTCTTTCAGTTAACTTAAAAGGAAATGAAGATCATGTGTATCGGGAAAACATAGGTGAATCAATAAAAGCCATTTATATTGATGACAGATGTGAAAAATTTGGATACAATTGTTTTATAAAACTGGAGAGTGGGGAGAAAACAGTATTTCCAGGTATATAAATGTATAATTAGATAATATTAAATATTATAATTAGACATTTTTGTCTATATTCCTAACATTTTAAAAATTTTAAAAATTTGATCTTATCATTGAGAAAGTGTTGTGTCACTGTATATTGGGGTATCTGTGTTATACAGTTTTGTTTTCTCTACTGTTATTCATATATTGCTCTCTGTTTTTAGTTGTCTCTAGCTATCACCTTCTAATTGCTTTCATTCTTTTGTTTGTATTTTCCTACAGTCTGTGTTTTTTTAACCTCATAAGTTTGTTTTACTTCTTACTGTTGCAAAAGTAGTTTTTATATCTTTAATGGAAGCTTTTCAGACTCAATTATGGAGCTTGTGTTGGCATTCACCTTGTTCCCCATTGGTGTTGCCCAAATCTAACTTCTCTATGTACTTGAAGAAAGCTTTTCTTTGAGGCTAAGTTTGCATTGCTTTTTGCTGCAGGTAACAGAAAATCTAGCCAGTATTGGCTTAAGTGAGAAAGATATTTAATGATGTCACGTAACAGGAAGTCTTAAAGATGAGCTGTCCTGTGTATAGGGTGTATATGGCAGCTTAGGCCCTGTCTGATTTCTACTTTGACATCCTTAATAGGCACGTTTTTAAGCCTAATGCTGTCTCCTTGTCCTGAGAAGACGCTTTGCAACTCCAGGCATCGCCTGCATCCAAAAGACGCCAAAAGAAGGGTCAAGGGCAGCACCAGCAGCTTGCTCTTGTCTGTTCCTGTGACCAGACGAGCCAGTGCTTTCTCAGAAGCCACTGTTGAGATTTCCTCTTAGATCTTAGTGACCGATATGGGGTCAGTGACCACCTCTAACTGTAGGGGAGACTGGGAATTAGGGAATCTGGGGTTTTTTTCAGCTTCTCAAGTGAGAGACGATGAAGGAAGAAAAGCGTTAGAATTACAGGGTTAGCCTGCCAGCAGTGCGTGCTTCGCTGAGAGGTCATGGTTCGTGTCCTCTCTTAAACTCTCGGTCGTTTTCTAACATGCCTTGAGGCTTTGTCACTTGCCTTGTCACTTGTCTTTTTGCCTCAATTTCAAGCAGTTTCTAGGTGGTCATTATGTTGGGTTTTTTTGGAGGGTGTTTCTTCAGTACTGTGTGAGCCCATTGGTGATAGGGGTGGTGTCTTATATTTCTGTATCCCTGGCATCTTGTGCAAAGTGCCTGGAACATAGTTGGCACTCAGATGCTTGAATGATCGAAGGAATACAAAACAGATTAGTATTTCCGGCATGCAGAAAAGACTTTTCTTTTAACCTTACATTTTAACTAGTACTTATCCCAAAATAAAAGATAAATGTTTAAACAGCAAAAAATATAACAGAGCTCAGATATTTTTCTTCAGGATTGCTCCTCCATTTCCTTTCTCAGGTCCTGTTTAACCTTCTCTGTCTCCCTGTCTCTGTGTCTGTCTGTGTCTCTCACACACAGACACACACACCTTTTAAAAAAAATCTTGTAATGGTTTTGTTTAATTTTTGCTACATGCAGATGGTACAGAATTCAAAGGTTACATAACAGTAAGAAATTTGCCTTCTGTTTCTATTTTTGAGTCACCTGTTTTTCCCTCCTGGAGGTACCCACTGTTTTACCACTATCTTGAGTTTCCCTCCAGAAATGTTCTAAGCATTAATAAGCATACATAAATCATAGCACACGGTACTTTTTTGTTTTGCTTTTTGTTTCTCATGCTATGTAAATGGTGGCATTCTATACTTATTTTTCATAAGTAGTAGATTGTACGGTTTTCTGGGGTTTTTTTTCACACAGTGATTTCTCACATGTATATTTGGATGATCTTTTCGTATCAATTGTAAAGAGTTATACAGATTCTTAACCAGCTCATTCATGTAGGTTCCCAACCCTGGGCACATTGGAAGCAGTGTATACAAGGTGAACGTGAGCATTGCGAGTAACAAGACCACCACCCAAGGTGCCGGGAGCAAGGCCATCAGCACAAGGCAGCGAGAGAAGTGAACTCTGGGAAGGCTGTTCCTTGAGGTGGAATAGGTGATATTGGCCGCTCTTCCTTACCTGGGAAGAAGTGGTGTGGTCTTAGTCCTATGGAAGAGTGAGGGTGGAGAGAAGGATTGGAAGTGTTCTTCTCATCCTGTCTACCACAGGAAGGGTCATGGAAGTCTTTTATCCTGTGGACTGAGGCATGCAGGTGATTAGGGAAGTGCCCCATCTTCATGTTCGTTCACAGATTATATGTCACTACTAAGAGAGCTCCAGGAGAGTAGAGACCGTCTCACTGTTGAGTCCTGACAGTTTATTGCAGCATCTGTTATTGTGTTTGTTTAACAGGTAATTAAGTGGATGAAATAAAGCTGGAAAGTAATGGTCAGCTAAAAACCAAGGTTACCCATCTCTGACAAATGAGTGGAAAAATGTGATTTTTATAGTTGATGTTTAAGGAAATATATCTATTAAATGAAATCAACTATATCTGTCTGCATTTTGTCCATATTGCAGAGATGTTTATGTCAGTGTGGATAACGGGATGGTGTATTCTTGGCAGAAAAGTCATTAATGATGGAGTTGCCTGTTAACCCAAGTTACCACACAGTCTGTACGACCAGTAAACCTTGACTTTGCACTTCACTTCTTCTGGCTGTGGTTCTGTTTTTAGTTTAGTGGAACGTATTTAATTAATTGCTGCTTTTTAGTAAACCTTTAGGTACCTTTAATGTAGCTATGCTTTTGATGTATATTTTAAAAAATGGACTGTAACGTTTATATTTTTTAGAAAATGGCTCTCTCTACATAGTGATGGATTACTGTGAAGGAGGGGATCTGTTTAAACGAATAAATGCCCAGAAAGGCGTTTTGTTTCAAGAGGACCAGGTGAGTTAGCACGTGGGAGACTGGCTCTTACTCCGTAAGTGTTGTTGAGAATTCATTCAGCGCTTGTTTGTTTGTACTACGAGTATTAACTGGACGCCTACTCCAGCTCTCGTGACCGCCTCCTGAGTTCAGGCCCCATCTTGTTTCCGTCTGTGGCGATGCTGCTGTGTGTGTCGTATACGTCGTGTCCTCTGTGTGTGTGTGTGTGTGTGTGTGTGTGTGTGTGTAACTATTTTTATGCGGTAGCTGATTGATTACTCTGTATGCTGTCAGTTGGCTTACTGCCGCCTTATCTTAGAATGTGGCTTTGCCGGTAACTCCAGCTCTAGAAGCCTTGCCCTGCAACTGCGTGAAATCCAGTCTTTGTTGTGATTTCAAGGATCTCTAAAATATGAGCTATTCTACGTACGCAGTCTTGTTTCCTGTTCCCTAGTGTGCACCCTTTTTCATTGATGTACCAGATATTTATCGCGCATTCATTTTGTGGTTGGCACCAGGACACAGGTTTATACCTCTCATTCTTCTTCCTGTGTATTTATTCTGATTATTTATTTTATTTTGGTAGTACCTTCTCCCCCACACCCCTGACTCTCTGTTACTAATATTTTACCATTTTTTTAAAAACTCAGCTCAAGTCCCAGTCTCTTCTTTAGATTTTCCATAGGCACTCTGATTTTCCATGATCTTTTCTTTCTCTGAATTCCTATTGCATTTCTCCGTATCACCCATCCTTAATTTTAATTGCAGGCTATTACTTAGGAGAATGGAGGGAGCTCTGTGCTAGGAGTGTTGCATTTGTTGTCTCTTTTAATTCTTAAATCCCTCTGTGAATTAGCATACTGTAGTTTTCTCTATTTAATAGGTAAGAAATCTAAGGTTAAGTAGCTTGCCCCAAATCACAGTTGGTGTTTGAACCTACCCCTGTCTAACAGCAGAGTTTATAAAATCTGCTTTTTACAGACTTAAATTGTAAAATTATTCAGAGGTTTGGAGATGGAAAGCCGTCTTCCCCCGCCGTTCTGTCCCTGAGATTACCACTGCTTTTGGTTTGGTGTGCCTTCTTTTTCATATTGAACATACACGTGTATACACTGAGACATGCGTATTCAGAAATGGGAGAGTATACATACCATGCTCTGTCTTGCTTTTGTCGCTTAAAAATTATCTTGATTACATTGACATGTCGGTCCATATAGATCAGTTGTATAAGGTTTTGTTTTGCTTCGTTTTGTTTTTTTGGCCACGCCGTACACGGGATTTTCGTTCCCCAGCCAGGGATCAAACCCATGCCCCCCTGCAGTGGAAGCTCGGAGTCCTAACCACTGGACCGCCAGGGAAGTCCCAAGATCAGTTGCATTAGTTTTAAAAGGTGCATTGGGGCTTCCCTGGTGGCGCAGTGGTTGAGAGTCCGCCTGCCAATGCAGGGGATGCGGGTTCGTGCCCTGGTCCGGGAAGATCCCACATGCCGCGGAGCGGCTGGGCCCGTGAGCCATGGCCGCTGAGCCTGCGCATCTGGAGCCTGTGCTGCGCAACGGGAGGGGCCACAACAGTGAGAGGCCCGCGTACCACAAAATAAATGAATAAAAATTAAAAGGTGCATTATATTTCATTCCAGTAAAGCCCTTGCTTTGTTTCTTTTCACTTCCTACTCATTTCTGTTCCACTCCCCTCTATCCTTAGGCAGCCCTTCCAGTGTCTTTAATCAATATCTCTGTCTGTGTCTGCAAAATAGCCATCATTGTTTTGTATACATGTATTTTTAAAGGTGTACCTGTTGTATCATATCTCATTCAGTTTTACTTTTCCCCTAAGGACTGTTTCTGATCCATCTGCTTTGCTGTCTGTACATCTGTTGTTTCTAGCTCCAACCTAATAGTCCATGGGATTCCTCCCAGTCTACACTCACCTTTAGTGCATCGTGCACCCTTGTTAATGTACTCTGAATAATGTCACATTAGAGTTGTGTCTCCGAGCAGGTTGTAATTTACTATAGAGCGGAGGCCCCAGTCTGCTTATGTCAAGGTACTGAGGAAGGCTGCGTCTGTGGTAGCACCGCCTTGGCACAATTCATCAGCTGATTGATAACGTCATACAGATGGGGGCTTTGAGGGTCTTGGCAGCAGCTTGGAGATATGGTAGGATGAGAGCTTGAGTTAAAAGTACTCTCAAGTAGGGTAGTATAGTATTCCTCAAACTTTCCTTACCTCATGTTCCACAATTAAGCCTACTAGGCAGAGCACAGAACTTGGAGTGAGAAGACTTGGGTTTGAGTGCTTGTCCTATTTATCAGCTTGGTAATTATGTTCACAAGTTACTTAACTGCTTTGTGACTTTACATCCTTATTCGGTAGTAGGGATATTCCTACCAGGTAGCCAACGGTACTGTTGTGGTAAAGGTCAGATAGTAATGTTTGTTTGCGTACAAGGTGCTATTTTTTTATTACAGTTTTATCTGATATATTCCATTGCTTGTGCTTATTTTTATTCTTTTGTCTCTTTTGGACTTTAAAATGCTTGCTGTTAAATTCCATAACATTATACTGTAAAGTACATTGATAATCTATGGATTTATTTTAGTTTTGTTTTTTTAATTAATTAATTTATTTATTTATTTTTGGTCTTTGTTGCTGCATGCGGGCTTTCTCTAGTTGCGGCGAGCGGGGGCTACTCTTCGTTGTGGTGCGCAGGCTTCTCATTGCTGTGGCTTCTCTTGTTGCGGAGCACAGGCTTTAGGTGCGTGGGCTTCAGTAGTTGTGGCATGTGGGCTCAGTAGTTGTGGCTCGCCGGCTCTAGAGCACAGGCTCAGTAGTGGTGGTGCACGGGCTTAGTTGCTCCACGGCATGTGGGATCTTCCCGGACCAGGGCTCGAACCTGTGTCCCCTGCATTGGCAGGTGGATTCTTAACCACTGCGCCACCAGGGAAGCCCTATGGATTTGGTTTTTCTGTTAGATAAATATTCTTAGTACGTAATGATATATATGTGTGTGTGTTTGTACATATATCTTTCTTGTAATCCTAGAAATTATGGAGATTTACTCTAGTTTTTTCATCCATTCTGAGATTATTCCATATAAACAATAAAAATTTGGCAAGTCTTTCTTTTAAGTTAATAGCATTTTTTCCTACCCTTCAAAATGACAAGTTTTGTTAGCCTACTTAAAATGGTAATTATTTACACATAAACAACCTGCTACTCTCTGGTCTTTGAAGCAGGAAAACAGAGGTCAGAGGCCATTTTTTTTTTTTTTTTTTTTTTTGCTGTACACGGGCCTCTCCTGCTGTGGAGCACAGGCTCCGGACGCACAGGCTCAGTGGCCATGGCTCACGGGCCTAGCCGCTCCGCAGCATGTGGGATCTTCCCGGACTGGGGCACGAACCCATGTCCCCTGCATCGGCAGGCAGACTCTCAACCACTGCGTCACCAGGGAAGCCCCAGAGGCCATTTTTGCTGTAGGCTGTAGGTTGAAATCAGTCTGAGATGGTTTTGTTCCATCTCTAGAATGGAAGTGGGAGCAGAGACGTGTGAGACAAGGAAATTCTCCAGCCGCTCAAGCCATTCTCTTCAGTGATACTTCCTTGTTTGCATCTTTACTAGAAAAAAGCCTCGTCAAGTTAGGAAGCAAGTTGACTAAGTCTGTGACTTTTCATCAGTAGTAAACAGTGATATGAAGTAAGTACATTCTGCTGAACAATCCTTGGATGGCCTTTCTCCACGTAGATATTAAAAAGATGTGCCACTGACTATTTTTGGCTTATTTCTAAGTGTTGGATAAATTTTCTGATAGTCTCGTCTCCTGATAATTTCCAAATGTTTGTTCTTTTAAAAGAAAGTCTGGTCTCGTAGGGTTGGCCCTAATATTTAGGTGCAGTCAGAGTGTTAATTAGGCATATAGACTTCCTTGAGTTTGCTCTGAAAATCCAGAGCCTTATAGAAATGAGCAACTATGCAGGTACTAAGGCCACAGAATTGATTTCTGTCCAGAAGTTTTCATAAGGAATCTTAGATTGGATTTTTTAAAATATTATTTGTTCTTCTATCCCAAGGCCAGGAAACCAAGCCCAGTACATTTTCCACCAAATTTCACCTGCAGTACATATAAATTTGGGTGATTTTCTTTCTTCTTGAGAGTTTTCAGATTTGCCAAGGTTTTTGGCTACTACTAAATGACCTTGCCACCTGTGATGCTGAGACCTTGTAAGTCAGGCACTAGGCCAGTTCCCTGGTGGCACAATGTAGGAATTGGCTCTGTGTGTATTTGTTGGCAGCAGGCTTGTCATAACTGATTGAATGAAAATCATCCTCACATAAGACAGTCCAGGTATGGCTTTGGTTGCACAATTGATTTGTGTAGTTATATTCTGGTAAAAAGGAGTGTACATTCTTATTGAACCAATGAAAATTACAATATTCCTGAAAAGTAAAACTCAGTAAAACTATTTCTAAATTCTGAATGGGTCAGAGAGAAGCAGATAATCATTTTAAGATGTTATATTTCAGTCTAGAAAAGCATAATTTACTAAATTGAGAGTAAAGATAGCTTAAGAAGAGAAAGAAGAGGACTTCATATGTTCATTAAGTATAGAAGGATGGAACATTAAAAATATATGTATAATATCAGTTGTATTCCAACAAATAAACACAATTAAATTTCATTTAATTCAGTTCATTCAGTCCTAGTAATTCTTATCATGCTGGGTTTTGGGTGAGTCTGCTTTTATGATGTATATCAGCTTCTGGACTGAAAAAGCCTTAGGAATATTGGCTCAGTCCATTGTTCAATGTCAGCAGTGTCAGCTCAGAAGCCTGTACTCAAGAGTGTGTTTTCTGAGGTGTTGGTAGTTCAGTGTTCCTAGTACAGTCCTTTCCAGGAGCCTTCTGGTCATCAAGAAGCAAAGGCCTGTTTGATAATGAGACTGAAAGGCTGTAGTTAATTTCGTATAGTAACCAATAATAGAATACAGTTCTCCATAGGGGTATTTGTTATGGGCTTGATGAATATTTTCCCTAAGAGTAAAAATGGATAGCAAAGTCATTGACAAATCTCTGGGACCTCCCATAAAGCATGCACTTTCTGAAATATTTATATTAATATATATATATATTTTTTGCTGTACGCAGGCCTCTCACTGTTGTGGCCTCTCCTGTTGCGGAGCACAGGCTCCGGATGCGCAGGCCCAGCGGCCATGGCTCACAGGCCTAGCCGCTCCGCGACATGTGGGATCTTCCTGGACCGGGGCATGAACCTGCGTCACCTTCATCAGCAGGCGGACTCTCAACCACTGCGCCACCAGGGAAGCCCCACCATGGTGACTTTTTAATTTCCCTCAGATCCGTGGTTGCTTTGAATGCCTTAAGTTTTTAACGTCTGGCTCCCCAAAGGTGAAAAGAGAGAAATGTAGCAGGGGGGAAAAGAGCTTCTGGCCCTTTAAATCCTCTGGAAGTCCCTTCAGCCAGAAGGAGAGAGGCTTGCAACAAAGTGGGGAGGAACAATAACAATGGCTGCCCTCCTCTTTGGCCCCAGATCTGAAGTAGCCATCAACAATCAGAGCACAGATCTCTGATACATGGAGGACAGGGACCTGTTTGCCCACCCTGGTTCCCACAAGGTGCATGCAAGCTGCTTCTGGGATGCATGCACAGCTGGATGTCTCAGTGCTGGGACGTGGGGGATGAGTAGCCCCTGCTACAGAACTAAGAGGTGAAATTGACTGAAATTAACCACAATTTACTATCCAAGCCTTCACCCAGAAGTTGCAAAGATTCAAGAGATTCCAGAGACCCAAAATAGTTACATCAGATAGATTCTGCCACTGTATTGTTGTACAGGTAGGGAGACAGATTCCTAGTGTTTCCTACTCTACTATCTTCCCAGAATCTTCTCCATCTGTATTTATTTTAAAATACTTTATCTCTTTGATTAAATAGGTAACCAAATATTACTTCTCAGGTACCCCAAACCATCTCTTAATCAAGTGACCAAATCTCTGACAACTGTGTAATCTTTCCTTCCCAAGATTAGATCCTAAATTTAGAAAAAATAAAATAAAAATTCTAGGCTACCTCTCACCATATGTATTAGTTAGCTCAACATTTTTATAAGAGCTGCATGGGAAGATTTACCAAATCAACAAAGGTGCTCAGCATTTTCTAGGTTAAGTTTGTATACATAAAATATTATTGGGCTTCCCTGGTGGTGCAGTATATCTGATGGCAGATATACTAGACAACGGGTTGAAAACAACTGTCTTAAAGAGGCTCAAAGCTAAAAGAAGACATGGAGAAAGTCAAAAAAACTATACGAACAAAACAGAAATATCAATAAGGAGATAGAAAAATCTAAAAAGAAACTAAAAAAGAAAGTCCAATAACTAAAATGAAAAATTCATTAGAGAGATTCAAAGGCAGATTTGAACCTTTGCTGAAGAAGACTCAGTGAACTGGAAGCTAGGACAATGGAAATTATTGAGTCTGAGTAACAGAAAGATAAAAGATTCAAGAAAAATCAACAGAGCTTAAGGGACCTGTGGGACATTGTCACACAGACCAACATGTGCATCTTGGGAAGGAGAAGAGGGAGAGAGGGATGGACAGCAAATTTGAAGAGTTAATGGCTGAAAACCTCCCGAATTTGATGAAAGACATGTATATAAACATCCAAGAAACTCAGTGAACTCCAAGTAGGATGAAGTCAAGGAGACCCACACCCAGACACACTATAACCTAACTGTTGAAAGCCAGAGAGTCTTGAAATCAGCAAGAGGGAAGTGGCTCATCACATACAAGGAATCGTCAGTAAGATTTCCAGCAGATTTCTCAGTGGAAACTTTACAGGCCAGAAAACACTGGGCTGATATATTCAAAGTGCTAAAAGAAAAAAAGCTATCAACCAGGAATCCTGTATCTGGCAAAATTGTCGTTGAGTAATGAGAGACATTTCCAGACAAAAGCTGAAGCTATTTGTTTCTACTACAGTTGCACCGAAAGAAGTGCTAAATGGAGTCTTGCAGATTGAAGGGAAGGGACACTAGACAGTGGCTTGAAGCCATGTGGAGAAATGGAAAGCTCAGTAAAGGTAAATACACGGGCAGTTATAAAAGCTAGAATTGTTACAGCAGTGGTTTGTGACTCCCCTTTTTCTACATGATTTGAGACTAATAAATTTTTTAAAAAGCAATTACTAGTCTAAAAGCTGGTATTATTGTAACTGGTTTGTAACTCCCCATTTTGTTTTTCTACATGATTTAAGAGACTAATGCACTTTAAGAAAATTATTAATTTTACGTTTTGAAACATACAGACAATGATGTCATTGTACAAAGATGTAATTTGGTGACATCAGCAACTGAAAGAAGTAGGACAGAGATGTAAAGGAGTAGAGGTTTTTTTTGTTTGTTTTTAATTATTTATTTTTGGCTGCATTGGGTCTTCATTGCTGCGCGCGGGCTCTTTCTAGTTGTGGCGAAGGGGGGCTACTCTTCCTTGCAGTGTGCGGGCTTCTCATTTCAGTGGCTCCTCTTGTTGCAGAGCGCGGCCTCTAGGCACGCGGGCTTCAGTAGTAGCACGCAGACTCAGTAGTTGTGGCTCGAGGGCTCTAGAGCGCAGATTCAGTAGTTGTGGTGCACGGGCTTAGTTGCTCCGTAGCATGTGAGATCTTCCCGGACCACGGCTCGAACCCGTGTTCCCTGCATTGGCAGGCAAATTCTTAACCACTGTGCCACCAGGGAAGCCCAGGAGCAGAGTTTTTATATGTTATTGGAGTTAAGCTGGTACAAGTCCAAATTAGAGTATTGTAATTTTATGGGATCGAAAGTAATCCCCTTGTTAACACAGAGAAAATAGGTATACACTTTTTGGGTTGACTAAAAAGTGCCTTCAGTTTTTAAGTAAAAATAAAAGACCCATTTTTCATTTTCACCAAGAACTTTATTGAATAACGTATACACCATTTTGTTCCACTACCTTCTGCCATTTTTCAGGCAACTTCATAATTCCATCTTCCCAAAACTTTTTATCTTTTTGAGCAAAGAACTGTTCCAGGTGCCTTTTACAGTCTTCCAGGGAATTGAAATTTTTTCATTAAGAGAATTTTGTAAAGACCAAAATAAATGGAAATCCGCAGGTGCAATGTCTGGTGAATACAGCGGATGAATCAGAACTTCCCAGCCAAGCTGTACAGTTTTTGCCTGGTCATCAAAGAAACATGTAGTCTTGCGTTATCCTGATGGAAGATTATACGTTTTCTCTCGACTAATTCTGGACTCCTTTCGTCAAGTGCTGCTTTCAGTTGGTCTAAGTGAGAGCAGGACTTGTTGGAATTAATCGTTTGTTTTTTTTGGAAGGAGCTCATAATAGAGGACTCCCTTCCAATCCCACCATATACACAATATCACCTTCTTTGGATGAAGAGCCTTTGGTGTGGTTGGTGGTGGTTTATTTCGTTTGCCCCACTATCTCTTCTGTTCCACATTATTGTACAGTATCCTCTTTTCATTGCCTGTCACAATTTGTTTTAAAAAACGGAACGTTTTCATTACGTTTAAGTAGTGGAGAATTGCCTGCGGAAATACAGTTAAGAAGGTTTTTTCGCTTAACTTACGTGGAACCCAAACATCAAAGCGTTTCACATAACCAAGCTGGTGCAAATGATTTTCAGCACTTGATTTGAATATTCTCAGTATGTCAGCTACCTCCCACGTGGTGTAATGTTCATTGTTCTCAATTAACGTCTCGATTTGATCGCTGTCAACTTCATATGGTCTACCCGACAGTGGAGCATCGTCCAGCGAGAAATCTCCATCATGAAACTGTGCAAACTGCTTTTGACATGTCACAGCACCTTCTCCATACACTGCACAAATGTATTTTTGCATTTCGGTTGTGTTTTTACCTTCCTGAAATAATATAACATAATATGCCGAAAATGTTGCTTTTTCTCTTCCATCTTCAATATTAAAATGGCTACACAAAAATTCAATTTTCATGTCTTTTTTAATTTTTATTTATTATTATTATTTTTTTTTTTTTGGCTGCGTTGGGTCTTGGGTCTTCGTTGTTGCGCACGGGCTTTCTCTAGTTGTGGTGAGCAGGGGTCTCCTCTTTGTTGTGGTGCTCAGGCTTCTCATTGCAATGGCTTCTTGTTGCAGATCATGGGGTCTAGGTGCACAGGCTTCACTAGTTGCAGCATGCGGGCTCAGTAGTTGTGGCTCATGGGCTCTAGAGCGCAAGCTCAGTGGTTGTGGTGCGTGGGCTTAGTTGCTCTGTGGCGTGTGGGATCTTCCCAGACGAGAGATCGAACCCGTGTCCCCTGCATTGCAGGCGGATTCTTAACCACTGCGCCATCAGGGAAGTCCCTGATGTGTTTTTTCAAATGCACGCTGGTATGACAGCTGTCACATACAATCTAACAGAATTGTTTCAAATGAAGTTAGACAGCTAAGTGCTACTAGAGCCATCTTATGGAAAAAAACGAACGAACCTTTTGGCCAACCCAATATATAAAATTAAATGAGAGGGGCTTTCCTGGTGGCACCATGGTTAAGAATCTGCCAGCTGTGCAGGGGACATGGGTTCGAGCCCTGAGCCAGGAAGATCCCACATGCTGCGTAGCACCTAAGCCCGTGTGCCACAACTACTGAGCCTGTGCTCTAGAGCCCGCAAGCCACAACTACTGAGCCCGCGCACCACAACTACTGAAGCCCGCGTGCCTAGAGCCCCGTGCTCTGGAACAAGAGAAGCCGCTGCAATGAGAAGCCTGTGCACCGCAATGAAGAGTAACTCCTGCTTGCCACAACTAGAGAAAGCCAGTGCACAGCAACGAAGACCCAACACAGCCAAAGATAAATCAATAAATTTTTTTTAAAAAGTAAATGAGCGATGAATGTAAATGTTTCACAACACAAAAATCAACTAAGCACAAAGAAGACAGTAATGCAGGAAATAGGGACAAAAGGACCACAGGGCATATGGAAAACAAATAGCAAAGTGACAGAAGTAACTCTCCATATCAGTCATCCTTATAAAAGGAAAGGAATTCTGACATATGCTACAGTGGATTGACCATGAGAACATTATGTTCAGTGAAATAAGCCAGTCACAAAAAACTGAATACTGTATGATTCCATGTGTATGACATACTTAAGAGTACTCGAAGTCATAGAGACAGAAAGTAGAACACTGATGTCTAGGGACGAGGGAAAGAGGGGAGTGGGGAGAACTGTTTAACATTTAATGTTCCAGTTTTACAAGGTGAAGAGTTGTACAGGTGGTGATAGTTGTACAACAGTATGAATGTACTTAATACCACTGAAGTATGCACTTAAAAATGGTTAAGGTGGTAAATTTTGTGTTCTGTGTATTTTACTACAATTAAAAATTTTTTTAAACATACATGAAGGTAATACAATTATAAGGATCCTTAGCACTCTCATAGGTGAGGAACCTTTCTTCAAAAACAGAAATGATAATAAAGTCAGTAGATAGCATAGAAAACTATTCTGGTGGACCTGGGATATCTGCTTTCTGGACAAATTACATGGAAGTTAAATAGTAAGTAAGGTCTTATAACCTCTTACATGCGCTCTAAGATCAATTTACGGTTCTATTAGAGAGACAGCCAAGTTCTGTTTTTTCACTAATATAATATTTGGCAGTAAAAGTTTCTCAAAAAATTTTTTACAATGAATAAACATGTGAAAACAGCATACTTTAGTAAATTTTAACACATTTTGTTGCACAAAGAAACCTGAGTTTTGGAGCAGAGAAGGTGCATTGTGGAATTGTTTTAGTGCTCTAAGGCAGTCTGTAGTAATGGAAATAACACGTACACATAAAGCTGTAATTCAGACAAGTGTATGGTAATTACCATGTGTTTAGTTGGGCTGGCTCAGCATTTTATACCATTGGAATTTGGCAAATAGGGTCAAATAGGGACATTCTCTTTTGAGCAAGAGAATGCCATTATCCCAACATTATTTTGTAAATATTAATGTGAGCTAATGTGTACAAGGAAGTGCAGAGGAGGAGTGGTTAGAAGCAGGCCTGTAATTTAATGGCCTTCCCTCCCCTCCAGCCCTGATGTAAGACAGGCTGAACTAGATGGACAGAGGGAGCACAGACTTGTGCTGTGCCCTCCTCCTCCTCCTCAGAACTTCCCTCCAGAACCTCGTCTTCTGTCGGGTTTTGCTTTATCGCCTCCAGGCTGAGTTGGCTGTTGTCCTCTGTGCTGTCAACACTCAGAGCATCACCTCTGCTCTACTTACTCATCTCCCTCCTGGTCTCTGATGTGGGTCAGCAAACTCGGCCCACGTCTTTGTTTGTAAATAAAGTTTTATTTGAACAGTTCATGCTTATTTGTTTGCATATAATCTCTGGCTGCATTTATACTACAGTGGCAAATTTGACTTGGGACAGAGACCATAGGGTCTGCAAAACCTAAAATATTTACCCTCTGGCCCTTTACAGCATAAATTTGCTGACTCCTGGTCTGTGAGCTCTTTTATTAAGTTTTTTGGCCAATTCCAGCCCATATCAGGTACATTGTTGGTGCTGAATACATTTTTGTCAAATTATAAAGGAGTACAGGTATGGGAAATATGGTAATGAAAAACGTTAATCTGTAAAACAAGGCATTGGTGGTTTCTAGCATGTGTCCCAGGCGCTCCAGATAGACTGTATAACAATAAGACTCAGCTGAGCTGAATTTTCATTTTCTTTTTATACTTTTCCTGACCCCTCCCTGCTGGAGTTAATTGCTTTCTCAGTGCACATTGCTGTTATAAGACTTGTGCATTTTATTAGGTATTTGTCTAAAAGTGTATTTCTACCACTGTATGAACGAACTCAGAACTATATTTAATTTTTCTACATACAGCACCTTATGTGAATATTGAAAGGAACTTAAATTTTGTGTAGTCCTCGGTAAATATCTACCGAACTGAACCAAGAGGGTTGTTTTTTAAAAAAAAGATGGGCTTCCCTGGTGGCACAGTGGTTAAGAGTCTGCCTGCCCAGGGGACACGGGTTCGTGCCCCGGTCCGGGAAGATCCCACATGCCGTGGAGCGGCTAGGCCCGTGAGCCATGACCGCTGTGCCTGTGCATCCGGAGCCTGTTGCTCCGCAACGAGAGAGGCCACAACAGTGAGAGCCCCGCCTACCGCCAAAAAAAGAAAAAGAAAAGGGGGGAGTGAGGGTTGTTCTCCCCACTCCCCTCTTTCCCTCATCCCTAGACATCACTATTCTATTTTTTAATTTAAAAAAATTAATTTAAAAATTAATTTTAGGTTACATTCTTTGTTTTGTTTGTTTTTGAATTTTATTTGACTTACTTTTTATACAGTAGGTTCTTATTAGTCATCAATTTTGTACACATCAGTGTATACATGTCAATCCCAGTCACCCAATTCATCACACCACCATCCCCACACCCTGGGGTTTTCCCCCCTTGGTGTCCATACGTTTGTTCTCTACATCTGTGTCTCAACTTCTGCCCTGCAAACCGGTTCATCTGTACCATTTTTCTAGGTTCCACATACCTGCGTTAATATACTATATTTGTTTTTCTCTTTCTGACTTACTTCACTCTGTATGACAGTCTCTAGATCCATCCATGTCTCAACAAATGACCCAATTTCGTTCCTTTGTATGGCTGAGTAATGTTCCATTGTATTTATGTACCACATCTTCTTTATCCATTCGTCTGTCGATGGGCATTTAGGTTGCTTCCATGGCCTGGCTGTTGTAAATACTGCTGCAGTGAACATTGGGGTGCACGTGTCTTTTTGAATTATGCTTTTCTCTGGACATATGCCCAGTAGTGGGATTGCTGGATCATAAGGTAGTTCTATTTTCAGTTTTTTAAGGAACCTCCATACTGTTCTCCATAGTGGCTGTATCAATTTACATTCCCACCAACAGAGCAAGAGGGTTCCCTTTTCTCCACACCCTCTCCAGCATTTGTTGTTTGTATATTTTCTGATGATGCCCATTCTAACTGGTGTGAGGAGATACCTCATTGTAGTTTTGATCTGCATTTCTCTAGTAATTGGTGATGTTGAGCAGCTTTTCATGTGCTTCTTGGCCATCTGTATGTCTGCTTTGGAGAAATGTCTATTTAGGTCTTCTGCCCATTTTTGGATTGGGTTGTTTGTTTCTTTAATATTGAGCTGCATGAGCTGTTTATATATTTTGGAGATTAATCCTTTATCCACTGATTCATTTGCAAATATTTTCTCCCATTCTGAGGGTTGTCTTTTTGTCTTGCTTATGGTTTCCTTTGTCGTGCAAAAGTTTTGAGGTTTCATTAGGTCCCATTTGTTTACTTTTGTTTTTATTTCCATTACTCTACGAGGTGGATCAAAAAAGATCTTGCTGTGATTTATGTCAAAGAGTGTTCTTCCTATGTTTTCCTCTAAGAGTTTTATACTGTCCAATCTTACATTTAGGTCTCTAATCCATTTTGAGTTTATTTTTGTGTTTGGTGTTAGGGAGTGTTTAATTTCATTCTTTACATGTAGCTCCCCAGTTTTCCCAGCACCACTTATTGAAGAGACTGTCTTTTCTCCATTGTATATCCTTACCTCCTTTGTCATAGATTAGTTGACCATAGGTGTGTGGGTTTATCTCTGGGCTTTCTATCTTGTTCCATTGATCTATGTTTCTGTTTTTCTGCCAGTACCATATTGTCTTGATTACTGTAGCTTTGTAGTATAGTCTGAAGTCAGGGAGTCTGATTCCTCCAGCTCCGTTTTTTTCCCTCAAGATTGCTTTTGCTATTTCGGTTCTTTTGTGTCTCCATACGAATTTTAAGATTGTTTGTTCTAGTTCTGTAAAAAATATCGTTGGTAATTTGATAGGGATTGCATTGAATCTGTAGATTGCTTTGGGTGGTCTAGTCATTTTCACATTATTGATTCTTCCAATGCAAGAACATGGTATATCTCTCCATCTGTTGGTATCATCTTCAATTTCTTTCATCAGTGTCTTATAGTTTTCTGCATACAGGTCTTTTGTCTCCCTAGGTAGGTTTATTCCTAGGTATTTTATTCTTTTTGTTGCAGTGGTAAATGGGAGTGTTTCCTTAATTTCTCTGTCAGATTTTTCATCATTAGTGTATAGGAATGCAAGAGAATTTCTGTGCATTAATTTTGTATCCTGCAACTTTACCAAATTCATTGATTAGCTCTAGTAGTTTTCTGGTGGCATTTTTAGGATTCTCTATGTATAGTATCATGTCATCTGCAAACAGTGACAGTTTTACTTCTTCTTTTCCAATTTGTATTCCTTCTTTTTCTTTTTCTTCTCTGATTGCTGTGGCTAGGACTTCCAAAACTATGTTGAATCATAGTGGTGAGAGTGGACATCCTTGACTTGTTCCTGATCTTAGAGGAAATTATTTCAGCTTTTCACCATTGAGAATGATGTTTGCTGTGGGTTTGTCATATATGGCCTTTATTATGTTGAGGTAGGTTCCCTCTATGCCCACTTTCTGGAGAGTTTTTTTTTTTTTTTTTTTTTTTTTTGCGGTACGCGGGCCCCTCACTGTTGCGGCCCCTCCCGCTGCAGAGCACAGGCTCTGGACGCACAGGCCCAGCAGCCATGGCTCACGGGCCCAGCCGCTCCGCGGCATGTGGGATCCTCCTGGACCGGGACACGAACCCATGTTCCCTGCATCGGCATGCAGACTCTCAACCACTGCCCCACCAGGGAAGCCCTCTGGAGGGTTTTCATCATAAATGGGTGTTGAATTTTGTCAAAAACTTTTTCTGCATCTATTGAGATGATCATATGGTTTTTATTCTTCAATTTGTTAATATGATATATCACATTGATTCATTTGCGTATATTGAAGAATCCTTGCATCCCTGGGATAAATCCCACTTGATCATGGTGTATGATCCTGTTAATGTGCTGTTGGATTCTGTTTGCTAATATTTTGTTGAGGATTTTTGCATCTATATTCATCAGTGATATTGGGCTGTAATTTTCTTTTTTTGTAGTATCTGTCTGGTTTTGGTATCAGGGTGATGGTGGCCTCATATCATGAGTTCAGGAGTGTTCCTTCCTCTGCAATTTTTTGGAAGAGTTTGAGAAGGATGGGTGTTAGCTCTTCTCTAAATGTTTGATAGAATTCACCTGTGAAGCCATCTGGTCCTGGACTTTTGTTTGTTGGAAGATTTTTAATCACAGTTTCAATTTCATTACTTGTGATTGGTCTATTCATATTTTCTGTTTCTTCCTGGTTCAGTCTTGGAAGGTTATACCTTTCTAAGAGCTTGTCCATTTCTTCCAGGTTGTCCATTTTATTGGCATGGAGTTGCTTGTAGTAGTCTCTTAGGAGGCTTTGTATTTCTATGGTGTCTGTTGTAACTTCTCCTTTTTCATTTCTAATTTTATTGATTTGAGTCCTCTCCCTCTTTTTCTTGATGAGTCTGGCTAATGGTTTATCAATTTTGTTTATCTTCTCAAAGAACCATCTTTTAGTTTTATTGATCTTTGCTACTGTTTTCTTTGTTTCTATTTCATTTATTTCTGATCTGATCTTTACAATTTCTTTCTGCTAACTTTGGGTGTTGCTTGTTCTTCTTTCTCTAGGTTTTTTAGGTGTAAGGTTAGATTGTTTATTTGAGATTTTTCTTGTTTCTTGAGGTAGGCTTGTATAGCTATAAACTTCCCTCTTAGAACTGCTTTTGCTGCATCCCATAGGTTTTGGATCTTCGTGTTTTCATTGTCATTTATCTCTAGGTATTTTTTCATTTCCTCTTTGATTTCTTCAGTGATCTCTTGTTTATTTAGTAACGTATTGTTTAGCCTCCATGTGTTTGTGTTTTTTACGTTTTTTTTTCCCTGTGATTCATTTCTAATCTCATAGCACTGTGGTCAGAAAAGATGCTTGATATGATTTCAGTTTTCTTAAATTTACTGAGGCTGGATTTGTGACCCAAGATGTGATCTATTCTGGAGAATGTTCCATGTGCACTTCTGAAGAAAGTGTAATCTGCTGTTTTGGGATGGAATGTCCTATAAATATCAATCAAACCTATCTTGTCTAATGTGTCATTTAAAGCTTGTGTTTCCTTATTAATTTTGTTTGGATGATCTGTCCATTGGTGTAAGTGAGGTGCTAAAGTCCCCCACTATTATTGTGTTATTGTTGATTTCCTCTTATAGCTGTTAGCAGTTGCCTTATGTATTGAGGTGCTCCTATGTCGGGTGCATATATATTTATAATTGTTATATCTTCTTGGATTGATCCCTTGATCATTATGTAGTGTCCTTCCTTATATCTCATAACATTCTTTCTTTCTTTCTTTCTTTCTTTCTTTCTTTCTTTTTTTTGTGGTATGCGGGCCTCTCACTGTGTGGCCTTTCCCGTTGCGGAGCACATGCTCCGTCCGGCCACGCAGGCTCAGCGGCCATGGCTCATGGGGCCAGCCGCTCCGTGGCATGTGGGATCTTCCCGGACTGGGGCACGAACCCGTGTTCCCTGCATCTGCAGGCGGACTCTCAACCACTGCGCCACCAGGGAAGCCCAACATTCTTTATTTTAAAGTCTATTTTATCTGATATGAGTATTGCTACTCCAGCTTTCTTTTGATTTCCATTTGCATGGAATATCTTTTTCCATCCCCTCACTTTCAGTCTGTATGTGTCCCTTGGTCTGAAGTGGGTCTCCTGTAGACAGCATATATATGGGTCTTATTTTTGTATCCATTCAGCGAGCCTGTGTCTTTTGGTTGGAACATTTAATCCATTCACGTTTAAGGTAATTATCGATATGTATGTTCCTATTACCATTTTCTTAATTGTTTTGGGTTTGTTTTTGTAGGTCCTTTTCTTCTCTTGTGTTTCCCACTTAGCGAAATCCCTTGAGCATTTGTTGTAGAGCTGATTTGGTGGTGCTGAATTCTCTTAGCTTTTGCTTGTCTGTAAAGATTTTGATTTCTCCATCAAACCTGAATGAGATCCTTGCCAGGTAGAGTAATCTTGGTTGTAAGTTGTTACCTTTCATCACTTTAAGTATATCATGCCACTCCCTTCTGGATTGTAGAGTTTCTGCTGAGAAATCAGCTGTTAACCTTATGGGAGTTCCCTTGTATGTTATTTGTCGTTTTTCCCTTGCTGCTTTCAGTAATTTGTTTTTAATTTTTTCCAATTTGATTACTATGTGTCTCAGCGTGTTTCTCCTTGGGTTTATCCTGTATGGGACTCACTGCGCTTCCTGGACTTGGGTGGCTATTTCTTTCCCATGTTAGCAAAGTTTTCGAATATAATCTCTTCAAATATTTTCTCGGGTCCTTTCTCTCTCTCTTCTCCTTCTGGGACCCCTATACTGCGAATGTTGTTGCATTTAATGTTGTCCCAGAGGTCTCTTAGGCTGTCTTCTATTCTTTTCATTCTTTTTCTTTATTCTGTTCTGCAGCAGTGAATTCCACCATCCTGTCTTCCAGATCACTTATCCGTTCTTCTGCCTCAGTTATTCTGCTATTGGTTCCTTCTAGTGTAGTTTTCATTTCACTTACAGTATTGTTCCTCTCTGTTTGTTTGTTCTTTAATTCTTCTAGGTGTTTGTTAAACATTTCTTTCATCTTCTGGATCTTTGCCTCCATTCTTTTTCTGAGGTCCTGGATCATCTTCACTATCATTATTCTGAATTCTTTTTCTGGAAGGTTGCCTATCTCCACTTCATTTAGTTGTTTTTCTGGGGTTTTATCTTGTTCCTTCATCTGGTACATAGCCCTCTGCCTTTTCATCTTGTCTCTCTTTCTGTGAATGTGGTTTTTGTTCCACAGGCTGCAGGATTGTAGTTCTTCTTGCTTCTCAACTTAATCTCTGTTAAGGCTAAATGCGCATATGCCAACATTAGCAGCCTGAATCTTACAATGCCTCTTTGTTCTGTAAAATAAACTAGCATTCAGAGCCTGGCAGGACAGTTCTCTGGGACATTAGTCTGCCATCTTCTTGGACTCTCTGCTCTCTGAATAAAGTTGTTATCCCTTGTGTCCCAGTTCATTGGCCTGCTAGTGTTGGACGGTCTCCTGCAGAGGTGGGGGGTGGCTGTGGCTCACCATGGGGACAAGGACACTGGCACCAGAAGTTCTGGGAAGTACTCCTTGGTGTGAGCCCTCCCAGAGTCTCTAATTTTAGGTTACTTTAATGTAACATTTGTTCTTTAAAAAAAATACTGAAGAGGTAAGAATAAAAAGTAAAGCCTGCTACTTGCCTTTCATTCATTCTTCTGAAAATCTACTTCCCTGAAGAAGACACTGTTAACTGATGGGTAGCTGTCCTGTGCATCCTCCCTGCACACAGCACACAGTCGTAAACAGTTACACAGAGTTCTGGTATGTTATAGACAGGAAGAGACTTAAGAAAAGGAGTGTGCTCTGCATACCGTGCTGTGACTTTCTTCTTTTCCCTTCACAGTGTACGTATATAGAAGTACTTCCTTCTTCCCAGTGGCTGCATAGAATTCTAGTGATTCCAATTGTGATATTTTCCCAGGCCCCTGATGATGTTTAGGTGGACAAACAATACTGGAGTACACATCCTTGTACATATTCATTTGTATTTGTGACATTTTATCTGTAGGATAAATTTGAAATTTCAGTTGCTCTTTCAAATAGTATGTGAATTTAAAATTTTTACCAAGTAACTGTAATTAACTTTCTCACAAACAGGGTATGCAAAGACTTATTTCCTCACATTCTGGCCAACGTTTATCACTTCTTTATCAGGTTACAGTGGTATCTTGTTTAATTGCTATTTTTTTAATTTGGAGGGAAGTTAGTATTTGGTTTATGTGTTTATTGGGTTATGTTTCCTCTGTCATTTGCCTTTCCCGTCTTCTGTCCACTTCTTATTTGGGCTGGCATGTTTTTCTCAGTGATGTCGAAGAACTGTTGTGTATTAGAGGATTAGCAATCTGTCAGTTATGTTGCAGGTATCTTCTCCCATAATTATTAAATTTAGTTGTATATTTTGCCATCCAGATGTTTTAACATTTATATAGGGAACTTTTCTTGTGACTTGTGGGTTTGGTATCATGTTGCGGAAGTCCTGTGTCAGTCAAAGAGTATAGAAAATTAACCTATGTTTTCTTCCTCGTTTTATACTTTAATTTTTTCATGTTTAAAAATGCCATCTACTTGGAATTTTTTTGGTGTTAGGAGTGAGGTAGAAATTCAGCCTTTTTACTTTTAAGTGGCCAGCTCCAGAGTGTGTGTTTTTATGTGATGAATGTGGGGCAAGAAAAAAGTCAGAGTTGTCTTCCAAATTTCCAGCCTAATTTTTTTCCTCTTATGATTTTCACTTACATATGTAGAAAAAAAGATATATTTAACAACAAAGAAAAGTCACTTACCATCATACTATACTAAAATATAAATTCCATTTTTCACTTTTCTCTGGAAATTTCTTTCCATATTAATTCTGATTTATAAGAGATGCTTCAGTAGCAGTGTCTTACATTTAAACTTACCATGTGTGCTGCACATAATGTGTCAATTGGCTCCAATATCTACCTAATGTTAGTGACATTAATTACAGTACAGTGAAGTGAAACATTATAGCCTAATTTTTTTAAGGATTTAGTTCCCCTTATCCTTGAATATTTCTGAATCGTTTTAATGATCAAGGAAAGACTACTGTGAAATGTAAATTTTAAAAGAAATGACCGATCTGATTTTTCCCCCCTAGATTTTGGACTGGTTTGTACAGATATGTTTGGCCCTGAAACATGTACATGATAGAAAAATTCTTCATCGAGACATAAAATCACAGGTAAGTTTATTCTGTCACTACTAACTTCTCAGTGGATGTGGACATGGGGCCAGCATTGTCTTGTGCTAGAGTGTTTGAGCTTGGTGCAGTCTGCATCCGACTGTCTTCTCCCTTCACGGTTCCCACTCCACTGTAACCCTGAAGATCACACAGGCGTCGTGTCTTAGGTCTTTACCTGCTTTTCATGTCCTGCTCTTTCATTATGATGGAAGAAATCCAACACAGTGGTTGTGTGGAAGGGATTTTGTTTTTGAGATTTTACATGTTTGAAGATTCTCCTACTTTATATTTTTTTAATTTTTGAAAAAAAATTATTTGCTTTTTATTTATTTATTTTTGGCTGCATTGAGTCTTTGTTGCTTTACGTGGGCTTTCTATAGTTGCGGCGAGCGGGGGCTACTCTTTGTTGCAGTGCATGGGCTTCTCATTGCGGTGGCTTCTCTTGTGGATCACGGGCTCTAGGTGCCCGGGCTTCAGTAGTTGTGGCACACGGGCTCAGTAGTTGTGGCTCATGGGCTCTAGAGCGCAGGCTTGGTAGTTGTGGTGCATGGGCTTAGTTGCTCCGCAGCATGTGGGATCTTCCCAGACCAGGGTTTGAACCCGTATCCCCTGCCTTGGCAGGCGGATTCTTAACCACTGCACCACAAGGGAAGTCCAAGATTCTCTTACTTTGATGAGAATTTGGTTATCAACTTCTAGGTTGGAAATTGTTTTCTTACAGAATTTTGAAGATGTTGCCCATTTGTCTTTTGGCTTCTTGTGTTGCTGTTTAGGAATTTGCAATTTCTTGCCCTTGTTTCTTCTCTCTGGCCCATTTAAGATATTCTCTCTGTCCCATGGTTCTGAAATTTCACAGTTTGTGAATTGGTGAGGCTCACTTTTATTCATTATGCTGTGTACTTTTGAGAATGTGTATTTCTTCTAGAAATGTTGTAGAAAATGTTTAGCTATATTTTTTCAAATATTATTTCTCTTTTACTACTTTCACAGTTGTCTCCTGGATTTTTTTCTAGATACATGTTGGAGCTTCTTAATTCGTCCCTTCAAGTGTCTTATTTGTTCTTTCACATTTTATTTGTGTCTCTCTCAGTTGTATTCTACGTGAATTTTTCGACCTATCTT
Organism: Mesoplodon bidens; assembly: GCF_964165515.1. Classification (NCBI taxonomy): domain Eukaryota; kingdom Metazoa; phylum Chordata; class Mammalia; order Artiodactyla; family Ziphiidae; genus Mesoplodon; species Mesoplodon bidens. The sequence goes on from NC_138162.1 coordinate 116,812,895, forward strand.
CTAGTTAACTAAATCCCTTTGAAATTTTGTGTAAGCTAGTGCTTTTCTCATCTGTTGACTTTATTATGACTTTTTTTCTCTCGAAGATTTCTAAATGGTTTTTCATATAAATCTGTTCTTATTGCAATTGGGTTTTGTTTCATAATGTCTTGTTCTTTTCAAATGCATATTTATTTCTTCATTTATTTCTTTGCAAGTTTCTAAATATATTTACTTCAAAGTTTTTATTGGCCTGCTTTATAAAACTAATTCTGTCTGTAGTGAATTCTGGTTCCGGTTATTTTATTGGTTGTTTTTCTTTGCAGTAGCTTTCTTCACGTGTATTGGATTCTTTTGTGGGAGATACTTTGTCCCCACAGCTCACTCATCTTTGCATCGAGGTTTCTTTCATGTTTGCCTCACTTGGGCTCACGCACTTCCCAGGGTGGGTAGTACAGAGGGGCTTTGTTTCCTGATGTCAAGGCCGTGTGTCTGTCTTCTTACCTCCTTAGGCCTGCAGCTGCTTATGTAGCCTTGTAGCCCCAGGATGAGTAGTGGGAAGGAGGGGGACTATGGTGGGGTTCCCTACCCCATCTTTCCTGTCTCCCGACCCCTCTGCCTCCTAATCCCATTTCAGACCATTTTACTCCATTCCACTCAACCCTGCCTTGTGCCATCTTTGGCTGTGAGCATGTGCTTGGTTCACATCTGGCTGATAACGGAGTTTAATTCATGTAATCCCACAAACTTCTGGCTCCGCAGTTTGATGATAGAGCATTGGAAACCAGTGGTATGCTTTCTGTCTCTGTGGATTTGCCTATTCTGGACATTTGATACAAATGGATCATATAATATATGACTGTGCCTATTTTAAAATTGGGTTGTCTTCGGTTATTATTGAGTTGTAAGAGTTCTTTATGCTGGATTCTTTGTCAGATATGTGATTTGCACATATTTCCCCCAATTCTGTTTGGGTTGTCTGTTTACTTTCTTGATGGTGTCCTTTGCACAAAAGTTTTTAATTTAATGAAATCCAATTTATCTGTATTTTCTTTTATTTCTTGTGCTTTTGGTGTCATATCTAAGAAATCATTGCATAACCCAGTGGCATGGAGATGTACTTCTGTGTTTTCCTCTAGGAGTTTTATAGTTCTCACATTTATGTCTAGAATCCATTTTGAGTTAATTTTTGCTTATGGTGTGAGATAGGGGTCTACATTCATTCTTTCGCATGTGGATATCCACTTATCCCAGCATTATTTTTTAACTGGATTCATTTTTATGACAGAAGTCGTTGACTAAGAACGGGACTGTAGCAATATTTCTGGCTTTTTTTTCATCTCTTCTACAGAACATATTTTTAACCAAAGATGGGACAATACAACTTGGAGATTTTGGAATCGCTAGAGTTCTTAATAGGTAACATACAGTTTTAAACTTTAGTTTGCTATAATGTCTTCAGTGAAATTTTAATCCCTGGTGATGTATGTGTGGTAATGTCTTTAAGTGTCTTAAGCTTCTCCAGTAATTCTCTTTTGTTCTAGTACTGTGGAGCTGGTTCGGACTTGCATAGGGACCCCATACTACTTGTCACCCGAAATCTGTGAAAACAAACCATATAATAATAAAAGGTATTTAAAATGATATTCATTATGTGTTTATTTCCTTTACATCTTTCTCTGTTGTAATGTCTGTATTAACTTTCAGAATATTATTCTAAAATCAGTAATGCACATATGTAAACATATATACATATGTATATACATTTTTTTAGTATATAATGAGGGAAATTATAAAGCAGCTATTTCACTATCTTGTTGAAGGAACTATAGAATCACTTTATTATTTAAGCTATAATAGGAAATAGAGTGCTTTCTTTGTCTTTCTGTTCGTAATAGTCACTTATTGAATTATCATTGTTAATATTTATTGAACACTTACTATATGCCAGGCACTGTTTTGAATGCATTCTATGCATTAACTCTCTTTATCTTCACAATAGCCTTGTGAGTTGTAGGTATTATTCATTCCTCCTTTCCTTATAAAGAAACCAAATGCAGAAAGAGGTAAAGTAACTTCAGAGTCCCAGGCATCTGGCTCCCAAGCACAAATTCCTAATCACTGGGCTGTATTATGGCTAACAGATTGACTAATATGTGTGTTGGGAAGAGGAATTCTGCCACTGAATTCCAGTTACCCTTTATTTTCTCTCATACACACTAATTTAAAAATGCCAACCAAGAAGCATTGGTCTTGATTTTGAAAGCACCCTTAGAAGCTGAAAGGAAGAAGGTGGTAGCTGGCAATAATGCATGTATTCATGGTTGCTCTCCCTCTGCCCGCCCCCCCACACCTTTTTTTTTGAGGGTAGAGAGGAAGCTGTGTTTCAGACCTGAGCAGAAGGTCTGAGAACGTCATCCGAGGAATGTATTTAAGATCAGTTTAAATTACAATGATCAGTCAAGTCCATGCAGTGTATTATTAGTAGACATTCTAAAAGAAAATAGTATTTTCTTCGAGCTAAAGTAATTTTACATTTTAATGCTGTTTCTGTGTCTTGTGGATAACTCAACTGTGAAAATATTAGTCTTTAAATCTGGAATGGACTTTAATCATCCCTTGGAGAATTTTATGTAAAATTGGTTTTGTGGGGAAAATGCTTTAAAAATGTAATGGATGAACATCATCAATTATACTTTGAGATTCATATTTTCCCAAATGTATTTTAAAGTATTTTATTGATAAGATCATTAGTTTAATGTTTTTGTTTATAGCTTTTAGTTTGTAACATGTACAAGTTACTAAAAGCTTAATTACATTTACATTTTTTTCTTAGTTGAATCTTAAAATTAAACAGATTTTGGAGGTTACAGGTTTATATTTGTAGATTTTTGTGAGAGTTTGGGTAAAGATAACTTTAGGATTTCAATAATGGGCTTTATTCTTTTTCAGTAAGTTCAACTTCCAGGAGCAGTGGTTTTGTTTTTCTTTTTTTTGACTTCCAAGGACCACTGTAGCTCTAAATTGTGGGGGTTTTTTTCCTTTTAAAAATAGAAGTAGTCTTTTAGTTACAGAACTATCTGTTTAAGATAAAAGAGCGGAAGAGAGTATTGATAAAGAAGATAGTGTAACCAAGTCTTTAAATTAGGAGAAAATAAATTAATGTACTTACATATTTTAGTTGGCTGTCACAGATTTGTTTCAGATTTAATTTTAGTAAAGTAATATTTTCTTCATTAAAGCAGTATTTTGCTTTTATAGTATTTAAGAAATTGTGGTATTTTGCAAATAATTGAACAAAACATTTTGATTTATGCAAAATAAAAAACTAAATGAAGCATCCATGAAATTTACTGATTTTTGTCCTTTTAAATATTAGATTTCTTTAATGAAACTTTTAAAGTAATTACTTGGGCAACTGTTATTTTTCTAATCTGGGATAGCTGCTTTTGTCATTTGGTTATGGTTGTAATTTTAAGTTTGAAAGGTCATGTTTTATGGAACACATATTTTTGCAAAGCATTTTTATGCTGCTTTTGTCTCCTTTAAATTAAAAAACCTTTTAAAATAAATTCTGATATTTAGAGAAGATCTCTTATTTTTCTCTTTTCTAGTGACATTTGGGCTCTGGGGTGTGTCCTTTATGAGATGTGCACACTTAAACATGCAGTAAGTAGAAGTTTCTGAGATACTTTAAAAATTATGTCAAAAAGTACGTATAATATTTCTGATTTAAAAAAATCATATGCCATCTTTCAGATGACCCTCTTGTGTTAGAAATTCTTCACTGTCAGTTTATAAATCTCTCTTCTTTTCTGAGGTATAAATTTAAATCAATTTTCCCTTAATATGTATGCATATATTACATATACATATTATATATGTTATTATAATACATATATCATACTTTATTCCAGAAAATTATTTCTGAAGACAAATTTGCTGTCTTTTTAATGTTAAATTCACATATGAATTTGATATTTCAGCTTAACAAACTTTATTAATTTCATTATAGCAGTTTTTCTCAAAGCATCCAAATTATTTGAGTTTGGAATTGAAATTATCTAAAGAACATATCTCAGCATATTTGTTGAGGGGGGATTTTATCAATTTAAATAATCTTTAATTCAGGGTATTTAAAATTTCCACTGTTGAGATTCTTTTGAGATGACACATAATTCACCAAAAAGGGGAAGTTCTTGTCCAAAAAGGGGGAGTTCTTGTCCAAAATAGGTTGAATTTTAATCACTTTCCATTTTAAAATCTTTTTAAAAATGCTTCCCCCACTGATTAAGCAATAATATATTTTCATTACAGAAAACTTAAGGGAAGAGATTAAAATATAAGTAAGTGAATAAATATCAAAAGCAATTCTTCCAGCCAGTAGTGACTACTTGCAATATTTTGTTGTTTCCTTCTAGACTTATAGAATAATTTATAAAATGAGTTTTTGTTTTTTTTCCCTCAAGAGTTTAGTTATATGGTATAAGCACTTTTATAGTTTGTTTTTATTGCCTGATATTATTTGGGGAGTATTTTTCTTTGTTGTGTTTATTCATAGTTGCATACTCTTCTACTGTATTCCCTTAAGATTTTATTTTTCTGAAGGAAAAAAGCATGGACTGCCGAAGTGATATGGCCTGGTGGATATTAGATCTGTACTTTAAGAAATTGGTCAGTTTTTCTGTGACACACAGTCATGTAGGCCTAAATCTACATATTTTTAGAAAGTCTTTTCATTTACAATACATTGTTCTGTCACCATTGTTTCTGTATTTTGGAATTGTTTACCCTTAAGTGGACACATAAAATTAAGTAATTCATTAACCTTTATTTATGAAGAGCTTATCAGTTGAGAGATAAATAAAACTTCATTGTAATGAAAGAATAGAGTAATAACCTATTTCTGCATCTAGGATTCCTTCCTAGATATATAGGTATTTCTAGATGATTGAATTGTACTCAAATCTTAATAAACAATATCATATTTTAAATGCTAGGAGAATTCCACATTTGACAGAACTCTTTTATACTTGGATATAATCACCAGTGCCTAACTTATAGCATGTTTTGTTTTCTTAACATGTGCATTAAGAACATATTGATAGTGTACAACGGTTCTATACTATTTTAGCTGAGATGTCAAAAGCTTAATTTTACTTTCAAAATGAAATCATCTTTTGATTTTAAACTGCCCCACCTCTTTTTTCCCCCCACTTCAGTTAGAGTTTATATCGTGTTTAATCCTAAAATATATATTCCCATTGATAAGGCTTATATTCCCCTTTGGAATATTTGCCACATTGCTGATCCCATGCCTTTTGGGAGCATCACACACTTTAAAGTAATAATGAGCAGTGTATAAAAGGAAATTAATCTGTACCTTTATTTATTATATTTTTACCAAATAGTTTTAGTTCTGTAGTTAACTTCTTGTTCTAGTTGCTACAGCAGAGACACAGGAAGGCAGGTTTTAAATGAAGACTACCAGGTTTGCTTGTTTTACCATCTTGATTACTGTTATGTTTTTATAAACTCTTTACTCTAATTGATACCTATATCCCATCTTTTAGTTTTTTGAATAAGTAAAAGTTAATCTGATAGCGAGTTGTACCATTTTACGAGGACCTATGCTGTCTTTCAGATGTGTTCGTAAATAACCAAATGAACCTGGCTCTAGAGAGCATGTGCTGATTGAAACTGGGAAGAGGGTTGCAATTCTGTTCTGTATTGATAGGAAAAGTACTGTTTCTCATTGTTGAAACTGACATTTTCAACTTATGTTTCATATATGTTAATTTATTTTCTGGATTTTAGTTTGAAGCTGGCAATATGAAAAACCTGGTACTGAAGATCATATCTGGATCTTTTCCACCCGTGTCTTTGCATTATTCTTATGATCTCCGCAGTTTGCTCTCTCAACTATTTAAAAGAAATCCTAGGGATAGACCATCAGTCAACTCCATATTGGAGAAAGGCTTTATAGCCAAACGCATTGAAAAGTTTCTCTCCCCTCAGGTATGTTCTTTTATTTTATAGTTAAATTGAACAGTAGGGTTATGGTGCTTGGCTAGGACGTGGCGTCCTCTCTGGAGGAGAGCACGTCGCAGCTGTGGGGGAATGCTTGCCTTTACACTGGCGTCAGCTTGCTTTCTGTTCTCACATAGCTCTCCTCTTGCTGTCTGCTTTTGAGCTGTGCATCTCTAGGAGGGAGAACATACCTTCTGTGTTTCCTCTTCACACTTACTGCCGAACTTCTGAACTTCTCATCACCAAATGTGTGGCAGTTTTTACATACCAGGCAGAATTCATTTCAGCCCTGACCCTGTGCACCTGGAGATCGCATCAGATTCCACAGGTTAAGGGCTCCGTCCCTCCCACAAGACCACCCCCACTTCAGAAGCCAGTTTAAGTCACAGGTTGCCACCTGTGCTTCTGAGCGACTTATAAATCAGAGGTTCCCATTACCCTTCCTCTGGTTTGATTAATATGCTTGCTGGAGCGGCTCACAGAACTCGGAGAAACATTTACTTATGTTCACCAGTTTATTATAAAGCATAGGGTAAAGGATACAGATGAGCAGCCAGGTGAAGAGGTGCATATGGCGAGGTCCAGAAGGGTCCCGAGTATAGGAACTGGGGTCCCTCTTTGAATGTTCACCGACTTAGAAGCTCTCTGAACCCTGTCCTCTTGGTTTTTTTGGAGGCTTCATTAGTAGGCAGGATCAGTTAAATCACTGGCTCTTGGTGATTGGCTCCAGCCCCTTTCCTCTCCTGGGTGGGGGAAGGGAGTGGCATTGAAAGTTTTAACCCTCTAGTCAGCTGGTTGGTTTCCCTGGCAACCAGCCTCCATCTTTAGGTGCTTTCCAGATATCATCTCATTAACATAAATTCAGGTGGGTTTGAAAGGGGCTTGTTTTGAACAACAACAGACACTTTTGTGCTCTTCCCGCTGAGGGGATCACAGGGATTTGAGGGCTCTGTGCCAAGAACTGAGCAAAGACCAAGTATATGTTCCCTGACGTCCGTCGCCTCAGTGCAGAGGTACTCCTCTGTCTCTTGTGTGCCTCTCGTTTGGTTTTCCAGTTTATTTTATTGTGGTAAAATAGACATAACATAAAATTTATTATTGTGACCAGTTTTGAGTATGCAATTCAGTAGTAGTAACTACATTCATAATGCCGTACAGCGATCACCACATCTGTCTACCTCTTTTCACCTTGGAAAACAGACTCTATACCCATTAACCAGGGACTCCGCTTCCCCTCGCCCCAGCCCTGACCCCCATCTTTCTGTACTCTCTGTCTTCTCTGATTTCTGACGGTAAGATTATTGAACACTTCTGTGCTTCCCTTTCCCCACCTGTGAACAATGGGATTGTAAATGTACCTACGTCATGAGGCAGTTGTGAGCATCAAAAGTGACACTGCATGTGAAGTGCCTGATGTCTCATACTTAATAGGTACTCAGTATACGCAATATATGTTAAATATTATCAGTATATCACTTTATTATGCTAATATAAATATGTTATCTTTATAATTCATAGGATTGTAATTGTTTTTTCTCTAACAGAAAATGATTGGAAACCACTGATGTGTGCGCATTTATATGTATGTGTAATAGATTATTGACTCATGATTCCTCCTCTAGTACTTGCATATAGGTGCATAATAAATATTTGTTATGTTGAATTTTAATTTGACAGGATTTATGAAAAATCTATATCAAGTCAATTAGTGTAAGTTATTGATATAAATATGATCACCTGAAAGTGGAATTATTTTACGTAGTTTGTGTGGCCTTTGTTGATTTAAATGATCAACAATGATCATTTATACTCTTGTATAAATCAGATATCTAACAAAATCATAGTTTTATTACTTTTATATGTTTATGAGATGAGAGGGAAGTGTCGTATATCCTCTGGCTTTTAACAGAACATCCGTATGAACAAACAATCTTTAGAAAACAGAGATGTGGATTTAACTGTTACATCCAGGAAAACACATTAGTAAGCAAGAAAGCCAATTAAAATTTGGCGGTTAAAGGCCACTTATATAGGACATAGCTACAATCTCTGAAGTGTGGGTGTCTTACAAGACTCCTTTGTTATAAATAACATTTTCAAGGACAGATTTATGGTGCAGCGTACTATTGTTTTTTGGCAACTACTGGAGAAGAAAGAATGACTGCATTTAATCTTGCTGAGTTTCTTTCCCCCGCATACCAGCAGTTAGGACGTGCAGTCCCAAGGCTGAAGCACTGGAATTCAATTAGCCAGCTACAAAAGAAAATATTCAAGCCTGATATACACAAAGCCTGTAACATCTAAAGACAAAAGGGCAGATTATGGCTGTTAACAGAGTGTTTGACACACATGCTTACTAAATACATAGTACCCCGTTGCTGTTTATGCACCACTTAGATTTCACTCTTCACGAAAAACTTTCGTTCTTATGATTTTTCTGCTATCTATGACTTGTTCAGTACTTTAATGACAAAGTTTACGATACTTTTTTTAAGGCTTTAACTTTGAAACAATATGAACTTTTACTGCAGCATATGAACTATTATTTTCAGTATCACTACAATATTCTGTACTGTCTTTAAATTTCTTTAGTCCCTGAATTCTCTCAGTGCCATCAGCCAGGATCTGTGGGGCATAGTTCTCAGTCTAGCACGTCCTGGAGATGTCTTCTTGGATGTGGCTTGATAGATCGTGGACAAGCTCTGGTCCATTAGGAATGTAGGTGCCATCCTGTAGTGCTTTCTGTGAGGCTGAAGATGTTTTATATCTGCATGTGCAACCTCATAGCCACCAGCTTAAAATGTGGCTAGTGTGGCTGAAGAGCTGAACTTTAAATTTTATTTATTTTAAATTTTAATCCAAATGGCTACATGTTGGTAGTGGCAACTATATTGGACGCCACAACATAGGAATTCCACAATTTTCTTGGATTCCACGTCCCATCTCTCAGTTCACATGTGCATTCACGCAGGGGAAAAGACAGACTCACACTCAAATTTAGGGCAAGGTGGAGATCATAAAGCATGTCTTCCATGAAAAAGAAAGGAAAAAAACCCACACATGTTCAGAAGAGAAAGCACACTCACATAGTTGGCTCCCAGTTGCCTGTGAAGCAGACTTTTCATGCAGTGGTTCCCAAACTTTAGCATACATAAAAATTACCTGGAGGACGCTGCTGAATCCCACCTCTATTTCTATTTCAGTAAATCTGAGATGGAGCCTGAGAATTGGCATATTTTATAAGTTCCTGGTGATGCTGATTCACTGATATTATGAGGCTTTAAGAACTGGTCCTCTAGGAATCCCTGATGGGAAAGGCGACCATATCAGCTTCTGGCTTTTTGCCTGTTGGAGTTTCTGATCCCTTCCAGTGTGGGCAATCTTCCCTTCACCACCCCTGTGTTCTCTCGAAGAAAAAGAAAATTCACTTGCCTTTCCCTTCTTTGCTCAGTAAGAAAAAAAGCAGGCCTAAATCGACTTAGCAATTATATTGTTGCTAACATAGTTTTACATTTAAAGAGGGAAAAAATATAGTGGGTAGGGAGAGAAAGTTACTTGCAGGAAATACTAATGATTTCTGCTTCTCAAAATAAGTAGTGGAGTGTTGTAGTAATAGTAAAAGGAGATAACTTTTAAGTTATGTAAGAATATTCAAATATTTATCCAGTAATATGTTTACAATTATATATTAAGATCGAAAACTCATTGGAGATGCTGAGAAGATTCAGAGTAAAGTTGAAATAACCGAGAGGTTAATCCAGGGGAGGGATAATGAAGTGATTCTTCAGCAGTTTTGAAGTAGATGAGGGAGACGGATGCACCTCAATACAGAGGTTATTCCAGATGGAGGGCAGTGTTGTTAAATCGCCGAAACGCAGAACAGGCAAGGCAACGTGCAGGGGCCTGGGGGGTGCGTTTTGTTAATTCAAGAAGAGAGCTTGTCCAGAGAAATAATAAAAAGATATTGGGAAGGCTGGGGAGAAGGTAGCGTGAGAGGAATTTGTTGAATGGATAACTTGGATTTTAGTACAGTTTATTTGGCAGCATAATTGTGACTGAAAGAGGGAAAAAATGTGTTCTGATTAATGGCTAGGTGTTTTTTTTTAATTTGGTAATTTAACATTTTTTCTAACGATTTCCCCCATCTTTCAATTTAAGCTTATTGCAGAAGAATTTTGTCTAAAAACATTTTCCAGGTTTGGAGCACAGCCTATACCAGGTAAATGAAATTTAATATGAATCCTTTCCCCTGTTCGCCATAATCAGTATACTAATTATACTAGAGGTATTTGTAGATGTAGTAAGTTGGGGTAATCCAGAGGAAATGCATCTTTAAATTTTTTATGTTATATGGCAATATCCAACACTTTCTGATGAATTCATAACAAAATTTCCCTTTATTATCTGCCTTATTTAAATGAATTCTATTTTGAAATCTGTCTTATTCAAATGTTCAGCTCATATTCTGAGAACATCGTTAGAAAATGTTATAAAATGCCCTAGTTAACTGCAAATCTTTATGTTAAATAATTTTCTTTGAGAAATACTTAATATTTATGTAAAATAATTTTCTTTGAGAAATATTTAGTATTCTAGAATATTTTAAATGTAAATCAGTGTGAAGTCAGGCACCTTAGTAAAGATAGATTTTCTTTTAAATATAGCCAGCAGCGGTGGAGCATTTGTAGGGCTGTGAGTGTGGTTATATATTATGTTTATGTATGTAAGTGTATCTCTGTGAGAGGGAACTTACATTTTTTCTGCATGGAATGATTTCAGAATGGGTTTCTAAAATCAGTGGAAGTCATTTAAGATTTGAAGATTGTGTTGTTTTTCAAACATAATGCTTTGCATGTTCTACTCCATTTTGAGTATGAACACATTAATAAAAATAAATCCTGTATCATAAAAGCGAGTCCGTATCAGCTGGACCTGGTGTAACTGTGTGTTCTCAGGGAGGCCAGCTGGGTTAGCTCTTCTTAGACACCCTGGGGCTCATCCTCTGCGCAGGCCGAGAGTGGCAGTCCTGGGAGATCAGGTCCACTTGGAACCAAGTTCACGAGACAGACCCAGGGCAGGGTCAGCGTGTCCCTCCTGGCGAGGAGTCCCATCTTCCTCCAAAGCCTCCTTGTCACACAGGCAGGAAGGAATCCCCGTGTCAGCATTTCTTCCCAGTGGGCGAGCCTCCTGGGAGGCGGAGCGCAGGAGCCCTGCTCTGCTCTGGTGCGAGGAGCTGGATGGAGGGGGTGTGTGATGGCGAGGCCCTACCCTGTGGGCCCCCTCCCCATGGGCAGGAAGCTTCCTCCTGCTGGGAGCCTCGCCTCGGCAGCCAGATGAGTAACCCTTCCTCTTCTCTGGGGAGTGTTTGTGCTTTTGTGCCTCTTGCCCCTTTTCTGGGACACACAGTATTTCTTTGGTTATGTTAATACACGTAGCCAGGTTGCAGCGGTGTGACTTTGTATGTCTGTCTTCCGACTGGAGCTTACAGTTGAATTTTCAAAGGGGAAATTTTTTTTCTCACATTTCCTAGTTCCTGTTCTGATACAGTTGGAGTATGTGTTTGGAAAAACTTACTGTACCACACTGCATCTCAGATCTTCCACACACATTAGTTGTGAATCTCTAAACTGCCAATCAAATGGCTTATATCATTTTTATTTTTGTAAGAGTTTACTAAATTATATGAACAGTATGTGTTCATTATAAAAATTAAAAAGAAGAAAAAAAAATACCCTAATGTTAACACAGACTGTTACATTTGGTATATTTTTTTCCATGATAGGAGATGCATAATGATTGAAAATTGGGGTCGTGTTATATAAACAAGGGTTTGTTTCTTTTAATTCACAGTATTACATGTTGATCATTTTCTAATACAATTAAATATTCTTTGAAGAACAGAGTTTAATGGTAATATTTCCTCGTGAACTCCGAGGTAATTTTTTTCTCCATTCCCCTCTTAAAGAAGAAGCGTGCTTGTTGGCAGAGGTTGGTCACGTGGCTCTAGGACACGGTACACCCCTGGGGTGGAGGGCAGGCTGAGGGAGGAGTGGGGCGGAGCCGGGGGAGGGGGTCTTGGAGGAAGGGGCTCCAGGAAGGTTCCGAGCAGAGGAGACTCTTTGACCTCCTCTAGTATCTTTGATGGCCGTGTGGTGTAGACTTTCTTTTTCAGACGAGACTGAATCTTGTCTGAGCTTCAATAAAAGTTTAATACGGAATAATGCAGGGTTTACCCTTGTGTATACATTTTTGTGTTTCTCTGATTATTTCTTTAAAATCAATTCATAAACGTTCTTTTTTTTTTTCTTTTGGCCACACTGCGCGGCTTGTGGGATCTTAGTTCCCCAGCCAGGGACTGAACCCTCACCCCTGGCAGTGAAAGCGTGGAATCCTAACCACTGGACCGCCAGGGAGTTCCCATAAACATTGTTCTTGATACAGATTGCTCTCTGGAAACTTTGACCAGTTTGTATTCCTACCAGCAGTGCATAAACGTACTCATTTCCTGGGACCCTTAGCTATAGAGATTCTTTTAAGTACTCAATGGGTCTGTAGGTGTAGGCATTACTCAGACTATATATGAAGCAAATATTAAAGTGCTCATAGTGATGGAATTAATGTTTAGCAGTTGCTCTTGAGGTTTATATTCTGATTTCAAAAGTAATTTCTAAGACATTGAATGTTCTTTTTAAAGTTTATTTTTAACAGCTTTATTGAGATATAATCCGCATACCATTCAGTTCGCCCATTTAAAGTCAACAGGTCAGTGTTTTTTAGTATATTCACAGATACTTGCAGTCATCATCCACAGTCAGTTTTAGGGACGTGCTTGTTCTGTGTGAGAAATTTCAACATGTGAGAAATCTCAACAAGTTAGCTTCTTGCTTCTTTCAAAGAGTGGCTTTAGTGTGGAATAGCCCTAATGGAGGCATTGCCGTGCGGTAAGGAGGGAGTGAGACGTTTAATGAAAAGTCTCAGATTCAGTGATCTCAGTGATTGGGAACATGAACAAGGCCATCTTGAAGAGTTTTGAAATTAGGGGTTTCCTATTAAGAACTCTGAAAATATTTTTTTTCTATTTTTTTCACATAGCTAAAAGACCAGGTTCAGGACAAAGCTTGGCTTCTGTTGTGTCTGCTCCAAAAATTACAAAGCCTGCTGCTAAATATGGAGTCCCTTTAACGTATAAGAAATATGGAGATAAAAAATTACATGAAAAGAAACCACTCCAAAAACATAAACAGGTATGATGATCATGCTACAAACTGTGTATTAATAACATGCTCAGTTTGACCTTATTTTATTGTAGCTCAATTCAGTTAATCTTGATATTCATAGGATTGTTTTTATTAAGTTACTAAAGAACAATGTTCTCTGCTTCACCAGTCTTCTAAAACTTGGGAGACTTACAGAAGTCATAAAGAAACATTAGTTAAGTAAAGTAGCTGGTGCCGTAAAAAGAAAGTAACATTATAAATGAAATCATTTTTGAATAACCTAAGCAGAACCATTTGTTTTTGTGCCTAAAATAAGTAAATATCTGTGATAAACATCATAAAAATCTGGGGAAATTTTGAATTTAAGAATTCACGATGAAGGGCTTCCCTGGTGGCGCAGTGGTTGAGAGTCTGCCTGCCGATGCAGGGGACACGGGTTCATGCCCTGGTCCGGGAGGATCCCACATGCCGCGGAGCAGCTGGGCCCGTGAGCCATGGCCGCTGAGCCTGTGCGTCCGGAGCCTGTGCTTCGCAACAGGAGAGGCCACAACAGTGAGAGAGGCCCGCGTACCACAAAAAAAAAAAAAAGAATTCATGATGAGATAAATAAAATCATAGAGCTGGAGGAATATGATCATATAGTCTGTCATATTTCAGATGAAAATGAAGGCTTGTAGCATTTAGGGGTTGTGTCTAAGAACACAGAGTATTAGTTGCAGGAATTTGATATTTTTCTTCATGTCACTAGCTGTGTTCTCTGGTATATGGAACCTGTTGGTTTGCACTGCGTATGCACGTGCAACAACATACACATGTAGTTACAAAGGTGTGTGTAATGCTGTAAGACAGACCTCCTAGTAGGGGTCGTCCGTCTCTTTGGGTAGAAGCTATGATAAAGTAGTTCAACATGATCCCTGTAAAGCAGTCTTCAAATAAGTTATGTAAGTCAGCATCTAGTCAGGAGACAGAAAACATAATAATTTGATAGGGGAAAGTTTAGTGTAAGTAATTATTATCTGTTTTTAGGTAATTGACTTCTAAGGGGTAAAGAGAACTCTAAAGAATACAGGCCTGGCAGACAGATGCAGGAAGCAGGCACTGCTCCTGGTGCAGAGGCAGGGCCCCATAGGAGAGACAGAGGCCAGAGTGTCACCCCACCTGCCCTTAAAGCCGAGACTCAGAGCCTGCTGGGTGTGGATGGAGGCGACCCCTGGGTAGTGGAGTTCCCTGAGGTGCCAGGGCCGAGGCTGGCAGATGCGAGACTGTCCATTGTGGAGCTGATCAGACTCCTGGAACCTTCATAGGGTGAACTGTGCTGAGAGGCCCATGGAGGAGCCTGCAGGGCACTGCTGGGCTCTTTGGGCTGGGCTGCCGGCTGGGGCACCGGGTGCGGCGGGCAGCTGGCCTCGAGGCTGCCGCTGAAACTCGCAGAGAGGCTGCCTGGGGTACTCTGCCTGCAGGGGTGGTGTCACCCCATATCCTGCACCCACAGGGACAAGAGGAAGAGAAGCCCTTTCCTTGTGCAGCGTCCCTCCCTCCAGCATGGTCTGCGGACAAAGCTTACATCCTGCTGCAGGCCTGAGGTTTGCCCTGTCCAGCTCCAGGGTCACGAGCAGGACAGTGAAGGGTGAACTGCGAGCTGAGGGGCATTGTGACAGCTGGCACACCGCGTTTGTGTTTATGTTTTTTGGTACCATGTTTATTCAGGCCTAAATGGAGCAATTCCATCATAGCCTTTAGCCCTCTTTAGTCACCACCAGACACCCAGCGCCCCCGGCGTGCCCTCATTCCATAGCCTCTCAGCTCCCTAAGGCCCTGGTCCTCCCCCGATCCAACCTTGAACCCTGAACCCTTCCACAGAGCCTCGGATAGCACATCATCAGCAAAATCCCCTGTGTTCTAACCTTGTCAAGAGTGTCTTCACCCCTTTTGCTCTAAAACCTGGCTTGCCCTGAACACACTCATGTGTCTCTCTTGGGGACCGTTTTCCCTCTGGTCCCTCAGTCCTGCCGGGCCTAGAGGTGGGACGATGGAGGCGTGTTCCTCGCTTGTCATTGCCAGACTCTGCCCTGCTCCCTAAGCCGCTCCGCCAGGCTTCGTGTCAGCTGCTGCGCCTCCGTGTGAGGGTCACCTTAGACACTTCCCTGCACTGTCACGATTCTTGGTGACTTCATTATCTGAGAAGATGACCCTTGCAGTAGTGCACAGCCTTGTTTTCTTGATGGTTCTCTTTCATCAGTGATCGTGTCTCCTGCCTCACCTTGGAAGTCTCCCCTGTAGTCATGCCGTCACATTTGTCATCAATAATAGCATCTATTTCGTAGTCTCAGTTACAAGTACCCCACTCCTCTGACCACTACTTCCTGTGTTTTCAGCTCATTCCCTGAGGACTCTGCCACCAAAACTTCTTACTTCTGTTTGGATCCATGGATCTTAACTAGTTTTTTCATTGTCCGTCTCTTCATTTTTATTTTCTTTCTCCGGCTTTAA
This sequence comes from Mesoplodon bidens, assembly GCF_964165515.1. Taxonomy (NCBI): domain Eukaryota; kingdom Metazoa; phylum Chordata; class Mammalia; order Artiodactyla; family Ziphiidae; genus Mesoplodon; species Mesoplodon bidens. Next base: position 116,828,611 of record NC_138162.1, read on the forward strand.
TTTCATGTTCTCTCATTGTAATAGTTTCTAGAACCTCGACTGTCTTGCCCCCGTGGAATGTGGTGGGAAAAACAGGCAGCTGTTCTAACTGGTCTCGCTTTAAATTTAAACCCCCAGCGTCAGGCAAGCACTGTCGCCACCACCTTGTTATGTTTCCACAGTCCAGTTACCCTCCCATTTTCTAAGATGGTTATCTCCTGCTTTCTCCTTGTTCTTCACCTCACCTCAATTTCCTTCCACTTGCTTCTGTTTTCTCAGTGAAATAGGAAGCAAGGTCATTGCCCACACTCAGCAGCCCTCCTGCCAGTCAGTCCTAGGTGTTTGTAAATATCCTGCCTTTCTTCCTGTTGCTTTGCTGATCTGTTTGTGTTTTGATCCAGAGCCGACCCAGCTGTTTGTGGACCATCTGTTGTGAGTATTTCTGCCTCCTAAAGGACTTCACCCTCTCTTCTGTATCATATTTTTCCTCTCTCCTGAATCATTCCTGTTAGCAAACAGACAGGTTATATCTTCAGTCTTCTTAACAAAATCCTCCCTCCCGTGTCTCCCTGGATCCAGCCCTTTCCCTGTATCTCTGCTCGTTTAACGGCAGAACTTCCCCCAGCCTTGTCTGTACGTCTTCACTTCCTTGCTTCCCCTTTCCTCTTGCTTTGTCACAGCTGTTAGGACGCGGCCTGAGGACCGCAGGGAGCCCGGTTGGGTACGTCCAGGGGTCAGGTGTCTTCTTCCTCTGCCTCAGTCTTGGACTCACTTGGTTACCTGCTCTTTCTTGAACTTCTTCTTCACGTGAGTCCAGATATCACGCTCTGCTGCCTGTCCTCCTCCCCGCCCGCCGGCTCCTCCTGCCGCTGCGCAAGCCCCTCCTGCTGTCGCTGACCCCTGGCGCTCGAGTGCTTCGGGACGCCGGCCGGGGACACCTCCTTCCCGGACCATCCTCGCGCTCTGGCAGCGCCTGTAAACCGACACACCTGCATCTCAAGCCCGGACTCCTTTCCTGAACTCCAGCCCCGTGCCGTCCTCGCATTTCTAAGCGGGTGTCTGGCGGGCATCCCAGCGTGAGGCTGTGTAAGTCTGAACCGCCGTCCCCGTGTGTCCCCAGGCTCATCGTTCTTGTCTTGCCTCACGCCCCTGAAGTCCGCTGCCTCCCCGTCACCGTCACATCCTGTCCACCGCCTGCGGAACCTGTTCTGTTCGCAGCCTGACTGCTGCTCGCCGCTCTGTCAAACACCGGTCCAGGCCACCTCGCCCTCCCCGGCCTGACCTCACTGCTCTCAGACCGGCGTCCTGCGTCTGTCCGCATATGGCAGCCTCGATGCTGCTCTGATGGTGAAGGGTAATCGTCGCCCTTTCCTGCTCAAGAGGTGCCAGCAGCCGTTCCTCCCGCTCGGAGAAGGTGCCCTTGTTACCTCCGCAAGTCTCATCTCTGCTCCCTCCTTGCTGGTCTCCATCCAGCAGCGCTCGTGACACCTTGCTGTCCTCGGACATGCCGAGCACTTACACTTGCACTTGCTCCTCTCTCCTCCTGGAGGACTCTCTCTCTCTCGCATCGTTTTCTTCCTTCCTTCCTTCCGGGCTGTGCTCGCCACTCTACGGGTAGACCCGCCATCCAGCCTTCTGGCCCACCCCCGCAGCTCCGTCTGCGTTTTCCTCTGCTGTTTTTCTTGCATGTGCTTGTTTCCAGCCTCCTCCGTGGAGGTGTGAGTCTGTGAGAGCAGGGGTGGTGGTGTTCGCTGGTACCTGAGCCAGTGGGGCCCCCAGTAAACGCTGACTGCATAAGTGAGTGATGGGTGGATTAGAGAGCACTGACTCAGAGTTTGTCAAGTCACTCAAGTGTTCATTCTTTAAAAGAATGAGTAACACGCAAAAGTTGTTAGTGAAACTCTGTGCAGAAGCCATTTTGTTACCGTTGTTAGCAGATTGATAGCTATTAGAAAAACAAAACCAAGAGAGAGAAAATGATGATGACCACCTCCTGAGCACACTGGGATGTGTCTGTACTCCATAAGGTCACAGGAGGAAGAAAATAGACTCAATAGCTCTTTAGTTAGGAAGACGAGTAGTCTGCTAAGATTATTATCCATAGTTGTACTGAAGAGACTAAAAATTAATATGATCCCTTTAACTTTCTCTTGTAACCCAAATACATACTTGGGTGGACTTGTAGAAGGTCATTTGCCTTATCTCTGGGCCAAGTGTTTGCCTGACCAAGTGGAGAGGTCAGAGCGCTTGGTGAGGCTGGGCTGAAGGTGCAGGAGGTTGTCCTCACCCTGGGGTGGGATCATGGCCAAGTGTTTATTCTTTCACGTGGCTGGTCGTGTTCTTAATGTTTCCCTCATTTTCAGTCAGCGTTTACTCAGTACGCAAGAGCAGCACGCTGTGGTGTTTTCAGATTCCAGTTAATGATATCCTGAATGGCAGATATCATCCCATCAAGTAGTTAGAGACAGGTACATGATTCAGGTGATAGTTATAAGAGTTTTGGAGTTCAGGCAAGGTTGTTGCCCTTAAAGTTTTTAGGCATTTGGCATGATTTTCTAGACCAGACCAGTGAGAACTAAATAATAATTAGCACATGAAATAATCATGCAGCTTATTTAAACAATGTTTCACGACAGATTTCTTTGCACGACAGTGTGAATGTACTTAATGCCACAGTACTGTACACTAAAAAATGGTTAAAATGGTAAATTGTTTTTAGTTGAAGTATAGTTGATCTATCATATTGTGTTAGTTTCAGGTGTACAGCATAGTGATTCAGTTTATGGGGGGGGGCATTATATTCCATTATAGGTTATTACAAGATATTGGGTAGTGGGATCTTCCCAGGCCAGGTATTGAACCCGTATCCCCTGCATTGGCAGGCAGATTCTTAACCAGTGCACCACCAGGAAAGTCCTGTCTGTCTCTTTTTAACTGCAGAAAATTAAGCTAATACACATTAAGTTTTTATTACTCAGCATATCATAAAAATATCTGCATGTCATAAAAACTTTCTTTGCTCCAGTTCCTATTAATAATCATAGCTGTTTTCTAAAAGGCTTCAGTTAAAACAAAGGAGTGGTTATGAAGCCACCAGGGGGAGCTCCGTGAGTATGTTTCAGTATTTTGGTTCTGACTTTAGCAAAGAAACAAAACAACGCGTTTCTTTTAGTATGGATGTTTTATGTAACCATATTTTTCTCTTCTGTGTAGAAATAGTGTTCTGAAAATACTTGTGTGATGTCAGAGGAACAGCTTGGCGTTTTTATTTCACAAATATTTGAGTATCTTATATGTGAGGCAATCTGGAGGACCAAAACATGAATATAACTCTTGCTTTCATGTGACTTACCCAAGAGTACGTAGGTGTCTTAGGTAAACCTTCTCTTGTTGCACACCGTTGTGTAATCTGGTTTAAAGCTGATCATGTATAGTGAGATGCTGTATCACTCATGTTAATATTTTTAAGTTGTTGGGTGTCGTGGTTCACAAATGTGGAGACCAGTGCTAGACCTGCTACCTAAGGGTTCACCTGTGGAACTTGTCAAAATATAGAACGCAGGGCTCTGTGTCCAGAAATTATAATTCAGCAACTCTTGGGGATACGTGTTTTTTGAAAATAGCTTTATCAAGATATAACTCACATACTATACAACCCATCCATTTAAAGTTTGGAATTAAATGGTTTCTGATGAATTTGCAAGAGTTGTGCAGCCATCCCCACAAGCGACTTTAGAACATTCTCATTGCCTCCCCACAAGATCCTTTTCCCATTAGCATTCACTCCCCGTTCTTTCCCAACCCTTAGCCCTGGGCAACCGCTCATCTACTTTGGTCTCTGTATAGATTTGCTTGTTCTGGATGTTCCATGTAACTGGAGTCATACAGTACCTGGTCTTTTGTGACTGGCTTCTTTTGCTTAGTATAGTGTTTCCAAGGTTGTAGCATGTATCAGTACTTCATTCCTGTTTGTTGCCAAGTAATACTCTTTTGTACGGAAGGAATATGTATTTTTACAAAGCTCCTGGGTAGCATTTCCCACTAGTTCAGATTCTATATATATATATAAAACATACTTTGAAATGTTAACTTTGTGATTGTAATGGCATAAAAAAAATTATATACAACTGTTTTTTCCTTGTACTTCAGTAATAGAGCCCCCAGAACGCTCTCTTGACTATCTTAAAAGAGGAGGTTGCTATCTGTTAGTGGTGGCAAAACCATTTAGTGGGTGAAGAGCAGGGACTTTTTTTTTTAAGTAATAGAATGGAAAGTAACAGACTCAGCTACACATAGTAAAAGTATTTTATGGAACTTGGGAGTGTGTGTGTGTGTGTGTATCTTAATTGGGCCTGGATGTGAAATATATTTCTTACAGTGGGTTGCTTTTACAAAAAGTTTGAAGGCTACTGTTCTTTAAATATTTCAGTATTATTGTCATCTCATTAACCCTAGTGTCTTTCCTGGGGTGAGGTGGTGAGATACATGGTTCAGCTTAAGTGAAAGTTGAATTGAAATAACTAGCCAGCATTAGGTTAGGAGTTAGGATCTAATAATACAGTGAGGAGGAGATGGGACGGTTCCGGGAACCTACTGCTTGGGTCGTTTTGTCAGGGAGTAAACTTGCCATTTAGTTAGTCATGGTGTGAGGTTTTGTTTTTTTTTGGGCTGCACCGCGCAGCTTTCGAGATGTTAGTTCCCCGACCAGGGATCAAACCCATGCCCCCTGCAGTGGAAGTGCCGAGTCTTAACCACTGGACTGCCAGGGAAGTCCCTGGTATGAGACTTAATACCACTTATCACATTGATGATGTAGCTTTGAGTTTAAAACATACTGTATCAATAAAATGGATTTGGTTTATGATGGTCATTTAATTAAAATGCCAAAACACAGTGTAAGAGAATCATTATTCTCATTTTAACAGTTTATCAACCCATTTGATGATGTTACATATTCTAAATATTATCATTTTATTGTGCTCAAATTAAATAATGTATTCATTAAAATAAGTTAGTTGCATTTCCTAAGGAAGAAATTATGTTTAAAGTATGTATCGTGTTGCTTTCTAAAGCAGAAGCTTTAAATATCTTTCTGAATTTTTTTTTTAGTGAAAGGAAACTTTTGGTGCCTTTCTAGTTCTTTTTTATGTGTTGTGAGCTATATAATATCTTAACAGTAATATATTTCTGGAATTAATTATATTAATTTCATATTGATTGTGGGTCATATTTATTTTGTAATATTCTGAATTCTCATTTAGAATTTTAGTGCTCATCCGTTATGGTCATTTTACAAAATTTAGGAAGTTGAAGCAAAAAGTGATATATGAGAGTAATTTCCTGACATTGACTTTTGCCAAAATACAGCTGCTTTTGAAATGGAGTTATTAGTGGAGACACTTTAATGATTTAATCAAATACTGAATTATTTTAATAATAATGTAAATGACCACTGAAATAATTTTTTTAAGTAGCATTTGCTTTCCTTTGAGTTGAAACCCAACATAGGTAAATAATTTTGTACAGTGTTTCTTTTTATATTCATTTTTTCCTAAGGTAGCTGAAAAATTTTAAATTGGTTCATGATAAATAACTAGAGTTTCCTGTAAATACTTTTAATCTTTTTTGGTATATAGAATTGTATTTTGAACAGTTTGAAAAACTGATCATACAGTAGGCTTAACATTGCTCACAAAATTGAGTAGCTAGCCCAGGATAAAAAAGGAAAGAAATCCATGGGTCAATTATACTTATGAGCACACATGCAGAAATCCTAAAAGAAGTTTTTCAAAAACTCAAATCATTTATCAAAAGAATGATTTAAGAATTATTAATAGGATACATTTTGGGATGCAAGGATGGTTTAACAGTAGGAAACTGGTTAATTTCACTTCATTAGTAAGTTGAGAAAATCATACATAAATTATTTCAGTAGATACTGAAAGTTCAGTAGAATTTAACACTTAAAAAAAAACTTCTTTGGTTGTATACATTAAACATGTACAACTTTTTGTATGTCCATCGTACCTCAATAAAATGGTTTTTAAAAACGATCCAGTGACCTCCCTGGTGGCGCAGTGGTTAAGAATCCACCTTCTCAGTGCAGGGGACACAGGTTCCAGCCCTGGTCCAGGAAGATCCCACATGCCGCGGAGCAACTAAGCCCATGCGCCACAACTACTGAGCCTGTGCTCTAGAGCCCGTGCACCACAAATACTGAGCCCACATGCCATAACTACTGAAGCCCGCATGCCTAGAGCCCGTGCTCCACAAGAGGAGAAGCCACCTCAAGGAGAAGCCCGCGCACTGCAACGAAGGGTAGCTCCCACTCGCCGCAACTAAAGAAAGCCCTCGTGCAGCAACGAAGACCCAACGCAGCCATAAATAAATAAATAAATAAATTTTTAAAATCCAAATTTCTTTCATTCAAGAAATAGAGGGGAAAGTTCTTAACATGACAGTTTTGTATACTAGAAACCCATGTCAGGCATCATACATAATACTGAAAAATTGGAAGCATTTACATTAAAGTTAGGAGCAAAACAAAGATGTTTGCAATGATTGCTATTATTTAGTGTTATTCCAGAAGCCTAGCTAATGTAATTTAAAAGAGAAAGAAATAAGAAACATAAATACTGGGAGAGAAGAGAAAACAGACATTTACAGATGATATGATTCCCTATGTAGAAAATCCTGGTGAAGCAGCAGAACCCTACTAATGAATTCAGTAAAGTGGCCTGATAGAAGTTCAGCATGCAAAAATGGATAATCAGAAAAGGAAATGGAGAGACCTAGTGACAGACTCCCTCAAATACTTTATTTTATTTTTATACAGCAGGTTCATATTAGTTATCTATTTTATACATATTAGTGTATATATGTCAATCCCAATCTCCCTATTCTCAAATACTTTAGACCTGCTGAGAAAAGTGCAAGATAACTATGCAAGAAAGGAATCAACATCAATGGAGTATTACTTATCAATGAAGAAAACAAATGCAGATACAAATAATAACATGGACGATTCTGAAAACAATGTTGAGCAACAGAAGTGAGATACAAAGGAATATATATTGTGTAATTCCATTAATACACAACTCAGAACACAGAAAGCTAAACTGTATTGCTTAGGAAGGCATACATAATTGGCAAAGCCATAAAGACAAGCAAGATAGTGATTAGTAAAGTCAGGATGGTGGCTACCTCTCTGGTGGAGGACTTCTGCGTGTTGGCAGTATTCTCTGCCTTGACTTGGGTGGCTATTTCCTTTATTTTTGCTAACCTCTGTGTATGTCCTTTATCTACTTTTTTATAGGTGACTTTATTTTTATTTATTTAAAATATTTATTTTATTTATTTTTGGCTGCGTTGGGTCTTCATTGCTGCACGTGGGCTTTCTCTAGTTGTGGTGAGTGGGGGCTACTCTTTGTTGCAGTGTGCAGGCTTCTCATTGCGGTGGCTTCTCTTGTTGCGGAGCACGGGCTCTAGGCACGTCAGCTTCAGTAGTTGTGGCACGCGGGCTCAATAGCTGTGGCTTGTGGGCTCTAGAGCGCAGGCTCAGTAGTTGTGGTGCACAGACTTAGTTGCTCCGCAGCATGGGGGATTTTCCCGGACCAGGGATCGAACCCACGTCCCCTGCATTGGCAGGCAGATTCTTAACCACTGCACCACCAGGAAAGCCCCAGGGATAATATATTTTGAAAGACAATTATAGCAGTATTGGCTTTACATCTTTTCCTGTTTTAAATTTCCATACATTTGAATTTTTCAAAATCCTTATCTAATTTGTAGTTTTACTTTTTGTCCAGGCCCATCAAAGTCCAGTGAAGAAAGTGAATCCTGGAGAAGAAAGGAGGAAACTGTTTGAGGTATAAAGACATCTGTCTGCTTATTTTAAAGCTTTGTAAAAATAATTATAAAAGAAGAAACAAATCTTATAAAACCTCCAAACCTTTCCTCCTTATTTCTTTCAAACAAATACCTCTAACTTATCTCTGTTTTTTAACCTCCCTGGGCATACATCTACCATTGGTATGCTAGCTTTACTGATGAAACTAGAAGAAGTAGTATTTATTATTGATAAAAAATGTTCTTTTTTTATTTAAGGAACCAGCAAGGAAGAGAAGGTTGGAATTGAATGAAAAAGAAAAGAAACAAAAGGATCAGGTAGTTATTTTGCTCTTACTTTTTTCCCCTGCCAAGTTGGAGAGGTTAGTAGTTTCAAGAGTTCTAAAAAGTTTGTCTTTAAAACTTGTTACAGATTAGTTTAATGAAGGCTGAACAGATGAAAAGGCAAGAAAAGGAAAGGGTAAGAGGATGGTCCATTTCCCCGGTGTGCTGCACTGCCTCCTCCACAGGCGCCTTTTTTTTTTTTTTTTTTCCTGGCTGCGTTGGGTCCCCATTGCTGCACGCAGGTCCCCTCTAGTTGCGGCGAGTGGGGGCCACGCCTCGCTGCAGTGCACTTGCTTCCCATCGCAGTGGCCTCTCTCGCTGCAGAGCACGGGCTCTAGGCCTGTGGGCTCAGTAGTTGTGGCTCGCGGGCTCTAGAGCGCAGGATCAGTAGCTGTGGCACACGGGCTCAGCCGCTCCGTGGCACGCGGGATCCTCCCGGACCAGGGATCAAACCTGCGTCCTCTGCATTGGCAGGAGGACTCCCAACCACTGTGCCACCAGGGAAGTCCCCCCCGCCCTTTTTTTTTTAAAGGGAGACACTGATTCCATTTTATTTCTAAATGTATTTCATGTACTTTATACTAAATATTTGAAATGGTGTTTTGTTTCTTTGTTTCTTTTCCCCAAAAGTTGGAGAAAATAAATAGGGCCAGGGAACAAGGATGGAGAAACGTGCTGAGTGCTGGTGGAAGCGGTGAAATGAAGGTAGGCCTTTGGTGCCAGTGCACTTACACTACTGCTTTTTCTCCAGTTTCCTCCTGCTCTTGAAAAGGTATACAGCTGGCTTTTTGCGGGGATACACTTACTTTTCACTAGAGTTCTTCAGCGTCTATTATGACTCCTTAGTTTCCCTGCACATATTTGGTATGTAATTTGTACTGATAACTAATATGTGACACTGTTGAAATTGCATAAAAAGTTTGCTGTGAAGGCTGTGATACACCATTCCTGCCTGAGGCATCTTTTTAAAATCAAACACAGTTTGTCTCCACTCTGCCTGAAGTCCTCCTGTAGCTTCACGCAGGCCTGAACGTTCCGTTTTCAGAAGAGCCGTAGTGAGCAGGGCCCTGCCAGGCTCTCCGCACTCATCCCGGTCCCGCCCCGCAGTGCCGTGCGCTCTCGTCATGCTGAGCTGAGGACCGTACTGCAGCTTCCCCACTGTGTGGGGCCTGCTGGAGCTACGTCCTGACACCTGTGTTTCTCTTTACCTGAAGGCACCCTCCGTCCCTCCTCACTCTCACTCCTACCTCCAGCCATTTCCCTAGGTAACCAGTGACCTAACCAGCCATTTACCTAGGTAGGTTAATTCAGACATTTCCCTTGGGCAGGTCCACACTGTACAACCTTGGGCAAGTTACTTAACTTTTCTGAGCCTTAATTTCTTCATTTAAAAGAAGAAAGGAAGAAAGAAAGAAAGAAAAGGAAGGAAGGAAAGAAAGAAAACAAAGAAAGAAAGAAAAAAAAATTTCAAGAGCAGTGCCTGAGCTTGGCCTGCAAGGACTCACTTGTTAAGCTCCTTTTCCTTGCCTTGCTCTCCCAGTCTGCATCTTGTGTTTCTTCTTTTGCCCTCATAACATCCTTTACATGCCGAATTCTAAGGTGGCCCCCAGATTCCTGACTCCAGGGGTCAGGCCTGATGTTATCCCTCCACTGAAGCGTGGGGGAACCTGTGAACAGGGTGTGTCGCAGCCCCTTGGTTAAGCTGTGTTGTATGGCCCTGCTGACGGGGTAGCCACTCCTGTGGCCACGTCACTATTTTATAAGCCTCCCTCATAGCAGCCTGGAAGGGAGAAGGTCAGAGAGACAGCTGCTGCTGGCCTGGGAAGAAGCATGCGTTCACGTGGCAGGGAAGCACAGGTGTCCTCTGGGAGCTGATCGTGGTATCTGACCAACAGCTAGCAAGAGTGTAGTGACCTTAGCCGTGACAGCCACAAGGGAGTGAATTCCGCCAGGAACCAGTGAGCTTGGAAGAGGATCCTGAGCCTCAGATGGGAATGACAGCCCTGGCTGACACCTTGACTTCTGCCTGGTGAGACCCCAAGCAGAGGACCCTGCTAACCATGCCCAGACTCCTGAGACCACAAATAGGTCTGTCTTAAGCTGCTGAGTCTGTAGTACTTTATGACACAGCAGTAAAAAATGAATACATACTGTTATTCCTCTGTATTATCAGTTTTAATGTGTATCATCCAATCAGCTGTTACTTAAGGTCTTTAAACTGTGAATTCGCCTGACTACGCTCAGTAAACTTGGTATTTAGGTGCCCAGTAGATATTTGTTAAGTTGAAATGATTACCATTCTTACTTGTTTCTTTTTCCCCAAAAGATATGATTTGAATAAAAATTTATCTGTTTATGTAGATATACATGTTCGCCCTGGCTGTCTTGGTTTGTATTTCCGTGTCTTGAGATGACACATTTTTCGTATCACATGTCAATAACCCAGTAGGAGTCACTTTTTCTAATTCTGTATTAATATAGACTTACACAGTTTTTAGTAATACAATTTTATCTTTAAAACTGTACTTTACTATTTTTGTACTGTACTATCCAATTTACTATGAAATTGAACTTTTAACCTTCTGAGTGATAAGGAATGACTCAAACAGAATTTGGCCCATGCTAAAATAACTAACCCCATATCTTATATGATTAGAAAGTAAAATCTTACCAAAGTGCAGGCCCTCAGATCTTGTCAGGCATTTTATATCAGTCCATGATTAGTGTTGAGAATTTGATTATTTTTTCTTCTCCCTTTGCGTATATCTTCTTTATGCAGTAAAGCACCTTTTTGCCCTATGATGTCTAGAGCCATATTTAATCCTAAAGTCCAGTTTTATCAATGTTTGATTATAGTTTCTCAACAGTGTGAGACACTATGTGCTTAATAGGTTTCTGCTTCGCTTCATAAACTTCTATACTGCTTTCTGTGAGGATTAATAAAACAATTTATTTTCCATGATGTAAAGCAAAGTCTATGTTAGTTTCTGAATTTATTCCCCATGAGGTTTGAAATATTTAACTTCTTCAGCTGTTTGATTTCTGTACAGTTGATAAGGACCTGGAAGCTCAGTAAAAAATGTGAATCAAATTAAGGAGATTCCCAAAAATAAAGATAAAACAAGAACTAAACATTAAGGGAAGTATTTCAAAGTTAATATTCTATTATTATATACCTCTAAATACCAAGACATTATGCACAGTATAAATAACCTACTGTCCTTGATTACTTAGTATCTGCAAAATCTGGGACTTTTTGCTTTATCCATTTTTTTTTCTTTTTTTTTGATTCTTCTGATAGGTATTTTTTTCTTTTTTAAAATTGTAGTTGATTTTCAATGCTTTATCCATTTTTGATGTATCTCTTATGAAAGTGTGTTTTTAGAAAAATTATGAAATGTTCCACATATATAGTTTGATTATATAGATAACCATTATATATAAGAGTGTATGTGTTGTTTGACAATATATTGGAATGCTACTCAGCATTGAAAAGGAATAGCCTATTAATACCTGCAACAACATGGGTCAGTCAAAAGCACACTGAGTGAAAGAAGCCAGGCACAAGAGTACATATTGTATGAATCCATTTGTATGACATGATAAGAAAAGGCAAATCCAATTTCTGTGACAGAGAGCAGATCAGTGTTTGCTAGAAGGAGGGGGTGTTGGCTTCAAAGGAACATGAGGGACCTTTTGGGGTGATGGATGTGCTTTCGATTGTGGTAGTGGTTCCAAGAGTGTCTGTATTTGTCAGAACATCAACCTGTGCTTATAATTGGTGAATAAAGTCATGTTTAAAAGATCCTGTTGCTTCAGTATTCTAGTACAGTGTTTTCAGCATTATTTTGAGTATAGGTAGATTCAGAGATACGTACATACATTTGATTTTGCTAGAGAGAAACCTTAGAACACTCAACCTTAAGATGATATTAGCGCCAGACTAAACTCGAGGAACCAGTCTCGTAGGAGGTATGACCACCTTTTACCAGAATTGTGATTCTGATAATCTTGCCCTGAGATGCACATTTTGAAAATGTATATGAAAATGACCTTGATGGAGTTTCCTGCCTAATGAGGTATCTTCCCTATTTCTAGCAACTTTCATCTCTTGCTATTCAAGCATCTTGAATCAGTTTCCTATTTTTATCTTGAGCTGATTTTCTTTAAAATCAGGCTTGCTTATAATACTGTACACAATTCTTGCGTCAAGATGTTAACACAAGTTTTACCTCATTGGGTACACTGAAATGCCTTTTATTTGGACCTCGTGTTTTCCTTAGCCAGACTTCTCCCTCAGGATGTCATCACCTGGAAGCTCTTCCCCCTTTGCTGGTAGTGTTCTGGCTTCTGCTCTCATCCGCGTGTGGGTGCTGCCCCTCCACTTGAGTCATGTCACTTTGTCTTCCTTTTGGTGCTGCTGGCCTCTGCCTTTGAGGTTCCTGTTTCGTCTTTGCAGTGCAGCTCTTGCCCCCTGACCTCTGTAACATTCTGCACTTACTCACCTCTCACCGTGACATCTTTGTTTTCTGTGAGGTTTCCGTGCGCTTGGGTGCGTGTGTTCTGAGGCTGCGTCCTACGCCTTTGCCTTCATCCTTTGTTATTTCTGCAGAGAACCCACAGCTCCCTTCACCGCTGACTTGCTTCTCTGATTGCCTGTCTTTGCTCGCAGGCTTCTTGGCTTGGTGTCAGTGCAGCAAGCCTTCTAATTAGTTCCTCAACTTTGTTCTCTCTCTTATACTTGCTTATCGTGCGTCATTTGACTTACTGACCTTTTTTTTTTAAACTTTATTTATTTATTTGTTTGTTTATTTTTGGCTGCGTTGGGTCTTCGTTGCTGCACACGGGCTTTCTCTAGTTGTGGTGAGCGGGGGCTACTCTGTTGCGGTGCATGAGCTTCTCATTGCGGTGGCTTCTCTTGTTGCAGAGCACGGGCTCTAGGCGCACAGGCTTCAGTAGTTGTAGCACGTGGGCTCAGTTGTTGTGGCTCGCAGGCTCTAGAGCGCAGGCTCAGTAGTTGTGGCTCACAGGCCTAGTTGCTCCGTGGCACATGGGATCTTCCTGGACCAGGGCTCGAACCCGTGTCCCCTGCATTAGCAGGCGGATTTTTTTTTATTAGTTTCTGCTTTATAACAAAGTGAATCAGTCATACATATACATCTGTTCCCACATCCCTTCCCTCATGCATCTCCCTCCCTCCCACCCTCTCCATCCCACCCCTCCAGGCAGTCACAAAGCACCGAGCTGATCTCCCTGTGCTCTGCGGCAGCTTCCCACTATCTATCTACCTTACGTTTGGTAGTGTATATATGTCCATGCCTCTCTTTCGCTTTGTCACAGCTTACCCTTCCCCCTCCCCATATCCTCAAGTCCATTCTCAAGTAGGTCTGTGTCTTTATTCCCGTTTTACCCCTAGGTTCTTCATGACATTTTTTTTTAAATTCCATATATATGTGTTAGCATACGGTATTTGTCTTTCTCTTTCTGACTTACTTCACTCTGTATGAGAGACTCTAGGTCTATCCACCTCATTATAAATAGCTCAGTTTCGTTTCTTTTTATGGCTGAGTAATATTCCATTGTATATATGTGCCACATCTTCTTTATCCATTCATCCGATGATGGACACTTAGGTTGTTTCCAGCTCCGGGCTCTTGTGAATAGAGCTGCAATGAACATTTTGGTACATGTCTCTTTTGGAATTATGGTTTTCTCAGGGTATATGCCTAGTAGTGGGATTGCTGGGTCATATGGTAGTTCTATTTTTAGTTTTTTAAGGAACCTCCATACTGTTCTCCATAGTGGCTGTACCCATTCACATTCCCACCAGCAGTGCAAGAGTGTTCCCTTTTCTCCACACCCTCTCCAGCATTTATTGTTTCTAGATCTCTTGATGATGGCCATTCTGACTGGTGTGAGATGATATCTCATTGTAGTTTTGATTTGCATTTCTCTAATGAGCAGTGATGTTGAGCATCCTTTCATGTGTTTGTTGGCAGTCTGTATATCTTCTTTGGAGAAATGCCTATTTAAGTCTTCTGCCCATTTTTGGATTGGCTTGTTTGTTTTTTTGCTATTTAGCTGCATGAGCTGCTTATAAATTTTGGAGATTAATCCTTTGTCAGTTGCTTCATTTGCAAATATTTTCTCCCATTCTGAGGGTTGTCTTTTGGTCTTGTTTATGGTTTCCTTTGCTGTGCAAAAGCTTTGAAGTTTCCTTAGGTCCCATTTGTTTATCTTTGTTTTTATTTCCATTTCTCTAGGAGGTGGGTCCAAAAGGATCTTGCTGTGATTTATGTCATAGAGTGTTCTGCCTATGTTTTCCTCTAAGAGTTTGATAGTTTCTGGCCTTACATTTAGGTCTTTAATCCATTTTGAGCTTATTTTTGTGTATGGTGTTAGGGAATGATCTAATCTCAAACTTTTACATGTCCCTGTCCAGTTTTCCCAGCACCACTTATTGAAGAGGCTGTCCTTTCTCCACTGTACATTCCTGCCTCCTTTATCAAAGATAAGGTGACCATATGTGCGTGGGTTTATCTCTGGGCTTTCTATCCTGTTCCATTGATCTATCTTTCTGTTTTTGTGCCAGTACCACACTGTCGTGATTACTGTAGCTTTGTAGTATAGTCTGAAGTCAGGGAGCCTGATTCCTCCAGCTCCGTTTTTCGTTCTCAAGATTGCTTTGGCTATTCGGGGTCTTTTGTTTTTCCAAACAAATTTTGAAATTTTTTGTTCTAGTTCTGTGAAAAATGCCAATGGTAGTTTGATAGGGATTGCATTGAATCTGTAGATTGCTTTGGGTAGTAGAGTCATTTTGACAATATTGATTCTTCCAATCCAGGAGCATGGTATATCTCTCCATCTATTTGTATCATCTTTAATTTCTTTCATCAGTGTCTTATCATTTTCTGCATACAGGTTTTTTATCTCATTAGGTAGGTTTATTCCTAGATATTTTATTCTCTTTGTTTCAATGGTAAATGGGAGTGTTTTCTTGATTTCATTTTCAGATTTTTCATCATTAGTGTACAGGAATTGGCAGGTGGATTTTTAACCACTGCACTACCAGGGAAGTCCCACCAACCTTCTAAGAAACTGTTTTAGTGCACTTTCCTGCTAGAAAATGTATGCATGCTTTCTGTTGTTTATTCTATGAACTCGCACACCCAGGCTGAGGGTAGTTACCTGTGATGACCTTTCAGGACCAAATACAACACTCCCTATCTGCCTTCTTTCGAGTTAACTTCTTACGTCTTCCTGCATCCTTTTTCCCCCTACTGCCAACACCTAAACATATACCTCCAGTGCTTATTTTTACTTTAAGTTTTACTTTAATACCATGGTTCATATTTAATCATTTACTCTTTCTTTGTTACATTGCTTTCAAGGCTGGGTTGAATAATATTTTTCTCCAGTGATTTTTTTTTTTGGAATTTTTATTTCTCATAATTTTTTTTTTCTATTTTGTAAATTTGCTCAGTATTTACTACTGTACAGTGTGCCTGTTGCCACTCACTTACTACAGGAAATGAAATGTTTTTCAAGCTTTATACTTTGTTTCCCAGTTTGTTTGTCAACTGCTTAAGGATTGGTATGTTGTTTTGTTTCTTTTATTTACACCTAGAGTATGTTTCAGTGGTGTTTGTATCCTCACTGCTTGTTGAATTGGATTTGGGGTATGTTAAATGCCGTATGTTTTCGTTAGATATAATTTTGAGTGTTACAGAAGCAGGCTCCGTTTATTTATAAGCTATACATACTTAAACTTAATAGGATGGGATCACATAAAATGTATACTAGAAACTTGTTTCAAAACTTGTTAATTAAGACCAAGTTTTTTCATAGTTACATAAATTTAGTGATAGTTTATATTTTAGTTACATTGAATTAAGCTTTATTGTTAGTAACAAAGTATACTAGTTTTTGATTGTTAATGGTTATAATATAGTAGGAAAACATGTTAAATTAGGTAATTGCTTTTTAAGAGTCAAGTGTTGCAATTTACTTTTTTCTTTTGAGGGTAGTACAGACCTTTTGGGTCTTGTGAGACAAGCATGTGAGAGCTCTTTGTTTGATTCCTAGGCTCCCCTTTTTGGCAGTGGAGGGGCTGTGGCTCCATCACCTTTTTCTTCTCGAGGACAGTATGAACATTACCACGCCATTTTTGCTCAAATGCAGCAACAAAGAGCAGAAGACAATGAAGCTAAGTGGAAAGGAGAAATACGTGGCCGAAGGCTTCCAGAAAGGTATGGCATGTTCTGCAGAAGTTGCTTGTGCTTTGCTTTAGAGAAAGTAATGGAAGTCATCATGCGTATTTATTGGCAGAGGAATCCCACCTGGAGTACATCCAGGATTTCCCAAGGGGGCTGCAGGTCATCACCATTCCTCTGATGCCGATGCTCTTAGAAAAACTTGGAAAACATTGAAGGCCGTGTCTAAACAAGCCAATATAAACAGGTTGGACTGGGATGATCCATAAATTCACCGTTGCTTGTAAATTTGTCTTATGCCATGTACAGCCTAATACCAACACCTTCTGGGTGTTTTCTCCATTATACATAGAATATTTTTTGCGTTCTGGATGCAGTCATTTTCTTATGTGCAAATTTGGCCCTTGATTACATGTGGAAAATACGCAGCTCTTCAGCCTATTTTTTGTAGCTTATATATGTTATAGGCTGAACATAGTATTTAAAGGAACACGTGATAACTTTGAACCAACATATGTTTGTAATAACTTTATTCACTTGCTTTAAATAAATCAGAGTATATTTAAAATGGAATTACATTCTATGCAGAACTCCAAGACATGCCTTTGGGTCTTCCTTTTCCTCATTACTTAGAGCCTCCCTTCTCTCCTTGTTTTTCTCTGCATGTCCGTCTCTGATTGATGACTCACTATGATCCTGTTCATTGGGTTTTTTCTTTTCTTCCATTAATTAATTTAATATGGATGCAGTCAATAGTTTTAATCTGCATAGTTCTTTTTTTAAAAGTATGCATATGTGTTTTTTTAGATCTTCCCATTTCTTCCATAAAAACGTTCCAGTTAAGGAAGAGCAGATATCATTTTGTGAAAATTTAATTTGTCCTTTTACAGAGAATACTTTTGAGTGTGATAAACCCTTTATGGCTCTCCCAATTATAAAAGATTAATAAAAGGTAGCTGAGCAGAGGTAAATAACTGAGGTGAATACAAATTAACATTATGAATTATGTACAGTAGCCTGAAGTGTTAAGCTAATTGTAAATACTTCCCACTTTTGAGAAAAGAGGGCCACAGACTTCCACATATGCATGTTTTTTATGAAATGGTTAAGAAGATTTTTGTGTGGGGTTTTATCCTCTGGTATTATTGACCTTTCTACTATATAATTTGTATGGATTTTGTGTGTGTGTGTGTGTGTGGTACGCGGGCCTCTCACTGTTGTGGCCTCTCCCGTTGCGGAGCACAGGCTCCGGACGCGCAGGCTCAGCGGCCATGGCTCACGGGCCCAGCTGCTCCATGGTATGTGAGATCTTCCCGGACCGGGGCACGAACCATGTCCCCTGCATCGGCAGGCGGACTCTCAACCACTGCGCCACCAGGGAAGCCCCTTGTTTTGTTTAATTTTAATCAGATCTCTTAAAATAAATGTGTATAGTATAAAGAAAATAGGGAAAACTATGTTATGCTTCTTCACACTGTTCATCTTCCATAAGGTTTCTTGGTTCTTCACAGTTGGAGTGACGAGTAATGGACTAGTTTGGTCCATTTGCATCAGGCTCCCATATAACCTTGAAGTGTTCACATACATTTACACTTGTTTCATATTGTCCTCAATGACTGTGTATCTCAGTTACTTCTTCCACTAGGACACAGCTTCCATTCAGTCTTTGTTTGAGCATCCGATATAGTTTCAGTATTTTAATTTTCAGCTTTTAAACAATTTGTGATTGTGAGATCATTTATCATTTCCTTTCTGCTAACTTTGGGGGCTTAGCAGTACTCAAACATATAGTATACCTTTTCTTATGTTGCTTTAAACTTATTATTGATGATCGATATTATTTATTGCGTACTTATTATATACCAAGTTATACTTACTTATCACAACATCCCTTTGAATTAGATATCACTCTTTTAATAAGATGAAGAAATTAGGACCTGCAGAGATTTAAAACCTGTGTATGGTCAGGCCGCTAGTAAGCGGCGGAGGTAGGATTTAAACTAAGTCCGTCTGAGTGTAGAGTTCAGCTCCCCGAGGACCGTTTTAAGGACTTCTCAGCTTCTTGGGATACTACTAGTGAACAGGCAAAACAGTTACTGGTTTAGTTGGTTATAAAATTTTTAAATATTGGGTACTTTAAAGATTAAACATGATACCAAATACTGAATGAACTTTCATATGTATTCATTGAATTTATTTTGGTTTTATCTGAGGACATAGAAAATGGAAGAATTGGTAGCAAACTGGAGATCATCAAGTATCATATAATTTTCAAAAGGCAGATTCTATAAACTTGATTAGTTTTTTTCATGTTCATCCCAGGCAAGATTAAAAGTAGAGCCTGCAAACATCTTAAAAGGAAGCAGTCATCACTGCAGTGCAGCATAAATTCACAGAGAATGGGTTTTGTCCGATACAGCCTGTATTTCTTTTTAGGGCTGTAGGCTAGAGCTGTGGTTCTCAAACTGTGTGCTGAGGTGAGCTGGGGCCTCACAGTGCCTTGGATATTCTACAGTTGTGAGGGAAACGTAACTACATCTGTTGGACAAAGTGTAGACCATACTGTTAAGCAGTTTTGACCTATTTAATGAATGGGACTGCTAGGTATTTCTTTTGGCGTTAGAGGCATTGTGAAAAAATTACTTAGATACCTAGTAGGGTATATAAACTTCAACAAGATACTGTTGCCAGGGTGTCTCAGTGTAGACATGGTGAAGAAATATAAATAAAAATTGTTAGATGCATTAGTCGTTGGTTAAAGAATTATATTCAGAGGATGCTGGTTAATATTTTGATGTCCAAATTAAAAAAGTTTTAGAAGCGTGTCCTCCTGTAAATAATCTCCATTTTTAAAGAGGACATAGAAAAAACATTCAAAGGATATAGTCATATTTCCAGAAGACATAAAGTGGAAAGAAATAGTAGATATGTTGTATGATTGATCAGGAAACAAAATAATCTCAGACCATAGCTACAACTAACTTGATTTAGAGAAAACTTAATGGGAATTTGATGTAGTTTTGAGTCTGAAAAATTATCTGAGCAAATAAATATACCCTTGGAGAAGGTTCTGTAAATAGCATACACTAAAAAGTTGAGCTAATGACCTTTCACTGCCTCTTGGATCCAATTGCAGCCCCTAAATGGCCTGCGGGGTCTCTTGGAGGCCTGTGTACTTCCATGGCCTTATCTTCTGCTCTTTCTTTCCAGAGTTCTGGGAGTGCAGACTTCAAAGACATGTTTTTCCTCATCCTTGTTCCTGTGTACCTGCTGCTCCCTCTGCCCAAATTTTCGCCTGGTTAATTCCTACTTACTATTCTGGCCTTGGTTTAGGTTGACAGGTACTTACTAGGTCTATAAAATGAAAAATAAAATTGGGGGCCTGATTGAGGACTTCCAACTTTTTATTTTCCATGTAAAAGCTCATTTAAAAAAAAAAAATTTCTCAGCCCTAATTCCGTCCTTTGGTAAAAGAATGAACATTTTAATGTGAAAAAAGTAGGGTGCCACAATCTTAGAATGCAGACGATCCTTTGGGATTAAATAACTTTGGATTTGTGGGACTTATCTTCGTCGTTTCTGCATGTTGTGGACAGCTGCTGAAACCTCAGTGATGCGTGACCCCCGGTTAGGGCACGACCCGGCCGGTCTCCACGCTCTTCCGAGCCTCACCGAGCTGTGGACTCGGCTGCTCTCACAACCCGCCATGGGCCTCCTCGCGGGGCTTGAGCTGTGAGCCGGGCAGCCCCCTCGGTTGCTGCTCGGATGGCTCCTCAGGGAGCCTCTCGGGCACCCCATCACCGTCGCCATCACCACCACCGTGCCTCTACCGCTGTCCTCATCTTAGGGCTTTTATGCGTAACGTCAGTATAACCAGGTTTCCCACAGCTCTGCCTTAGTCAGCAAGCCATTCTGTCTCGTGAGGGCAGCTTTACAGCTCTTTCTTCTTTCAGTATGTTCGCTTTACAGTTTAATAGTAAGAAGTCAAATGTATTTATCTTATTTTCAGATCCTGCTAAGGTCTACACTCCAGTAGGTTAAATTAGGGAAAGAAGCAAGTTTAAACGTGTAGATAAATCAGCCAGTTTAAACACATTTGAAGGATGTGCTTCTCCTGCAAACTCCTTGTGAATGAAAAAGAAAAATCATAAAAAGCTTTCAAACTAGTATAATTATATATTGCTATAAGAATAAAAATGCCCTTATGTTTTATAGCTAGTAATCATTGGTAAGAGAAGAACTCAACTACTGTGTGTGTGATGTGCTCCTAACTTCACACTTACTAGTACCCACTGTCTCATGTTTACGTATGTATTGTGACCCTTTTCCACTGCCGCAGATCAATACCTTTTCCTACTCCATCACAGTTAAAGTGTTTTTTTTTTTAACATTTTAAAATTTATTGGTATAAAGTATTCCATACTGAAAGCAACAAACGAACAGAACTCTGTTTCTCCAACTGTGTGAACACACAAGTGCCATTAACAATGAAGCAAGCTGTGTATCCAGCCTGGAGAATTCAACGGGTCTGCCTTCTCAATCAGTACTTTCATTTTAATGTCATTCATATCCAGGAATTACCAATGCACCTTGGTACAAGGACTCATTTGTTTGCAATCTGGTGTGATACGAAATTATTCTAAGACAGCCTATCTTTTAATATTTCATACACATTTTAATTTTTATTTATTTATTTTAACATCTTTATTGGAGTATAGTTGCTTTACATTGTTATGTTAGTTGCTGCTGTATAACAAAGTGAGTCAGCTATATGTATACATATATCCCCATATCCCGTCCCTCTTGCGTCTCCCTCCCACCCTCTTTATCCCACCCTTCTAGGTGGTCACAAAGCACCGAGCTGATGTGCTATGTGGCTGCTTCCCACTAGCTATCTATTTTACGTTTGGTAGTGTGTATGTGTCCATGCCACTCTCTCACTTTGTCACAGCTTACTCTTCCCCCTCCCCGTATCCTCAAGTCCATTCTCTACGTCTGCATCTTTATTCCCATCCTGCCGTAAGTTCTTCAGAACCATTTTCTTTTAAAGATTTCATGTATATGTGTTCGCATATGGTATTTGTTTTTCGCTTTTTGACCCATCTCCTAGAGAGATGGAAATAAAGACAAAAATAAATAAATGGGACCTAATGAAACTTAAAACCTTTTGCACAGCAAAGGAAACCATAAACAAGACCAAAAGACAACCCTCAGAATGGGAGAAAATATTTGCAAATGAAGCAACTGACAAAGGATTAATCTCCAAAATATACAAGCAGCTCATGCAGCTCAATATCAAAAAACAAACAACCCAATCCAAAAATGGGCAGAAGACCTAAATAGACATTTCTGCAAAGAAGATATACAGATTGCCAACAAACACATGAAAGGATGCTCAACATCACTAATCATTAGAGAAGTGCAAATCAAAACTACAATGAGATATCATCTCACACCAGTCAGAATGGCCATCATCAAAAAATCTAGAAACAGTAAATGCTGCAGAGGATGGGGAGAAAAGGGAACCCTCTTGCACTGTTGGTGGGAATGTAAATTGATACAGCCACTATGGAGAACAGTAGAGAGGTTCCTTAAAAAAATAAAAATAGACCTACTGTATGACCCAGCAATCCCACTACTGGGCATGTACCCTGAGAAAACTATAATTCAAAAAGAATCATGTACCACAATGTTCATTAAGTGTCATCTTTGCATGCCAGTGTTTTGCTTTATTCAAAGGCATTCTTCCTTTAATCCTCAAGTTCCATTTTAATGCTGTTTCCTTTGCTGAAGTCAAGAAAGCTCACATATTTCCTGATTTTAAAATAGTGGCAGCTGACCATCCTGTTGTCCCCCTTTCACTTAGGATTCTCAGCCAAATGTTCACACCTCTTTTTTCTCTCCCTTTCGCTCAAGGAAAAAGAAAACCTGAAGGAAAGTCGCAAGTGGCTTTTTTGTCTTGTTTTTCTGCTTACCAAGGTGATATAGGTTAGCTTTAGAAATATTAGAAGGTATCGGTAGGTGTTAGAAACAGGAGAAGAAATCACTGCTCATCCTGCAAGGCAGTCACTATGAAGACTGTGGTCTATTTTCTTGCATCTTTTGTTCATATTTCTTTTTCTATAGTTAGAGGAGATCAAATCATGCACAAAGTTTTATCTGCTGGGGTTACTTTTTTTTTTGGTATCTGTTTCTATTTAACGTTTTTACCATAAAAATTTTCCCATGCAAAAAATTGTTTTCATGGGACTTTTGATGTCTGTATTCGATTCCAGTGCTGTTAATTATAGTTTATATAACAAATCCTCTAATATAATACATTGTAATTTTTCACTTTTTTGAACACTTTGTGTTTTGAACATATTTTTTATTTCTCATTATTTCTGTAGAATACAATCTTAGAAGGGTAATTCCTGGATTAAAGGAGTTGCTCTGTTATGTTCTTTATGAAGGCTCTAGAAAGAAATATTACTAAATTTATTGAATTTATGACATTAAATTTATTTAACTAAATTTATTAACTAAATACTACTAATTTTCTTTCTACAAAAGCTGTGCCAGGGCTTCCCTGGTGGCGCAGTGGTTGAGAGTCCGCCTGCCGATGCAGGGGACATGGGTTCATGCCCTGGTCCGGGAAGATCCCACATGCTGCGGAGCGGCTGGGCCCGTGAGCCATGGTCGCTGAGCCTGTGCATCCGGAGCCTGTGCTCTGCAACGGGAGAGGCCTGAGAGGCCCGCGTACCGCAAAAAAAAAAAAAAAAAAAGCTGTGCCAATTTATGCTCAGTCTAACAGTATATGATTGTGCCCATTTTATTGCCCCCTGACTAGTACCAGTTACTCTTAGGAGCTAAAGAAGTTTTTGAAAAATATAAAATTTTAAATTAAAGTAATGGAGGAAATGAAGTGTTCACTATATTCACTACTGGTCACACAACAGAATATTGACAAAGCGTGTGCCCGTGAGGATGGCGATGATGAGGATGATGACAGTGACATAAACATAGGAGCTGCTGCTGGGTTGCGTACTCTGTACCAAGACCACCATGGAGGGATTTACATGCCTCACCAGTCTCTGCTACCTGTGGATTGTGTGCTTGTGGATTTGCCTGCTGGCTAAAATTTATGTGTAGCCGCACATCAGTACTCCCAGTCCCTTCACGGTCATTCCTGGGCATGTGCAGAGCCCCAGGGACTTTGAGTTGCCCAGTGCGCAAGTCCCAGCTGAGCGGGAGCAAGGCCAGCTCTGCTTTCCTGTTTCAGCGCTCATGAACAAATGTACTTTCATAGTCTGCTCAGCTGCATTTTCTGCATTTTGGGGCATTTTGCTGGTGATTTCATTGCTTAAAATGGCCCTCACGCCTTGTGCTGAAGTGCTGTCTGGTGTTCGTAAGTGCAAGAAGGCTGTGACGTTCCTTATGGAGGAAATATTTGTATCAGAGAAGCTTCATTCAGGCGTGAGTTACAGTGTTGTTGGCCGAGAGTTCAGTGTTAATGAATGGACCGTGTAATAAGGTGTCTTTAAACAAAAACACACATAAAACAAGGTTGTATATTAATCCATTGGCGAAAATGTTGTAGCAAGAGGCTGTCAGGAGCCTAACCCTGTAATTCTCCTCGGGATAATCATTCAGTATGCGCTAATTCATATTCACGGTGACTTTACACAGCGTAACTACCAGGAATACTGAGAGTTGATTATTATTAGCTCATCTAGTCACCACCAGTGCTACGAGGCACATATCATTATTCCTAGTTTTATAGATTAAGAAATTGATATATGATAAATGACTGTATAAATAACTAATTTCTTGAAGGCCACTTAACTGTTAATTAGTAAAACTGGGAGTTGAAGTTGGACAGTTTGGTGCCAGAGTTCACTCACTTAACTTTTGTGCCATATTGACTTTACTAAGGCTTGAAACATTTTATGAGGAAAATTAGAGAAGCTGGGAAAATTCTGCTACCATTAAAGAAAGCATGCTTAAAGGAACAAGTTCAGAAGAATTGGATGGCTTGTCTTGTAGAAGAAGAATTAGATTTCTTTGTATTTCCACATTGTAGAAGTACTGTGATTGGAAGTAAAGCAGCAGATTTCCATCCATTATGAGGTGTGTTTAGTGGATGGGCTGTTGTGGGATTTACTCAGTGCTCTCAAACTGGAAGTATTACACCAGGGGTTTGAATGACCGTGTGTCAGGGATAGTTAGATGGGAATATGAGAATACTCTATTCAGCAAGAAGCTGCATTAGTTAATACTCAGGGTCTCCTCCAATTTGAATATTATGATTTTTTTAAAAATTTTAACATCTTTATTGGAGTATAATTGCTTTACAGTGGTGTGTTAGTTTCTGCTGTATAACAAAGTGAATCAGCTATATATATACATATATCCCCATATCTCCTCCCTCTTGCGTCTCCCTCTCACCCTCCCCATCCCACCCCTCTAGCTGGTCACAAAGCACTGAGCTGATCTCCCTGCGCTATGCAGCTGCTTCCCTATTCTTTTGTTGAACTTTTTAGCACCATAGGCATTACAGAGCATTTTCTCTACACTGTCATAACTTCTGGTTTTTATAATTTGTTTGTTACTGTCATATGTAGTGAGTTCCTTTCCCTGATTCAAACTGAATAAGCTAACTGAAATCTGTAGTCATCTAAGACTCCTTCAGGTGATCTTTCCCTCATATTGTAGACAGCCCATATTTGCTTCTTCCTTTTTCATGGTGTTAATTATTTTTCTTCTTCCCTTTTTATCAGTAACTCTGGCTAGTCCAACTTTGCTTTTTATATCCATGTCTTGATAACACACCTCAATTAGCTTTTTTGTGTGTGAAGACTTGAACTTTTTACAGCAGTTTAGCTTCACCACAAAACTGAGGGAGACGGTACAGAGATTTCCCACATGCTGTCCCTATACCCGTTGTCAGCATCCCCCACCAGAGTGGTATGTTTGTTACAACTGCTGAGCTTATATTCAGTTAGCTTTTTTTATTGTTGTTTTTTGTTGTTGTTGTTGTTTGTGGTACGCGGGCCTCTCACTGTTGTGGCCTCTCCCGTTGCGGAGCACAGGCTCCGTGGCCATGGCTCACGGGCCCAGCCGCTCTGCGGCATGTGGGATCTTCCCAGACTGGGGCACGAACCTGTGTCCCCTGCATTGGCAGGCAGACTCTCAACCACTGCGCCACCAGGGAAGCCCCATTCTCATATTCTTATTCCCCTTTCAGTAGTAAAACTGTACTGAATTGTGAGCACAAACTATATATGTGTGCAAGGCTCACAGGGATAGAGGAAATAGTCAATTAACTTCTTAATAGTCATTTAATAGTCATTCTCTTCATTAAATGTTATTAAGAATTTATATGTGGGACTTCCCCAGTGGCTCAGTGGTTAAGAATCCACCTGCCAATGCAGGGGACATGGGTTCAATCCCTGGTCCGGAAGATCCCACATGCTGCGCAGCAACTCAGCCCGTGCACCACAACTACTGAGCCTGTGCTCTAGAGCCCGTGAGCCACAACTACTGAGCCTGAGTGTCACAACTACTGAAGCTCACGCACCTAGAGCCTGTGCTCCGCAACAAGAGAATCCACTGCAATGAGAAGCCCGTGCAATGCAACAAAGAGTAGCCCCCGCTCGCCACAACTACAGAAAGCCTGCATACAGCAACAAAGACCCAACACAGCCAAAAATAAATAAATAAGTAAAAGAATTTATATGTGTATACTCTGTTTTAGACAAATTAAATAGACTGTATCTTTTGAGTTCCAAACTTATGCCACTTAAAATTAGTAGAATATTAATCTAGATTAATAGTAAAGATTAATATAAATACTATATAAGCCACAAATATACAGGAAGAAATTAGGAATCTGGAAAGTGAAATACAGAGACATTAAAATGGGTAAAAAAGAAATAATGAGACAAACTCTTTTTCATCCTGACAAGAGAAAAAAGGAAGTCATTTTCTTTTTTTTATACAACTGCATGAATAAATGGAAAGATCTGGGTAAGATACCTCATATCCATGGCTCAAACCTTTTACTAAGGGAAATTAAAATTTTTGAAAGATGACTAAAAATGGATTTTTTAAGAGGTGAAAGCAACATAAAAATGGCAGCAATCTAGGAAATAATCCGAGAAATGAAAAATGAGTCAATATGGTTTAAGGTAGAAGAGTTGGGGTGGTATAGGGTTAATGAAATGAAGAAAGGATGTTGTGGGTGTATTCACTAAGCTTCCTCCTCTGTTTAAGTGGCATAATGTTCCCTCAGAGAACCGAGGGAACCGAATTGTTGTCAGCTTTACTCAAATGAAGCAATACAGAGGAAAAGACTTGGAAAAGCAAAAGCTCAATAAAATACAAATGTTTAGAGGCACTCAGTGGTTTCATAAGATGGTGTCACGTGATTGAGGTTCTAACGTTAAAAGCTAACTGGGGGCTTCCCTGGTGGCGCAGTGGTTGAGAGCCTGCCTGCCGATGCAGGGGACGCGGGTTCACGCCCCAGTCTGCGAAGATCCCACGTGCCGCGGAGCGGCTGGGCCCGTGAGCCATGGACACTGAGCCTGCACGTCCGGAGCCTGTGCTCCGCAACGGGAGAGGCCACAACAGTGAGAGGCCCACATACCACAAAAAAAAAAAAAAAAAAGAATATGAGAATGGGTTCTTCTTTTTGGGTATGTATTAAGTAGTAAACAGAAATGCATGTGAAAAATGAAAACAGTATAGATTTTTAAATATTATGAGGAATCATAGAATCAATTAAACTAGTTTTGTCCTTTATTCTTTTAATAAGGTATATTACTCTGATTGATTTTTATATATTGCACCAACCTTGCATTCCTGGAATTCTGTTTTATACATCTTATATCTTCAAAGACAGATGTAATATTGGTAAATAGTTGACACACAATAAGTATTTGTTTAATAAATAAGAAGGAAAAAGAAATAATGGTAAGCAAAAATCACTACAAGTTTTAAGTTTGTGATTGAAAGCAACCAGTTATATATACCTGCTTATTTAAACCAGCTTAGGAAAAGACTATTCAGTAAAGCAAAACTTATAGATTACATAAATAAATAGAACGGGTAGTACTATATTTACATAAATGCTGTGAACATTCTTTAAATCAAAGCTGTTATGTGTATGATCAGGTTCTTAGTAAAATATTTCTGTGCAGCTGAATTATTTGATTTAGTGAATCAAATCAATCAGTGAATATGAATTAACATATGCTGAGTTGGAGCCCCGGACTGACAAACATTGGAGATACTGAGTATCTTAGAATGGGAAATCAAGCATAAAAACTTTATAGAAGTTTTACTTTTATAAAGGTTAGAAAAGGAAGTCAGTGCAGTCAGGATACAAAGCAGAGATTTTATCTAATTATATATGGTGGTGTAAGCGTCCAGGACTCCTCAAAAGAGCCTTATCAGTAGATGTACAGTTTCAGGTGACATATCTGAGCGTCATACTCTCTGAAAGTTTATCTGTCGTCTTTAGGCCCAGCCTTATATAAATGGGGCTATAGCAGACCAGAATAACAGCCTTGCCTGTATACTGAGCTAGTCAAAATGTTTGTTCAGGTTTTTCTGTAACATACAGAAAAATGAACGTTTTGGCCAACCCAGTATATGAAGGAGATTTTCCTAGCCTCAGCACCCAGAGAAGAAAAAGAAAGGGATCCAAATTGGAAGAGAAGAACTAAAACTGTCACTGTTTACAGATGACATGATACTGTCCATAGAAAATCCTAAAGACGCCACCAAAAAACTACTAGAGCTCATCAAAGAATTTGGTAAAGCTGCAGGATACAACATTAATACACTGGAAAGGCTCTGAACCGGCTATAGAGATTATCTAATCCTTGAAAATTCCAATGATGGAGTTTCACAAGAATATTTTTTAAGCACTATGAAAGTTAAATGAATCTTAGGCCACTATCTTCCATAGCTTTATGGTAAATCAGATTTTAAATTTCTACTGTTTAATTTCATGTCTCAGTACAATTGACCCTTGAATCATATGGGGGTCAATCTGCATATACTTATAGTCAGCCTTCCATATCTGAGGTTCCTCTGCATCCATGGATTCAACCAACCATGAACATGTAGTGCTGTAGTATTTACTGTTGAAAAATATCCACATTAAGTGGACCCACACAGTTCAAACCTGTGTTCAAGGGTCAACTGTAATTGTTAACAAAACATGTAAAAGAAATGACTATTTGGGGTATGAAAATCAGAAGTGTTTAAATCTACTGGAAGAGAGAAGGCATTATTTCATATCTTTTTCTGAACATAACTTAGTTATGGTCCATCACAGAGGCTGTAGGAATTTTGTGTGCCTTCGTAGCCAGTATCTGAGAAGTGCAGTCAATAACTTTCTCATCTTTCTTCCTTACTCACAGAATTACTGCAGTTGATACTATGCAATGAGTTCTCTGTTTATGGGGGGCGGGTTTTGTTTATTTTTGTATCTTTCTTAGTACACGGTAACAGACACAATATGTATTGTAAATTTATTTGTTTATTTTTGGCTGCGTTGGGTCTTTGTTGCTGCGCGGGCTTTCTCTAGTTGCAGTGAGCGGGGGCTAGTCTTCGTTGCGGTGTGTAGGCTTCTCATTGCAGTGGCTTCTCGTTGCGGAGCACAGGGCTCTAGGCACGTGGGCTTCAGTAGTTGTGACACGTGGGCTCAGTAGTTGTGGCTCATGGGCTCTAGAGCGCAGGCTCAGTAGTTGTGGCTCATGGGCTTAGTTGCTCCGCGGCATGGGGGATCTTCCCAGACCAGGGATCAAACCTGTGTCCTCTGCATCGGCAGGCGGATTCTTAACCACTGCTCCACTGGTTAGGGAAGTCCCACACAATATATATTAGATGTTCAAAATGTCATTGATAGTTTTTAGTTGTCGTCTGAGGCCGACATGTTTACATTCTCTCATAGCTGTCAGAGGAGGATACAGAAACATAACTGGACACGATGGCAACAAATCAGTGTTGCTTTTAGTTTATTCCCCTGATCTACCCGTTTTTCTTTTCAATAGTTGTGATATTCAAGGAATTCAGACTTCACTTTTTACTGCAGTTTTGAAAATTCACACGAACTCTTCCCTATTTTTGATGAGCTTTGAGATTGCGCCTCTGCTGCTTTCATCTTACTGCCATACTGATTGATATGTTTGATGCAGAGTTCTGAAATAAGCTTACCTACTTGGAAACTATTGAGATTTTTCTATAGACGTAGTCTAACGTCATTTTATGTGTCTATAAGTAGAATAGATTAAATGAACATAGCAGTGGAAATTTTACCTCTATTTAAAATAATCATGTCTCCAGTTTAAGTGGTAGATTCTAATATATGTGTAGCAATTTCTTCATCACAGAGGAAGATTTTACGTCCCATCAGCCTTCATATTTTGCAAATATCTCTAAAGAAAATATGTAGAATAAGTGTAAGTTTAGACTTTTTGAAATATTTAATGTTCAGAACTTCTAACTTTGCTATTTGTCCAAATTCCTCAGGCAGAAGGGGCAGCTGGCTGTGGAAAGAGCAAAGCAGGTGGAAGAGTTTCTACAGCGAAGACGGGAAGCGAGGCAGAACAAGGCTCGGGCTGAGGGGCATCTGGTAGGATTTTGTTTTTGAGATTTTTGAACGTGTTAGTCTTCAAAGTGAAGGTCTGGAGCAAGGTAGGTATAAACGACACGAGCCGTAATCCTTTACAGACATTTCCTCTGAACATTTGCAGAGCATTTAACCTCTCTTCAGCTACTTCTTTTATGCCAAGCGTGAAGTTCTCATGTTCCTTGGTTAATTGAGAGTAAGTTCGTAGCTGTATCCTTCCTTTTAAAAGAGTTGAAGTAGGTATAGCAACCCAGGTATTTATATTAAATGAATACGTTCTTACATTACTTTTTTCTTCCAATATGCTTTTGGTTTTAAATACTTTTAAGTAGCAAAGAATTGTAGAAGAAAAATGGGAAATAAACATTTGGGTAACTATACATGTAACTGTGCCTTTACTCAAAAGCAAATTAGGAACAAAAGTATTTTAAAGCCTCTAATTATTCCAGTTAACTGAATTAAGTCCTGTACATAAGAAAATATTAATAGTTTTCGATCATCGTTTCAGTAGTTAATAGTTTTGACTTGCAGAGGTACACAGATGCCTTTTCACCTTTTGTCCACAGAACAAATGGTGATTGTTTGTCAGCTCAGCACCTGTGAAGCATCATGCTCACGTAGGAAACAGGTCAATTGTATGGTAGTATGTTTTCTTTAGACTTAGATCTACTGTAAGTCCATAAGTGATATCTTTATGAGTGAATTAATATAATTATTCCAATTTAGGATTTTTTTTTCTTTGAAATAATATCACAGAAAATTAGTTACATTTTTTAATGGTTACCCTGTGTATGTGTAACACCCATCAGCTTGTTTTTCTAATACCTGGAATTAATCTGTATTTGTATCCTCTCTATAGACAGAGGAGAACCTCCTTTGTTCTCCCTTGCCCTATTTCTCCCATGTTAGTAGCATCTGGAATTTTAGTTACAGATTTTAAAAACAGTTATTAGACTTACCAAGATTTACACGTTTCTTTCCTCAGCTCCTTATATACTACTGTCCTCCCTCAGTTTATTTGTCTTCATGATGGAGACTATCCTCTCGTAACCTTTTGGAGAGAAACTGTCAAAGATTTGTTGGAAAGGTCCTTATTTTATCTTCACACTTGAATGTTAATTTGTAGTGGTGGTCTGCTGGTGAATTTGCTTAGCATTTATATGTCTGAAAAAGCATTTTGTCTTCTTTTTTGAAAAATATTTTTGCTGGATGTAGTCTTATAGTTTGAGAGTTCTTTTTCTTTCAGTTCTTTAAAGGTGTTTCTCCACTTACATCCTGGCACGCCTGTTCTGACCAGAGGTGTGCTGCCATTCTTAAATTTTCCTCTGCGTGTAATATGTCTTTTCTCTCTGATGGATTTTAACATTTCCTCCTTATCGCTGGAAGTGGATTGATTTAGATGTATCTTGGTGTCGTTTTCTTCATTTTTATTTTGTTGGGGGTTCATTGAGCTTCTTGGATCAGTGGATTTATTGTTTTTATCAAATTTGGAAAAATTCAGCCATTATTTCTTCAAAAATTTTTTTCTGTTCTCCTCTCCTTTTTCCTCTGGGTGCTCAGTACCCATACGTCAGCTCACTGATGCTCTGTTCATTTCTTTTTGGTCCTTTTCCTGTGTTTGATTTGGGTAGCTTCTGCTACTGTATCTTCAAGTTCATTACTCTTTTTGTCTGCTTTGTGTAATCTGCTCTGCTCTTAAGCCCATCCAGACACTGTACATTTTTCATTTCAGATACTGTGTTTTTTAATCTCTTAAAATTTATTTGGGTCATTTTTAAACTTTCCATGTCTGTCTTTATAATACTTACACTTTTCTCTATCTTCTTGAACATATGGAATATGATTAGAGTCGCGTTTTTAATGACCTTTTCACTAATTCTGTTATCTGTGTCATTCCTGAGTCTGTTGATTGATTTTCTCTTCATTTGGGTAATCTTCTCCTGCTTCTTTACCCACCTGGTAATTTGTGGTTGGATGCCTGGCATTGTGTATTTTATCTTAGATTTTTTGTATTTAAATACAAATGAATAAATTTATTCTGCGATGCAGTTATGTTACTTGAAAATAGTTTGAGTCTTTCAAGGTTGATTCTCAGCTTTGCTAGGCAGGTGGAGAGCAGCCTTTCGTCTACAACACACTTGGCGCCACCGCCCAGGCAGTACTCTTTTTTTTTTTTTTTTTACTTTTATTTGCATTTACTTTTTGCAGCATTTATTCCAGGGCCATAAGTTTTTGTTTCTTCAATTTCTTCTGGGATATCTTTTTTCTGGGCTCCTCTTCTGCTCTAGGAAAATCTGTTCTTTTTCAGTAAGGATCATCTCAGTGGGGCTGGGAGAGCTCATGTACAGGTTGATCCAACCATGAGCTCTGTTAGTCCCACGCCGCATCTTGGTGGCTTTGTTCACCTGGATATGCTCAATGACCAGAGCATCTACATCTAAGCCCTTAAGTTCAGCATTACTCTTTGCATTTTTGATCATGTGCAGTAAAACTTCAGCACTCTTTTTGGGCCACCGACCCTGCGTGCAGCCCCACTGTTTGTCCTGGGCACACCTACTAACTCCACCATTGTAATGACGGAATGGCACACATTGCTTCTTTAAAGTGACATCCTTCAGATACTTGG
Source organism: Mesoplodon bidens (assembly GCF_964165515.1). Taxonomy (NCBI): domain Eukaryota; kingdom Metazoa; phylum Chordata; class Mammalia; order Artiodactyla; family Ziphiidae; genus Mesoplodon; species Mesoplodon bidens. The sequence continues at coordinate 116,861,222 of NC_138162.1, forward strand.
TGACTTTTCAGATATGCATACCCTTAATGGCCTGGGCCGTTTCACAAGTGTTCTTAAAGTGAACACAGATTTGAACCTCTCGACTTGCATGATTTTGTGGGGTTTTCTGGGTCAAGTGAATAGCGAACCACTTTTAGAGGTCACCTCAGGCTGCTTACCGAAAAAGCGAGGCAGTACTCTTGACGCTCTGATGATGGCTTGGTGGTTCTCCAATGCTCTGTTGATCTGGAGGCCTTACTCGTCTGGCTGGTGGAAGTGTGATGTGTTCCCAGCCCTCAGTGAGCCTGAGGGATTGGTGACGTCATGGTAACCGTCACTCAGCAGGAGACTCGGGAAACCCCTGCCGATTCCAGGACTCTCTGGGCAGCTCTCTCTTCCTTGGTACCCCTTCCTGCAAATGGTAGTGCTCTTCAACCTCCCAAGCTCTGGCTGCTGTTTCCCTAACTCAGGACACCCTCTCCCTGTGCTGCAGCCTGGAAACTGGGCAATTACTGAGCTTACCTCACCTGTTACCCTTCTCACAAGGATCACTGTCTTGTGCTGCCTGTTTGCCAGTGTTGGAAAATCGTTGTTTCATCTACTTTGTCCAGACTTGTAGTTGCTGAAGGTGGGAGGGTAGATCTGGTCCCTGTTACTCCACCACAGCTGCAAGTGGAAGTCTTGGCTGGTCGTTTGCTGGGTGAAGAAATGTGGGCTGCAAGCTCTCCCCACCCCACCTTGAAGCCGCTGCCTCATCATGGTCTCATTGTCGCTCTCAAGTCTTGTGACATTGTCTTCCTTCATGTTCCTCCATAAGGGGTTTTTCCTCTCTGAAAGCTTCTGGCACTGTTTTTCTACCTTCCATGTTCTGAAATATCGCTTGAGTGTTCTCGGCATTTCTTAATTGACCCGTCATGACTCTAACCAGATGCTTTCAGTCTGAGCGCTCACCTTCAGTTCTGGGACATTCTTAATTGACGCTTCTTCACATATTGCTTCTTCTCCTTTTTCTCCTTAAGAGAACTCCCGTTAAATGGATAGATTGGAACCTCTGCGTCAAATGTCTTTTTTTCTGTACTTTAATTTCATCTTTTTTATCCCTTTGTCCCTTCTTATGTTTTGGAAGGATTCCTGGGCCCAAATTTCAGCTCGAAACGTGTTCTTTAGTTTTGTCTACTCTGCTCTTCAGCCCATCCAGTGATGTTTTCTCTTAAGTTTAAAAACTTGTATTCTCATGTCCATGAATCTTCTTAGTTTTCCTTGAAAGCTCCTTGATCATGTGCTCATTTCTTTAATGATACTTTGGTTATCATAAGGTCTTGTTCTTAGTGCACTCTTGGCCGTGTCACCTCGGTGTCTTCAGTTTTTCTTTCAGAAAGTCTGCTCCCTGTTTCATGGTACTGGCATCCCTCATACGTTTGGTGTTCTTGCTGGTGTGTTCACGTTTGGGGGTGTCTATTTTACCCTTCATTGCCTCTGTTTGGGTGGCCCCCTGGTGAGATGGGCACGTGTTGCTGACCTCTCCTCTGTTCAGTTTTTCATCAGAGTAGAGGATGGGTGGGACACATTGCTGTTCGGCCAGGCAAATACATGGCAGCTTATTTTCTGAGCATTGGAGACCCCACCTTCCTGGGTGTCACCGGTCACCTGGAGCACCGGCCTGGCCTTTCACTCCAGGCTCTCTCATCACTCGTGTCTGAAGGGAGCTGCTCGCGGAGATGGACAGTGTGCTGGGTGACCTCTTCTTTAAGCGCCATTGCTGCTGTTCCCCTCGTGCCCCAGCTGCCAGCTCATCGCAGAGCAGCCTCCTGTTGCTCACATCTGCTGCTGAGGCCTCTTCCCTACAGGCTGTGCTCATGACGCTTCTCATCTTAAACCCACGTGTGTACTTTCCTTACCTCTGGATTCCTTCTGGTCTTGGGACTACCAAGAGTTTCACTTGTTTGTGAGTGCTGCTATGCATTCACTTAACAACTTCTCAAGTGTAGAATTTTGGAAGAAGAGGAGGCCATGGTCTCTCTGCAGTCAGATATCAGTATTTTCATTTTGTTGTTTTATCATTTTTAAAAGATGTGCTTTAGAAATCAGTGCATTTTTGACAGTGATTTTTATATGACTTTCCAAGATTTGTTTTGTTAACCTGTATAGAGTTTCTTCATTCCCTACATGACTATATGTATATGTGAAACTTTACTTTAGAAAAATGTGGCCAAAAAGTGAAGAATTTTTACTTTTCAGTATATTTGGGTGGGTGCATCATATATTACTTTCTTTATTCACTAATATAACAACAAGGCAGTGTGTTAAACACTTTGGGGTAATAGGTTAATTAATTGATTAAAGATGACTTAATTAAAGCTTACTCAGATATAGTTTCTCTCTGGAATAACTTAGAGTCTGGTGTTAGACAAGAATGTATATTCTGGAAGCGTGAGGTAAAGAACAAAGGCGAAAGCCGAGGTTAGCTGTGGGGATTTTAAGATTTTAAGTTCACACCATTTTCAGTTCTAAATTGGAACTTTTTTATGATGAGGTAGAGGGGTTGTTTAAAATCGGCCTCTCCTTTCCGTGCTGTATAACAAATTACCATAATGTAGTGGCTTAAAGCAACACAAATTTATGACCCAGTTTCTCCGGGCCAGGACTCTGGCATGTTGTAACAGTTCTCTGCTCCTGGTCTCCTGAGGCTGAGGTGGAGGTGTCAACGGCTGTGTCCTCAGCTGGAGGCTCAGCCGTCTTCACCGACCCCTCGGGGTGCTGGCAGGACTTCCCTCCTTGCTGCTGTGGAACTCAGGCCTCGCTGTCTGAGAGCTTTGATTGGGACCACGTGGCCCCTTCATCTCAGCATCAAAGAACTCCCTGTGCATCAACCCCCCCACCTGCCGCTTCTACAACCAGCCAGGAAAACTGCATTTAATGGTCAGCTCACTGGTTTAACATCCCTCATCCCATTTATCGTGACCTAATCCTGGGGGGTACAACCCATCAGACTTGCACACCTGGGGACTGGGAGTGGGTATCAGGAAGCCTTGGGGGTCTTCTCCAGGTTCTGCCCGCCACAGTCCCTTTGCCTGTGACTTAGAGGCCGCGTCTGGGGATGTAGACAAGGCGAGGGGGAGGAGCTGTCTCGAGCCCATGCCTGGTGGTGGAGCACGCAACCCAGGCGTCCAAACAGAGCCTTGTGAGAGGTCAGCTGTATTAACATGAAGTTTAAATACAGTGAAATTCACCAGTGTTGGGTGTGTATCTGGATGAGTGTTGACAGGTGTGTGTAGTCATGTAAACACTGCCACAATCACAGGACAGCTCCATTCCATCATTTCTTAAAAGGTTCCTCCTCTTGCCACCAGAGAAAAAACTGTCGGTATGTGAGATGATGGATGATAACCAAACTTACCATAGTGATCCTTTCTCAGCATATGCGTGTATCAAGTCATCATGCTGTACACCTTAAACTAACAGTGTCGTAAGTCAGTTGTGTCTCAGTAAAACTGGAGGAAGAAGTTTCCTTGTGCCCCGTGACAGTCAATCTTCTACCAGCTGTAGGCAACCACCGATCTGCTTCCTGTCACTGTGGTCTTGTTTCTTCTAGAATTTCATGTAAAATTATTGTACAGTGTATAGAGTTTTGAGGCTGGTGTGTATCAGTAGTTCAGTTTTATTCCTGAGTCATATTCCATCGTGTGGATGTACCACAGTTTGTTTGTTCAGTCCTCAGTTGATGGGCATTTGTGTAGTTTCTAAAAGAGATGCTTTTAAAGCTCACGGGAGTGGCCGATCATTAAATTCCCTCAATTATATGCTCCCCATGCTCCCACAGAGCCCTTCTTTCTGAGTGGATATATCCCTCTTTATTATGTGTAACTCAGTTGGTGACTGTTTTTACTCTCAGACTTCTGAACACTGCTGGAGAAAGTTAAAGCTGTGATGACTAGTGTCAGATGGATTTGTGGCCTCTGGTTTCAGCAGAGCTGTCAGTCCTTCTCGGCTGTCCCCTGCATCTCCGTGGTCAGCAGCCTCTCCTATTGCCCACAGTGGGGACTTTCCTCCATGGTTTCATCTTCTTCCCTTTCTGTGAAGATTATCATGACATCACAGAGAAAATTGGGCTTAAGAATCCCACATTTTGTCACATTTTCTGCCTCCATACTTATAAACTTCTGCATAATGGTACCCAATCTATCCTTGTCTTGTCCAGTCTCAGAGAAGGATATAACTTCCTCTGTTCAACAGTAATCTTCCTATTCGTTCCTATTTGATGATTATAATGCTGGCAATTGTTAACATTGGTCATTTACTGGGTGCTTATGTGTCAGGCTTAGTTCTAAGTTCTATACCTGTATTCACTCACTTCTCATAGCAGTGCTCTGAGGCAGGTTCTGTCGTCTTCCCATCTTACATCTCACTGAGGCAGAGGTGGAGAGCTAAAGTGACAGCTTGAGCTTTACAGGAGCCGAATGATAGATTACATCGTGTTTAAATCCCTGCAGTCTGACTTGAGAGCCCACGCTTTCCTGGCCTTATTTTCTGGGCCATGCTGTCTGTTCCCCCAAGGGTCCTCCTTCCTCTATCACTTGTTTCCTCTCTTTTCTGACCTTCCCTTCTTTCCTGCACAGCCCATCAATATATTCATGTTTCTCACGTTCCCGGCTCCTTCCTTCTCTTCATAGCCAGACACCTCAAATGAATGAAGCTCTGTTCTCTGTCGTTGCTTACCCGCTATTCATAGTCCTGTTGAAACAGAAGTCACCGATGTCCATCTTGCCAAATATAATAGAGTATTTTAAATCTTTCTCTTACTTGACCTTTCTGTGACATTTGATCTCATGAGTTACTTCTTCAAAATTTCTTCCTTGCCTTCCGTGACACCAAATTCTCTTTGTTTATCCCTTACTTTTCTGCTTATTATTTCTTAATATCTTCTTCTACAGGATTCTCTTCTTCTTTAGTTTCTAAGGCTGATATTTCCTGGGGTTCTGTCCTTGGTTAATTTTCACTGTAAGTTAATACCCTGGGGTGATCTCACTTACTATTCTACCAGGGACTGGTGACCTCAAAGTCTCTGTCAGTTACGCAGACTACCCTCCTAACTTCCATCCCGTCTAGCTGCCTTCTGGACATCATTTCCTAGCGGTCGCATTGGCACCTTATTTTTAAATTTTCCTTTTGTTATGTAAATCATCATACAATAACGTTAACTTTATTTTTCTTCTCCAGTTCTATGAATTTTAACACAAGTATACATTCACGTACCCACCACCACCCTCAGGATACAGACCCGTCCCATCACCCCAGAGCTCTCCCGTGCTCTCTGGCAACACAGCCATGCTGTCCCCTCACCCCTAATACCCTGGCAGCCACTGTCCGTGCTCCATTACTATGGTTTTGTCTTTTCAAGGAGGTCTTCTATGGCACCCGTGTGTGCTGTATGGAATAGTGTATAACCGTTAGCGGTCGGCTTCTTTCATTCACCTTAATGCCGTTCATCCAAGTTGTTGCATATATCAGTAACTTTTTCTTTTTTGTTTTTGAGTAGTATTCCATTGTCTGGATGTGCTACAGTTCCTTTATTCATTCACCCACCAAGGGACATTTGGGTTGTTTCTAGTTTTTGGTAATTATAATCAGTGCTGCTTTGATCATTCATTTACAGGTGTTTGGAGAAGAGTAAGTTTTTGTTTCTCTAGGATAAATGCCCAAGAGTGGCTTTTCTGGATCATGCGGTAAGTGTAGACTTAACTTGAGTTTTCACAAGTCAGCCATTTGCCAGAGCACGCGCACCTTTCTGCCTTCTTAGCAGCAGTGATCAAGAGCGCCCGTCGCCCCACATCCTCATCAGTATTCGGTATTGTCTCTGTCTTTTATCTTGGCCATCTAATCTATGTATAGGGGTATCTCATTGTGGTTTGATTTGCATTTCTCTAAATGTTAATGATGTTGAATCCCTTTTCATGTGCTTATTTGTGATCCTTATATCCTCTTTAGAGAACCGTGTGTCTTGAGTAATTTGTCCATGTTAATTGTGTTGTGTTGTTACTGTTTTGCTTTGAGAGTTCTTTATATTCTGGACAAATCTTTTATTGGGTAAGTGATTTGCCAATATTTTCTCCTAGGTGGCAGTTTGGCTTATCATTCTCTTAACAATATTTTTCACAGAGCTCAAGGTGTTAACTTCGATAAAGTGTACGTTTTCAGGTTTCTTGTTTACGGATCATGCTTTTGCTCTATCATGTCTAAAAACTCTCTGCCTATCCAGCAGTCATGAAGATTTGCTCCTATTTTTCAAAAAAAATTTGTACTTTTACTTATAACCTTTAGATCTATGATCTGTGAAAGAAAATGTTTTTAGTGTGGTAAAATACACAAAACATAAAATTTTCTGTCTTAACCATTTAAAAATACACAATGCAGTAGCATAAGGTACATTCACAATGTTATCTTCCTTCTGCTTGATTTCTGTTTATTTTGCTCTTTTCTGGTCTTTTAAGGTTGAAGCTTAGATAGCTGAGGGTGAGACCTTTTTTCTTTTCTAATACTGGTATTGCATGCTGTAAATTTCCCTCTAAGCACTGCTTTAGTTGCACCCCACAAATTTTTCTGTGTTCTATTTTCATTTTCATTCAGTTCAAAATTTATTGTAATTTCCCTTGAAACATCCTCTTTGGCCCATGGATTACTTAGAAATGGGTTAATTTCCAAGTGTTTGGACATTTTCCTACTTTTTTCTGGTTTTATTTTATGATCAGAGAACATACTTTATAGAACTTCATTCAGTCATTTTACATTTGTTAGGGTTTGTACTTTGATCTAGAATATGATCTATCTTCGTGAATGTTCCACATGCATTGAAAAGAATGTGTACCCTGCTGTGGTTGGGTGGAGTGCTATATGTTTCAATTAGATCCAGTGAGTTGATGGTGCTTTTTAGTACTTGATCCACGCTGACATTATGCCAACATTGTTTGATACTGAGGTAGGAGAGTTGAAGCCTTCAAATATAATTGTAGATTTATCTGTTTCTCCTTTTAGTTTGGTCAGTTTTTCCTTTCTTTCTTTCTTTCTTTCTTTTTTTTTTTTTAGAGAGCATTTAGAATTGTTGGGGTTTTAGAGTGAATTGACCTTTCTTACCAAAATGTAATCTCTTTTTATTCCTCGTATTAGTGAAGGGGTTCGTTTTTGTTTTGCCGTGTAACAAATTAGCACAAGTTAGTGGCTTTTAACAACGTGTATTTGTTATCTCATTTTCAACTGCATGAAGGGTCGGTGCCCCAAACCCCTTGTTGTTCCTGGGTCAGCTGTAAACACTATTTTACTGCTTCAATTTGGAATGTAGAAATTTTTCCATCACGTAGGTACCCTTACCCTCTCCCCTTTATGCCATAGTTGTCTTATATATTACGTTTACATACATTTAAATCCTCATTGGGCCGTGTTATAAATTTTGCTTGCAACTTCAAACATGTTTAAGAAGGCAATAGGTCAGGAATACTTTCTAATATTTACACAAATATTTACCATTTTCCTTGCTATTCACTCATTCCTAATGATCCAAGTTTCTTCTTATATAATTTCTCTCTGTCTGAAGAAATTCCTTTGGCAGTTCTTTTAGGTTAGGTGTGTTGGCTATAAATCCTCTTAGTTTTATTTCATCTTTATTTCTAAACAGTATTTTTGATGGTTGTAGTATTTTGGGTTGACAGTTCATTTCTGTTTTCATTTAAAAAGTTACTTAAAAAGTTACTGCTTTCTGTCCTCCATAGTTTTTGAAGAGAAATCCTCACCTTTATTTCTCCTGCAGGTATGTCTTATTTTTCTCTGGATGCTTCCAGATTCTTTCTTTGTCCTTAGTTTCCAGCGGTGTGATTAAGTTGTCTCTGGGCATGGATTTCTTTAGGTTTATTCTGTTGGTGGTTTGGTAAGTTTCTTGAACTTGTAGATTTATGCCTTATGCCATGTTTGAGCCATGATTTCTTCAAATATTTTTTCAGCTCTGTGCTCTTTCTCTTCTCGGGTTCTCTGATGACATGAATGTTAGACCTTTTGTTCTTGTTCCACAGGTTTGTGAAGCTCTGTTCAGTTTTTTACAGTTTTTTTCTCTGTTGTTCAGATTGGTTAATTTCTGTTGTTTTCAGGTTCACTTCCTCTTTCCGCTTTCATCTTTATTCTGCTTATTTGGTCCAGCCAGGGAGGGTTTTATTTTGGTAATTGTATTTTTTCATTTCTTGTGTTTCCATTTGGTTTTTCCTTGTTTCTTTTTTCTCTGCTAGTATTTTCTATGTTAACCTTTTTTCACCACTTGATTGCTGTTCAAATACTTTTAAAATAGTTTCTTTGAAGTTTTTGTCATATAATTATATCATCTCTTTCATCTAATCATAATCTGTCTATTGTATATTCCCAGGTAGGTTGAGATTTTTGTTGTTTTTCATGTGCTGATTAATTTTGAGTTGTACCCTGGATATTTGGAATATTACATTATTAGACTTTGGATTTTGTTTAAATTTTATGGAGGCTGTTGATTTTATTTGTTTTAGCAGGCAGTTGACCTGTCAGGGTCAGGCTTCAAATTCCTGTTTTCCTTTTGTCCGTCGTGTGCACTGTGCAGTGTTGCCTGCCCGGGATTTGGGTGGAAGTCTGTCGGCCAGCCCTGTGCTCATGCAGAGCAGGGTCTTGTCCACACACAGATGTAGGCAACCCCAGGACTTTATAACAACTCTGGGGCCATTTTCCGGAGCCCCGCAGTGTGCCATTGGTCTGATGCCCACCTTTTCCCTGGGCTCACCTCTCAGTCTGAGGCCTCGCATACCTAGGGCTCCCTCACTCCTAGAGTGAAGCAGTGGGAGGAGAGACAGACAGACAGAGGCAGAGAAAGTAGCAGAGAGGCAGAGGCCACAGGCTTTGCTCTGGCCTTTTTTTTTTTTTTTTTTTTTTTTTGCGGTACGCGGGCCTCTCACTGCTGTGGCCTCTCCCGTTGCGGAGCACAGGCTCCAGACACGCAGGCTCGGTGGCCATGGCTCACGGGCCCAGCTGTTCCGCGGCATGTGGGATCTTCCCGGACCGGGGCACAAACCCGTGTCCCCTGCATCGGCAGGCGGACTCTCTAGCACTGCGCCACCAGGGAAGCCCTGCTCTGGCTTTTGGAGTATCAACGTCACAGGAGACAAAGGGTTCCCCCCTCACCGGTGTAGTTCCCAGAAGCTCCTCTTTCTGTCTCAGCTGCCACCACAGCAGTGAGCTTTCCTGGGGGCTGCAGCACAAGAAAAAAAGGAGAGAGAAAGAAAAACACGGGAACATTTCCTACTTGCTCCTTAAGTTTTCCCTCCCCACTCCGGAACTGGAAGAGATGACCAGTTACTGCTGTCGTTACCAGAGTGCTCAGTTTCGGGGTTTTGGCCAAGTTAGGTTTAGGCCAGAAGATACTGCAGTTTTGAAAATGTGGCACCTCGTCGTGCATTTACAGGTACCCTGAGCTCTGGCATTCTCAACTCTGCCTGCCTCTGTTGACCTTTCAGGGTCCCCAGATGTGCCTGTACTTTATCATGTGTTCATTGGGAAAGGGGGTGCGTGTGCTTCCACCTTACCCAGGACTAGAGCTCTCTGTGCTTCATCCTTCTATTTCCAAATCCAAATTCACTTCTTTGTCTTCAGACCCATGGCCCTTCCTGTAGTACCCATCCTGCTGCAGAGAATCACCATCAAAGATGGCTTGACTTTGGGGGTTCTGGTTTGAAAGCCATCTCGTAGCATCTTCTGTCACGTCCCAGCCAGCTCATAGCCAGTCAGCGACCAGATCGCGTTTTCTGCCTTCTGAATATCCCGTAGCCACCTCCTCCTTTCTGTTTTTGTTATTTTTGCCCTTGTTGAGATCCTTACCTCTTGTTAGTCTTTTCATCTCACCGCTTCTAACTGAAGATCCTTCTAATGCCTCTTTGGCTTGGGCTGCCAAGGTGATCTTTCTAAAGCCACATGGAACACATTGCCCATATGCTTGGAATTACTCAGTGGTGGTTTATTGTTTAGAGGATAAATTAAACCTGGTAGCTTAGCACAAGGGGCCTACCCTTTGTCTTTCTTACTGCTCTTGATTTTCCCATTCCCTTCTTATCCCTTCAGCTTCAACCATACCAGACTACGTACAGTTCCCGGAAGACACTGTCTCTACTTTCTACTGACATTCCATCTGCCTTATCTTCATGGGAGAGTTCATGGTACCTTTCTGTTGCCTTGTTGGCTTGGGGACTGTGGCCGAGGCTGTGGGAGAGATTCAGGGGGAAGGTAGACATGTTTTTACTGCCACTGCATTTCTTTCCTGCTGAGGAGGAGATGGTGATTAACTCTAGAAATAATTACTGTTAATTTGCACAGCATCTTAGGTAGTTTATGTAAAGCTTTCTGATTTTGCCAGCCTCGTGTATCTTCAAAGAGTAGACATTCCGTTATTGCCATGGGAAAACAATTGATTCTGTGCCACAGGTCTGTACTGCACGTTTATGCTGCACAGGCTGGAGCAGGGAGACGTGGCTGCTCTGAGAGTTTATCAGCTCTAATGAATCAGCCGGGGAGCCTCAGGGAGGAGGCCTTAGGGAGCGCCTTGCAGTCTCCTCTGAAAACAGCCAGGAGCCTGGAAACCGTTGCTCACTCAGCGTGAGGTGCTGAGTCAGTCAGCCCTGTGTCTCGTGTAGGAGACCCTCCTTAGCCCAGCAGCATTCATGTTGGGAAAAGCCACTTAAAGTAAATCCATCTAAAATAGAGACACACATTTTGTAGTAAAGAGTGGAAAAAGGGTTTGATTGGGATTTTACCTTGAAAAATGAAATTTAAAAATGATTTTGGGGCTTCCCTGGTGGCGCAGTGGTTGAGAGTCCGCCTGCCGATGCAGGGGACACGGGTTCGTGCCCCGATCCCGGAAGATCCCACATGCCGCGGAGCGGCTGGGCCCGCGAGCCATGGCCGCGGAGCCTGTGTGTCCGGAGCCTGTGCTCCGCAACGGGAGAGGCCACAGCAGTGAGAGGCCCGCGTACCGCAAAAAAAAAAAAAAAAAAAAAAAAATGATTTTGTCTTATGTTTGTTGGAATTTTGGATATACTTCCAAGTCCATATTGATTCTGAAAGTAACTAACTTGAGGAGCATTATAATTTTTGTGTTAGAATTGTATAATGAATACAATATGTATTTTATCAAATCCAAGATACAACTATAAGGCATATTGTTATTTTAGATATGACTAAAAGAGAAAAAATCTTGCCAATTTAACTTGATACAATGCTTTTTATCACGTAACCTTTTTATTTTATACCTGTTGAAATAAGTCTTTTGGATTTTTTTTATTATGTTATTCTTGAGCATCCATACAAAGGAAAATATGAATGAAATAAATTGGTAAAGGTATTCATTCCTAAATCTACTTTCATACTTTGACTTTCCAATCATTCGTTTTTAAAATTAGGGTCATTGATGTTCACGTTTTCTCAAATAATATTATCCTCTATGCCACCAAACGCACTGAGACTTCAGCGATTCTTAAAAGAGAACCCCAATTTTCTCTCAGGGAGTCGGCACCAGTCTGCAAGCTTTGGTGCTGGTGCTTTCTTGCTCTTATCAGAGGGAATCAATAGAAGGTTTTCAACAACTGCTGGGCTCCTGTTTCCTCTTGAACAAGCCAGTACGTGATTTTTTTAATTTAAAACTGAGGAGTTGAGGTTTTCCAGTTACAACACCAAGAAATAAAAAATTGACAAAGTTCATACATTCTCAGGCAGTAACATCTATGTTGTAACTGCTGCCTGGCCCACAGTTTATAAGATTATAACAGATCATAGAGATGCTATTGATTGTAAGATGCACCCCATTTCAGAGATCTTAAAATGTGAACAATGTTCATATTAGAATTGGTGAAAGATGGTATACCCTTCACTTCACAATTTTTGTATGTTTCAGTTTTTATAACTATATTATAAAAGAGGGCTGTTTCTTGTGAAAATGGCTGAGATTTTGGCAGTTTTCCAAAGATCATTTCTGAATTTTTTAATACCCATAATATTTTGAAGGACCAACATCATAATTCTTTGCACTTTTTAAAAATTCACTTAATTTATCTAATCCTTTTGTATTTGTGGACAGTTTTGTGTGTGATTTGAAAATTTTTCCAGTATCATTATCATCTTCATGAAACCCTTCATCTTTGGCAAGATTAATAATTTTCTTTGTCAGTCAGTTTGCATTAGACGTGCACCATGTTGTCAGATATTTACAACATTCAACAATCAGGGAGAGATGGATCAACAGAGACCTTGATGTGATGAATGAGGAGAAACTGGTGTTACTTGGGGACTACTTTTGTAGTGGTCATTAATGCTTATTTTTGGACTCTGACAGCATTCAGCATTGTAACTACTGAGATATTTATATAACAACTGTACCTATAGCACAGGACTGTGATGGATATTTATGGTAATAACCCTGACTCTTCAAGAAAAATATATTAACACCAGTGATTTAAGGCAGCACATAATAAACATTTTTCCACCGATAAACATTAATACTCATGATTAGTTTGTACAGTTTGAAAATGTATATATATTACACTGTGGTTTATCCTTATATAACCAGTCATAAAATATCCATTTTGCTGATGAAGAGAAGGAGTCTTAAAGAGGTTGTGACAGATACACGTCTTAAACCTAATATGTGTTTTCTAATATTTACAATCTCATTATAAATAATCAAACCTAAACAGTTAAGAATAAGTTCTGAGTCTTAAAGATTAATCCTCTAGAATTGGGAAACTGCTATAGTTAATTGATAGTAGTTATTTGATCAGTACATTTTATTAACTGCTTTGGGAAATCATAATGATTACAACATTGTTTCTGTGGCAAAATGAAATCAAAGTCCCCGACCTGTGAATAAGCATTTGGGACATAAATAATTTTTAGGTTGAATTGTAATTTAAAGTAACCATGGATTTCAGAGTAATTTCATATGCTTGTATGCGAATTCAAAATTTTCCCTGTTCAGGTAATTTGAAATTTTTTAAAAATGCAGGTTAAGGAAAGTCTTAACAAGTAAGGCTTCAAGCCAGGTGGTTTGTTTGTTTCTTTTTCTCTGAGCAGTATTTATAAAAATTAACTAAAGTTACTTAGAATCCAATCCTGACAGTAATTCTCTGCGGTGGGGATTTTTATTCCAAGGTCACAGGTTGTGAAACTGACTCAGTCATTAGTACTTTGCCCGAGATCACTTGGTATGTCCAGAGGCAGCATGCAAGCCCAGTGCGCCTGACTTTCAAGATCATTCTTCTAGCTATTTTGCTTTGCTGTTTGTTCCTTTTTAAATTCCATATTAGTATTTGCTTTACTTTAGGTAAAACTTGTGGATTTTATGATTTTGTAGTGCAGGGATAGACAGACCTTTTCTGTAAAAGGGCAGATAGTCACTGTTTTAGGCTTTGCAGCCCATAGGCTGTCCTTAGTAACGACTCAACTCTGCTGTGGCAGTGAAAGCCGAAGCAAATGGGCGGGGCTGTGCTGGTAAAACCTTATCTAGGAGACCTTCAAGATGGCGGAGGAGTGAGACGTGGAGATCACCTTTCTCCCCACAGATATATCAGAAATACATCTACATGTGGAACAGCTCCTACAGAACACCTACTGAACGCTGGCAGAAGACCTCAGACCTCCCAAAAGGCAAGAAACTCCACCACGTATCTGGGTAGGGCAAAAGAAAAAAGAAAAAACAGAGACAAAAGAATAGGGACAGGACCTGCACCAATGAGAGGGAGCCGTGAAGGAGGAAAGGTTTCCACACACTAGAAGCCCCTTCACGGGCAGAGACTGCGGGTAGTGGAGGGGGAAGCTTCGGAGCCGCGGAGGAGAGCACAGCGACAGGGGTGCGGAGGGCAAAGCGGAGAGATGCCCACACACAGGATCGGTGCTGACCAGCGCTCACCAGCCAGAGAGGGTTGTCTGCTTATCCGCCGGGGCGGGCGGGGGCTGGGAGCTGAGGCTCAGGCTTTGGAGCTCAGATTCCAGGGAGAGGACTGGGGTTGGCTGCGTGAAGACAGCCTGAAGCTAGTGCACCACAGCTAGCCATGAGGGAGTCCAGGGAAAAGTCTGGACCTGCCTAAGAGGCAAGAGACCATTGTTGAGGGGTGTGCGAGGAGAGGGCATTCAGAGCACCACCTAAATGAGCTCCAGGGCATGAGCTGCGGCTATCAGTGTGGACCCCAGAGATGGGCATGAGATGCTAAGCCTGCTGCTGCAGCCACCAAGAAGCCTGTGTGCGAGCACAGGTTACTCTCCACACCTCCCCTCCCGGGAGCCTGTGCAGCCTGCCACTGCCAGGGTCCCGCGATCCAGGGACAGCTTCCCTGGGAGAACGCACGGCGCCCTCAGGCTGGTGCAACGTCAGGCCAGCCTCTGCCGCCGCAGGCTCGCCCCGCGTTCCATACCCCTCCCTCCCCGCTGTCTGAGTGAGCCAGAGCCCCTAATCAGTGGCTCCTTTAACCCCGTCCTGTCTGAGCAAAGAACAGACGCCCTCAGGTGACCTACACGCAGAGGCGGGTCCAAACCCAAAGCTGAACCCCAGGAGCTGTGGGAACAAAGAAGAGAAGGGAAACCTCTCCCAGCAGCCTCAGAAGCAGCGGATTAAAGCTCCACAATCAACTTGATGTACCCTGCGTCTGTGGAATACCTGAATAGACAACGAATCATCCCAAATTGAGGAGATGGACTTTCGGAGCAACGATGTATATATATTTTTCCTTTTTCTCTTTTTGTAAGTGTGTACGTGTATGCTTCTGTGTGTGATTTTGTCTGTACAGCTTTGCTTTTACCATTTGTCCTAGGGTCCTGTCTGTCCGTTTTTATGGCTTGTTTGTTTTTTAGTATAGTTTTTAGCGCTTGTTATCATCGGTGTATTTGTTTTTTGGTTTCGTTGCTCTCTTCTTTCTTTTTTTTTTATTACTTTTTAATTTAAAAAAATTTTTTATTTTAATAACTTTATTTTTCTTCCTTCCTTCCTTCCTTCCTTCCTTCCTTCCTTCCTTCCTTTCTTTCTCTCTCTCTCTCTCTCTCCCTCCCTCCCTCCCTCGCTCCCTCTCTCCCTCCCTCCCTCTCTCCCTCTCCCTCTCTCCCTCTCCCTCTCTCTCCCTTTCTCTCCCTCTCTTTTCTTCTGGGCCGTGTGGCTGACAGGGTCTTGGTGCTCCGGCCAGGTGTCAGGCCTGTGTCTCTGAGGTGGAGAGCCAAGTTCAGGACATTGGTCCACCAGAGACCTCCCAGATCCACATAATAACAAACGGTGAAAGCTCTCCCAGAGATCTCCATCTCAGTGCTAGGCCCCAGCTCCACTAAACGACCAGCCAGCTACAGTGCTGGACACCCTATGCCAAACAACTAGCAAGACAGGAACACAACCCCACCCACTAGCAGAGAGCCTGCCTAAAATCATAATAAACTCAGAGACACCCCAGAACACACCACCGGGTACAGACTTGCCCACCAGAAAGACAAGATCCAGCCTCATCCACCAGAACACAGACACTAGTCCCCTCCACCAAGAAGCCTACACAACCCACTGAACCAACCATAGCCACTGGGGGCAGACACCAAAAACAACAGGAACTATGAACCTGCAGCTTGTGAAAAGGAGACCCCAAACACAGTAAGTCAAACAAAATAAGAAGACAGAGAAGCACACAACAGATGAAGGAGCAAAGTAAAAACCCACCAGACCAAGAAATGAAGAGGAAATAGGCAGTCTACCTGAAAAAGAATTCAGAGTAATGATAGTAAAGGTGATCCAAAATCTTGGAAATAGAATGGAGGAAATACAAGAAACTTTTAACAAAGACCTAGAAGAACGAAAGAGTAAAAAAGAATGATGACGAGCACAATAAATGAAATTAAAAATTCTCTAGAAGGAGTCAACAGCAGAATAACTGAGGCAGAAGAACGGATAAGTGACCTGGAAGATAAAATAGTAGAAATAACTACTGCAAAGCAGAATAAAGAAAAAAGAATGAAAAGAATTGAGGACACTCACAGAGACCTCTGGGACAATATTAAACACACCACCATTTCAATTATAGGGATCCCAGAAGAAGAAGAAGAGAAAGAAAGGGACTGAGAAAATGTTTGAAGAGATTATAGTTGAAAACTTCCCTAATATGGGAAAGGAAATAGTTAATCAAGTCCAGGAAGGGCAGAGAGTCCCATACAGGATAAATCCAAGGAGAAACACGCCAAGACACATATTAATCAAACTATTAAAAATTAAATACAAAGAAAAATATTAAAAGCCACAAGAGAAAAACAACAAATAACTTATAAGCGAATTCCAATAAGGTTAACAGCTGATTTTTCAGCAGAAACTCTGCAAGCTAGAAGGGAGTGGCAAGACATACTTAAAGTGATGAAAGGGAAAAACCTACAGCCAAGATTACTCTACCCAGCAAGGGTCTCATTCAGATTCGACAGAGAAATTAAAACCTTTACAGACAAGCAAAAGCTAAGAGAATTCAGCACCACCACACCAGCTTTACAACAAATGCTAAAGGAAGTTCTCTAGGCAGGAAACACGAGAAGGAAAAGACCTACAATAACAAATGCAAAACAATTAAGAAAATGGTAATAGGAACACACATATCAATAATTACCTTAAATGTAAATGGGTTAAATGCTCCAACCAAAAAACATAGACTGGCTGAATGGATACAAGAATAAGACCTGTATATATGCTGTCTGCAAGAGACCCACTTCAGTCCTAGGGACACATGCAGACTAAAAGTGAAAGGATGGAAAAGATATTCCATGGAAATGGAAATCAAAAGAAAGCTGGAGTAGCAATTCTCATATCAGACAAAATAGACTTTAAAATAAAGACTATTACAAGAGACAAAGAGGGACACTACATAATGATCAAGGGATCAATCCAAGAAGAAGATATAACAATTGTAAATATTTATGCACACAATATAGGAGAACCTCAGTATGTAAGGCAAATGCTAACAGCCATAAAAGGAGAAACCGACAGTAACACAATCACAGTACGGGACTTTAACACCCCACTTTCACCAATGGACAGATCATCCAAAATGAAAATAAATAAGGAAAGACAAGCTTTACGTGATACATTAAACAAGATGGACTTAATTGATATTTATAGGACATTCCATCCAAAAATAACAGAATACACTTTCTTCTCAAGTGCTCATGGAACATTCTCCAGGATAGATCATATCTTGGGTCACAAATCAAGCCTTGATAAATTTTAGAAAATTGAAATCGTGTCAAGTATGTTTTCCGACTACAGTACTATGAGACTAGATATAAATTAGAGGAAAAAATCTGTAAAACATACAAACACATGGAGGTGAAACAATACACTACTTAATAACCAAGAGATCACTGAAGAAAACAAAGAGGAAATCAAAAAATACCTAGAGACAAGTGACAATGAAAACAAGATGACCCAAAGCCTATGGCATGCAGCAAAAGCAGTTCTAAGAGGGAAGTTTACAGCAATACAATCCTACCTCAAGAAACAAGAAACATCTCAAGTAAACAACCTAACGTTACACCTAGAGCAATTAGAGAAAGAACCAAAAAAACCCCAAAGTTAGCAGAAGGAAAGAAATCATAAAGATCAGATCAGAAATAAATGAAAAAGAAATGAAGGAAACAATAGCAAAGATAAATAAAACTAAAAGCTGATTCTTTGAGAAGATAAACAAAATTGATAAACCATTAGCCACACTCATCAACAAAAAAAGGAAGACTCGGGCTTCCCTGGTGGCGCAGTGGTTGGGAGTCCGCCTGCTGATGCAGGGGACACGGGTTCGTGCCCCGTCTGGGAGGATCCCGCATGCCGTGGAGTGGCTGGGCCCGTGGGCCATGGCCGCTGGGCCTGGGCATCTGGAGCCTGTGCTCCGCGGCGGGAGAGGCTGCGGCAGTGAGAGGCCCGCGTACCGCAAAAAAAAAAAAAAAAAAGGAAGACTCATCAATACAATTAGAAATGAAAAAGGAGAAGTAACAACTGACACTGCAGAAATACAGAGGATCACAAGAGATTACTACAAGCAACTCTGCCAATAAAATGGACAATGTGGAAGAAATAGACAAATTCTTAGAAAAGCACAACCTTCCAAGACTGAACCAGGAAGAAATAGAAAGTATAATCAGACCAATCCCAAGCATTGAAATTGACACTGTGATTTAAAATCTTCCAAAAAACAAAAGTGCAGGACCCAATGGCATCACAGGTAAATTCTATCAAACATTTAGAGAAGAGGTAACACCTGTCCTTCTCAAACTCTTCCCAAATATAGCAGAGGGAGGAACACTCCCAAACTCATTCTATAAGGCCACCATCACCCTGATACCAAAACCAGACAATGATGTCACAAAGAAAGAAAACCACGGGCCAGTATCACTGATGAACATAGTGATATAGGTGCAAAAATCCTCAACAAAATACTAGCACACAGAATCCAACGGTACATTAAAAGGATCATACACCATGATCAAGTGGGGTTTATCCCAGGAATGCAAGGATTCTTCAATGTAAGCAAATCAATCAATTTGATACGCCATATTAACAATTTGAGGAATAAAAACCATATGATCATCTCAGTAGATGCAGAAAAAGCTTTCGACAAAATTCAACACCCATTTATGAAACAACCCTCCAGAAAGTTGGCATAGAGGGAACATATCATAATAAAGGCCATATATGACAAACCCACAGCCAACATCGTTCTCAGTGGTGAAAAACTGAAACCATTTCCACTAAGATCAGGAACAAGACAAGGTTGCCCATTCTCACAACTATTATTCAACATAGTTTTGTAAGTTTTAGCCATAGCAGTCAAAGAAGAAAAAGAAAGAAAAGGAATCCAAATCGGAAAAGGAGAAGTAAAGCTGTCATTGTTTGCCGATGACATGGTACTATACATAGAGGATCCTAAAGATGCTACCAGAAAACTACTAGAGCTAATCAATGAATCTGGTAAAGTAGCAGGATACAAAATTTACAGATTTCTTGCATTCCTCTACACTAATGATGAAAAATCTGAAAGAGAAATTAAGGAAACACTCCCATTTACCACTGCAACAAAAAGAATATAATAATTAGGAATAAACCTACCTAACTAAGGAGACAAAAGACCTGTATGCAGGAAACTATAAGACACTGATGAAAGGAATTAAAGATGATACAAACAGATAGTGAGATACACCATATTCTTGGATTGGAAGAATCAACATTGTGAAAATGCCTATACTACCCAAAGCAGTCTACACATTCAGTGCAATCCCAGTCAAACTACCAGTGGCATTTTTCACAGAATTAGAAGAAAAAATTTCACAATTTGTGTGGAAAAACAAAAGACCCCAAATAGCCAAAACAATTTTGAGAAAGGAAAACGGAGCTGGAGGAATCAGGCTCCCTGACTTCAGACTCTAGTACAAAGCTACAGTAATCAAGATAGTATGGTCCTGGCACAAAAACAGAAATATAGATCAGTGGAACAGGATAGAAAGCCCAGCGATGAATCCACACAAGTAGGGTCACCTTATTTTTGATAAAGTAGGCAAGAATATACAATGGAGAAAAGACAGCCTCTTCAATAAGTGGTGCTGGGAAAACTGGACAGCTACATGTAAAAGAATGAAATTAGAACATTCCCTAACACCATACACAAAAATAAACTCAAAATGGTTAAAGACCTAAATGTAAGGCCAGACACTATAAAACTCTTAGAGGAAAACATAGGCAGAACACTCTGTGACATAAATCACAGCAAGATCCTTTTTGACCCATCTCCTAGAGAAATGGAAATATAAACAAAAATAAACAAATTGGACTTAATTAAACTGAAAAGTTTTTGCACAGTAAAGGAAACCATAAACAAGATGAAGAGACAACCCTCAGAATGGAGAAAATATTTGCAAATGAAGCAACTGACAAAGGATTAATCTCCAAATTTTATAAGCTGGTCATGCAGCTCAATATCAAAAAAACAAACAACCCAATCCAAAAATGTGCAGAAGACCTAAATAGACATTTCTGTAAAGAAGGTATACAGATTGCCAACAAACACATGAAAGGATGCTCAACATCACTAATCATTAGAGAAATGCAAATCCAAAGTACAATGAGGTATCACCTCACACTGGTCACAATGGCTATCGTCCAAAAATATACAGTGCTGGAGAGGGTGTGGAGGAAAGGGAACCCTCTTGCACTGTTAGTGGGAATGTAACTTGGTACAGCCACTATGGAGAACAGTATGGAGGTTCCTTAGAAAACGAAAAACAGATATACAGTATGACCCAGCAATCCCCTACTGGGCATATACCCTGAGAAAACCATAATTCAAAAAGAGTCATGTGGGGCTTCCCTGGTGGCGCAGTGGTTGAGAGTCCGCCTGCCGATGCAGGGGACGCGGGTTCGTGCCCCGGTCTCGGAGGATCCCACGTGCTGCGGGGCGGCTGGGCCCATGAGCCATGGCTGCTGAGCCTGCACGTCTGGAGCCTGTGCTCCGCAACGGGAGAGGCAACAGTAGTGAGAGGCCCGCGTACCGCAAAAAAAAAAAAAAAAAAAAAAAAAAGAGTCATGTACCACAATGTTCACTGCAGCTCTATTTACAATAGCCGGAGCATGGACTGAACCTAAGTGTCCATTGAGAGATGAATGGATAAAGAAGATGTGGCACATATATACAATGCAATATTACTCAGCCATAAAAAGAAACAAAATTGAGTTATTTGTAGTGAGTTGGATGGACCTAGAGTCTGTCATGCAGAGTGAAATAAGTCAGAAAGAGAAAAACAAATACCATATGCTAGCACATATATATGGAATCTAAAAACAGAAAAAAAAAAGTTTCTGTAGAACCTAGGGACAGGACAGGAATAAAGACGGAGACATAGAGAGTGGATTTGAGGACACCATGGGGCGGGGAGGGGAAGCTGGGTCGAAGTGAGAGAGTGGCCTGGACTTATATATACTACCAAATGTAAAACAGATAGCTAGTCGGAAGCAGCCACATAGCACAGGGAGATCAGCTCGGTGCTTTGTGGCCACCTAGAGGGGTGGGATTGGGAGGGTGGTGGGAGACACAAGAGAGAGGAGATATGGAGATATATGTATATGTATAGCTGATTCACTTTGTTATAAAGCAAAAACTAACCATTGTAAAGCAATTATACTCCAATAAAGATGTTTAAAAAAACAAACCCCTTATCTTCACCATCAGGCAGCTGTCCGGGTTTGACCTGAGGATTGTAGTTTGCTGACTCTTGTAGAGTTCTTCAACACTAAGTTGTTCATTTTGAGAAGATTATTTTTTTAGTTCTTTAAAAAAAATGATTCCCTTATTGTCCTTGTAAAATATAATTTTTGGTCCATAAAAAAAAGCATATATGTAATATATATATATATGTAAGTTATCAAGCAAGATAACATACCCAGCAGGTAGAACACTAAGCTCTATCTGTGTACTGTTCCCTAATCTAGGGATTGGCGGGTGTTTTTCTGTAAAGGGCCAGATTGTAAATATCTTAGTCTTTTCAAACCATAAGATCTCTGTCATAACTAGTAACTCTGCATTGTAGCAAAGTAGTAACGATAGACACTGTGTAAATGAGTGAGCATGGCTGAGTTTCAGTAATACTTAGGGACTGAAATCTGGATATCATATCATTTTTATGTGGTCATGAAATACTCTCTTCATTTTTTTGACCATTTAAAAATGTGCAAAACCATTCTTAGCTTATGAAACATAAAAAAACAGGTGGTGGGCTGAATTTGGCCCCTGAACCATAGTTTGTCAACCCCTGTCCTGACTGTGCCTCTGTCTTCTCCCAGAGGTGTCCATTATCTTGAATTTTGGATATATCATTCCTATGGATTTTTTAAAATGCTTTTTCCACTTACGTATATGTGTCTGAATGATGTCTTGTTCTGTTTTGCCTGTTTTTGAGCATTATAAAAATTACATCGTACTGTATATAGATTGGAACTTGCTTTTTTTCATTCGTCATTATTTTTCTAAGATTCATTTACATAGTTGGGTTTAGCTGTATAATATTCTGTTGTATGAATATACCGCAGTTAATTCACCTGACAGTAGGTATTTAGGTTGGATCTAGTTTCTGCTTTGAACGTTCTTGTACATGTCTCCTGGTACACATATACAAGAATTTTCTTGGCTATCTGTTTTCTTCTGTTGAATGATTTAACAGAACACTTATGAATTTTATAAAAAATGATGAAGCAGTGTTATTTACCTTGAGAAATGTTACTGTCTTACTGCCTCATCTTAAATCATTCCTTATGTATTTACATTAATGGGAAAATGCCTTTAAAATGTGCAGTGAAGTGTTAAATATTTAATTCATTCTTTCACTCATTTTTTTAGTATTACACAAACATTTATTGACTAATATATTAGGTTCTGTGCCAGCAAGAGAACTTAAGCAGTAAAGGAGATAGACAATTAAACCAAAAATTAAGTAATAAATGACAACTGTTTATTGAAAGCTTACTATGCCAGACATTATGTTTAACAATTTATGTGCATTATCTCTGTATTAGTCTACTAGAGCTGCTGTAAAAAAATTCCACAATCTAAATGTCTTACACAACAGAAATTTATTACTTCACAGTCTGGAGGGTAGAAGTCCGAGATCAGCATGTCAGCAGGGTTTGTTCCTTCTGAGGGCTGTGAGAAGAATCTGCTCCCTGTCTTCTGGTGGTTGCCTGCCTATCTTTAGCATTCCTTGACGTGTAGAGTCATCACCTCAGCCTCTCCCTTCATTTTACATGGTGTTCTACCTGTACGGGTGTGTGTCTCCAAATTTCCCCTTTTTTCTAAGGACACCAGTTATACTGGATTAGAGCCCACCCTCATGATCTCTTTTAACTTGATAAAGATCTTGTCTTCAACTAAGGTCACATTCTGATGTACTAGGGGTTAGAACTTAAGCATATGAATTCTGGGGGAACACAGTTCAACCCATGAGGCTCTCTATTAGTCTTTGCAGCAATCCCAGGTAACTCTGTGGAACCTTAATATACAGTTGAATCTTGAACAATGCGGGGATGAGGGCACCAACCTGCCTTGCTGTTGAAATTCTGCATATAACTTAAGCCTACCCTCCGCCTACCCTCCGTGTACATGGTTCCTCCAAGTCATGTCTGCAGCTCCGCATCCATGGATTCAACAACCGCAGATCGTGTAGGACTGTAGTATGTTTGCTATTGAAAAACATCTGAGTATACATGGACCTCACAGTTCAAATCCGTATTGTTTAAGGGTCAACTGTACTGGTCTTATCGTAGAGCGTGTTGCAGTGCAGAAACCCTAGGTGCTAAAAAATGACTTCTGTATTGTTCCAGGACAAGATGGCATAGACTCACTTTTCCCCGCTCTTCCCACCTAAATACGGTTAAATACTCTGGAAGTTACATCTCCTGTATATCATGGACTGGGTGTTGGACATGCCTGCAAACCAGATCCACCATAGACATAGACAAGAAAACAAAGAAACCAACCAAACAAAAAAAATCCCAAGAAAATCCTCTCACTTGCCAACGTACTAGGAAAGAAGAACTCCAATATGTGCCACAGGGGGTCCTGGTGAGTGATTTAAACTATGGGTAGCAGTGAAGCCCCAGGGTGTCCCAACCTCATCCCACAACTGGAGCATCAGCAGGTGACTTGGAGGGCAGTTTGACCTACCAGTGGCAACAAAGCCCTGGACCGTCCCAGTCTACTCAACAACTGGTACATGAGCAGGTGATCCATCTACCCATAGCAGCAGTTGCCACAAAACTGTGTCCCCATGCTGTCCACCTAATGATAAGGAGACCAGGCCCAGTGGCATTTGCCCCTCACCCCCACCCTCAGGAGATCTTCAGTAACAGCAGGTGACCCAGGGAAGCAACTTCATCCTCATAGAATAACAGCAGAACGGACTGAGCAGGAGCTCCATCAGCACCAGAACAACAAAGCAGACCAGATTAACATTACAAGAATTCAGAAGGCCAAACTGTCATTGGAGTGAAGCCCCACAAAAGTAGGCCAGGACCTCAATGGCCTGCTCAAACAGGCCATTGTAAACAGGCCTATGTAAATAGGATCAAGAGTCTTCTAACATAATACCTAAAATATTCAGGATACAATAAAAAAACCACTTGTCATACCAAGAACCAGGAAAACCACAACTTGACATTGAGCTGACCTAGGGCTAATTGAATACTGGAATTATCTGACAAAGATTTTCAAGCTGCTTTAAACAAATGCTTCAACAAGCAATTAGGAATTCTCTGGAATGAAAAAAGGGGGAAATCTCAGTGAAGGATTAGAAGTTATAAAAAGAACCAAATGGCAGTTATATAATTGGAAAATATAATAACCAAAATTTAAAATTCACTGGGTAGAATCAGTAGTAAAGTGGAGCTGATGGAGATATAATCACTGAACTTGAAGGCAGATCAGTTGAATTTACTCCATCTGATCAACAGAAAAAAGACTGAAAAAAATTATCAGAGTCTTAAGGATTTCTGGGACAATAACAAAAGATTTAACGTTTGTATCATTGGAGCCCAAAGGATTAGAGAAAGAGCATGGGACTTGGAAAAGTATTTGAAGAAATAATAGCTGAAAACTTTCCACATTTGGTGAAAGACATAAATTTAAAGCTTCAAGAAGCTGAGCAAACCCCGAAATAGGATACACTTAAAGAAATCTTCATCTAGGAATATTAAACTTCTGAAAGTAAAAGACAAAACAAACCTTAAAATAGAGAGAAATGACACATTAGGTATAAAGGACTACCAATTGGAACAACACCAAATTTCTCATCTGAAACCGTGGAGTCCAGAAAGAAGTGGCATAAAACTTTTCAAGTGCTGAAAGAAAAGAACTGTCAACCCTGAATCCTATATTTGATGAAACCATCCTTCAGGAATGAAGGGGAAATAAAGATGTTCTCAAACGAAATAAGCTAAAAGAATTTATTGTTAATGTAGCAAACAGAATTACTAGGGAGAAAGAGAGACATCACATAATAACAAAAGAATCAGTCCAATAAGAAGTTATCGCAGTCCTTAATGGGTCTATACCAAACAACCAAACTTCAAAATATATAAAACTAATAGGGCTGAAAGGAGAAATAAATTCACAAGTATAGTTGGGGACTTGAACACATCCTCAGTGATTGATAGAACTGCTAGTCAGAAATGAGCAAGGGTATAGAATAGCTAAACACCACCACAGGCCACCAAGATCTAATTTACATCCTATCCAACAATAGCAGAATACATTATTTTTTCAAGTGCCCATGGACCATTCACCAAGATAGACCATATGCTGGATCATAAAACAAATCTTAACTAATTCAGAAGAATTAAAAGTATATGACATATATTTGAACGTAATGGAATCAAACTAGAAATCAATCATAGAAAGATAACAAGAAAATCTACAAACACTTGAAAGTTAAAAATACTTCTAAATAATACAGAGACAAAGAGGAAATCTAAAAGGAAAGCTAAAAATACAAAGAATGAATGAAAATACATCACATATCAAAATAAGTGAGATGCAGCTAAAGCACTGCTGTGAGGGAAATTTATAGCACTAAAGGCTTATATTAGAAAAGAAGAAAAGTCTCAAATCGGTAGTCTAATTTCCTACCTGAAGATGCTAGAAAAAGAAGAGCAAGATAGACCCAAAGCAAGCAGAATGAGGGAAATCATTAAGAGTAGAAGTCAGTGAAATTGAAAACAGGAACACTTCTGAGAAATGTAATGAAACAAAAAATTGGTTCTTAGAAAAGAATGAATGAAATCGATAATTCTCTAGCAAGATTGATAAAAATAAAGAGACGACACAAATCACCAATATCAGGAATGAAGCATATCACTACAGATCTTCTAGTGAGTAAAAAGATGACAACTTTACACTCATAAGTTAAACAGCCTAGAAGAAATGCACCAACTATTTGAAAACCACGAGCTACCAGAACTTAGCCAAATTGAAATAGATAAATAGCCCTATAACTATTTTTTAAATTGAACTTTTGATTAAAAACTGACAAGAGGGGCTTCCCTGGTGGTGCAGTGGTTGAGAGTCCGCCTGCCGAAGCAGGGGACACGGGTTCATGCCCTGGTCCAGGAGGATCCCACATGCCGCGGAGCGGCTGGGCCCGTGAGCCATGGCCGCTGAGCCTGCGCGTCCAGAGCCTGTGCTCCGTAACGGGAGAGGCCACAAGAGTGAGAGGCCCGCGTACCGCAAAAAAAAAAAAAAAAGTGTGAAACTGACAAGAAATAAATCTCCAGGCCTAAGTGGTTTCACTGGAGTATTTTACCAAACACAGAAAGCATTAACGTCAATTTTTGATGAAATGATACCGTCTCTTTCAGGCTGTCAGAGCAGAAGGATCACTTCCCAACTCATTTCGAGGCCTGTATTACCATAATACCAAAACTGTACAAATACAGCACAAAAAAGAAAACCACAGACTAATATCTCATTAACTTAAATGCACAAATTCTCAACAAATTTTAGCAAATTGAATCCAACCACAACCAAGTGGGATTTAGTCGGGAAACCCAAGTCTGTTTCGGTATTAGAAAATCAATGAGATCCACCATATCAACAGGCTAAAGAAGAAAAATCATGTGATCATAACAATGGATGCAGAAAATGTTTTGACAGAATTCAACATCATAATAAATAAAAACTATCAGTAAGTAGAAAGCAAGAGGAACGTCCTCAACCTCATAATAGGCATCTATAAACTTACACCTAACTTAATACTTACAGGTAAAGGACTGAATGCTCTCCCTCTGCAGTCTGGAAAGGGACAAGGAAGTTAGCTCTCACCACTGTTAATCAACATACTGCTGGCAGTTTTGGTTACTCCAGTAAGGAAAGAAAAAGAAAGAAAAGGCATACAGATTTGAAAAGAAGGAATGAAACTATTGTTATTTCCAGTTGACATGATTATCTGCATAGAATATCTGAAGGACTCTACCAAAACACTCCTAGAACTAAAAAATGAATTTATTATAGTTAAAAAGTATAAGGTCACTTCACAAAAATCAACTGATTTCTATACGTTGACAATGAACAAGTGGAAACATTTTAAAAAACACAATACCATTTACAGTTGCTCCAAAGAAAATGAAAAAAAGTATAATAAAACATGCAGGATTTGTGCAATTAAAATGACAAAATCTTGATGAAATTGAAGATTTAAATATTTGGAGAATCATACCATGTTCATTAATTGGAAGACTCAAGGTAATGAAAATGGCAAGTATTCTTAAATTGTTTTACTAATAATTGTAATTTTTAGTAAAACCTCAGAAACATTTTTTATAGACAAGCTTATTCTAAAATTTATAGAGACAGAGAAAGGCCTTAAAATAGCCAAACAATTCTGAAGAAGACTGAAGTGGGAAGAATGACTCTTCCTGGTGTCACAGCTTGCTTGTAGCTGCAGTGATCGAAGACATATAGTGCTAGTGGAAGGATGGGCACATAGGTCAGTGGAGCAGTGTGAGGAACCCAGAAGTAAATTCACACCAATATGCCCTGCTAATTCTTGATAAAGAAGCAAAAGCAGTTCAGTGGAGGAGGGATTGCCTTTTCAGTATTAGTGCTGGAGAAATTGGACATCCATCTGTAGGCAAAAATATGAACCTTGACCTAAACCTCACTCCTAAAACAAGTAACTCAATACAGATCATGCACTCTAATGTAAAACATAAAATTGTAAAACTTAGAGAAAAAGAAGAAAATTTCAAGACCTAGGACTAGACGAATAGTGCTTAGACTTAACACCAAAAGCACAATCCATAAAAGAAAAACTTGATAAATTGGACTTCATGAGAATTTAAAACTTTTGCTCTACAAAAGACTCTTAAGAGGAAGAATATACAAGTTACAGATTGGGGGAAAATATTTGTAAACCCTGTGTTTAACAAAGGACTTGTATCTAGAACATATAAAAACTCACCAAAACTCAACATTAAAAATACGAAGAGTCCAGTTAGAAAATGGGCAAAAGACAGTCTAAACACTTCATTGAAGAGGATGAATGGCAGACACAGACACAGATGGCAGATAAACACATGAAAAGATGTTCAACATCACTAGTTATTTGGGGAATGCAAATTAAAACCACAATAGTATATCGCCACCCATCCATCAGAATGGCGCAAATAAAAATTGTGATGAAACCAAATGCTGGTGAGCATGTGGAAAAAGTGGGTGACCATAGCATTGCTAGTAGCGATGTTAAATGATACAGCCACTTTGCAAAACTGTTTGGCAGTCCCCTTTAAAACTACAAATGGATCTGTCACACCAAGAGCAGGTAATGCTGCTCTTGGGCATTTGTCCCAGAGAAGAGAAAACTTATTTTCACTAAGAAACTTATTACATGCATGTTCTTAGCAACTTTGTTCTTAATAGCCAAAACTGTGAAACCCCAATGTCCTTCAGAGGGTGAATGAGTGAACAAATTGTGGTACTTCCATACCATAGTCTGCTGCTCAGCACTGAGATGGAACAGGCCATTCAGTCATGCGTCCAGTGTCTTGGATGGACTGCGAGGAAGTAATACCAAGTGAAAACAGTCAACCTCAGAAGGATGCATACTGTGTGATTCCATACATATATATAGAACTTGTGAAATATAATTGTAGATGTGGAGAACAGATTGGTAGTTGACGGGCAGAGATGGGAGCAGTGAATGTGGCTATCAAGTGACATAGTAATGGTACAGTTAAGCATCGATTTGATGGTGGTCACATAATGCTATGCATGTGATAAAATAGTACTGATGCAGATACAGAAACGTGAGCGCTTGTAACTGGTGAAGTCTCTGGTTCGTGCAGTGCCAGCTTCCCAGTGTGGATAGGTACCACAGTTATGCAGGACGATACAGTTGGGAGAGGGTGGGTGAAGGGTACATGGGACCTCCCTGTACATTACTTCTCACCTTTCTGTTGTTATCTATAATATTTCAAACTAAAATGGTTGAATTCCTACATAGGCATAGAAGGAAATCTGGAGGAGAACACTGAAACTGTAAGTTTCTCAGATGGTAGAATTACGAATGATTTGTATTTTCTTTGTTTCATACGTTTTCAACAGTGAACATATATGATTCTTATAAGAGAAAAAAATACTGACATAAGCTAAATGGATTCAATGAAAACTAATTTCCAATGGAAATGTTCATTGCAAAATTTGCTCAAAAGGGTCCGTTTGAATTACGAACTTGGAGGGCATTGGTAGCCTTGAAAGATTTTCAGAGTCACAG
Organism: Mesoplodon bidens; assembly: GCF_964165515.1. Lineage (NCBI taxonomy): Eukaryota > Metazoa > Chordata > Mammalia > Artiodactyla > Ziphiidae > Mesoplodon > Mesoplodon bidens. Next base: position 116,890,544 of record NC_138162.1, read on the forward strand.
TGGGATCAGAACACAGAGTGTAGCAGATTTAAAAATAAATGGGAAGCAGGTAAAAGCAGGGAAGTATAAAAAGTATGCATTCGGCAAGCCGACAGAAAGACGTGAGAAGGGGAAGTGGGACGAGGATTTTTCAGTTGGGAGGCTCTTGAACCACAGCTGGTGCCGCAGGAAGAGAAAGTGGGTAACTATGAGTAATTTCTAATGAGATCATTCCATGCTTGTGATAAACCATGTTAGTCGGCGTGTGGTTGGGCGGGTCATTTGCAGTCCAGGACCAGGGCGTGCCCGAGTGCAGGGAGTTGGAGCTCATGTTATTCCCTGTCGTATGCGTGTGTGTGTGTGTTTGTGTGTGCGTGTATTTACTGTGTAAGCGAACATGTAGAAATGATGGGCCTTTGTAGAGGAAGATCTTGATTTGAGGTTTAGCTAACCTCCAAAGCAGTTTTAAAAAACCTGTTGACTTAAATGGCTAATAAAAAGGTAGCTGGTCTCTATTTGAATAATTACATATGGGGTTTAATTGCTTCTTTCTGTTCTCACTGAATGTGTTGGTTAAATCGCCAAAGGAGAATGCCAGCGTCTTTTATCAGTTTATCAGCTAATCATTTAGACATGATCAGTATTTGCCACCAGAAGTAGTGGTGCCGGTCCCTAGGTAAGATGCTGCTGTAGCCTTAGTCGTTCTTTAACCTTAGTACATTAAATGATGCACAGGGCACCCTGCACAACCTGGCAGCTCTGTGCGAAGGCAGGCGCAGCTCTTCACGAGGAGGGAAGCCAAGAAGCAAAGAGGAAGAGGTACGCCTCCTGCATGCTCGCTGCCTCACGCCGTCACTTTGAGTTGATTGCCTTCCTTTCCTGCATGGTTTAAATTCCTAACAATGACTGGACGATCTTTAGGTCTGTAGGGACCTGTTAATATATTTTGACTGACATACTGTGTCATAATTTTGCCCCATAACTGTTATTCAGAATTCTGAGTTCAATTTCTTTTCTTTTGATAAAATTAAAAATTCGTTATTGTGTTGTTTTTCTTTTCAGAAACAAATTGATCTAGATTAAACACTTGAAAGCTAATATTACATTGCCATTAACCAGATTTCAAAACTTTTATTTCTTATATTCACATTAACACCTTTCTTTAAATAAAAAACATTTTAGCAATGAAAACGGTAGTTTTTCTTTTAAATTAAAATGTTGCGGGTTTTTTCTCTTTGTAGGTTTATCTGGCAAGGCTGAGACAAATAAGACTGCAGAATTTCAATGAGCGCCAACAGATTAGAGCCAAGCTTCGTGGTGAAAAGGCAGGTTGAAAATCTCTTTTTCAAAAAGTAATTGAATGACATTATAATACACTGAGATTATGTGCCACTAACACAAAATAAAGTCTGATGAAAACAGCGAAAGTCAAAGACCAGAAAACTATACATAATGATACAGTATATCTTATTTATATGACTTAAAATTGATAAGACCTTTTGTTCCAGGGGGATTTCCCTGAGAGGAAAGTGTGAGTGGTACCCATGGGCATATAAAATGGTCCATTTTATATCCTTCTGTTTCTTCAGTGTCCATAGGAGTTGACGGTTGTGGAGCGTTCAGTTGCAGCTGTGAACGACTTGCCATTTTTCATTTTTAGATGTTAGTTTATTCGTGTGAAGTCTACAGTGAGTTTGTGGTTCTATCCTAAGTGGTCTGCTCACTACTTATTTTGTAGAAAGAAGCTGACAGCTCCGAAGGACAGGAAGGAAGTGAGGAGGCTGATGTGAGGCGTAAGAAAGTGGAAGTGCTGAAGGTATGTATTGGAAGTGATACAGGTTTTCCTAGAGGAAATGGAAACCCGAGATAGAAAGTTGTGTTCTTAAGTCTTTCGTAGTAAACCAACTTATTCTCTTGCCTTAACTTTTCTTTCCCTTTTATCCCTCACTTTTCCATTTCTGAAAAATAGCGTTTTTCTCTCTTCATGTCATATTTATGGAGAGCAATTTGATGAAGCCACAGCAAAAATACATGAAACTATCACACAAGTAACCTTAAGAAGAGAAAATGGAAACCCTAAAAGTGAAAAACATAATCTCCATTTCTGTGAAGACAAGTTTGTGCATAATAGTCATAGTTGTAAATTTTTAAATTTTTATTTCCATTTAACTGTACCTGCATTTATTTTCATTGCAGAAATACTTATTGAGCAGTTGCTGTGTGTTGGCAGCCCGTTTAGGTGCTGGGCATGCGGCTGACGTTTGTGTTCTGGAACCTCACACACCCACTTCTTTTTTGGCTAATAAGGAAATATTTTTATAGACCTGGAAAAACAGACAGGCAAACCCCACACCTTTCTTTCTGGCACTAGCTGTGCTGATTGTCTTCATTTCCAGGCCCAGGTGAGCGCCCGTGCGGCTGTGCTGAAGGAGCAACTAGAACGTAGGAGGAAGGAGGCGTACGAGAGAGAGAAGAAGCTGTGGGAGGAGCATGTGAGCCTTGCCCCTGTCGTCGTCCTGCCGGGCTCCTGCCCGCCTGCTGTCACTGGGTGCTGCGCCAGCCTTACGGTTCTGTGGTCCTATTTTCTCCCTCTTGTTCCTTTCCCCTACATCTCTCTGTCTCTGTCATCATTTAAGGATGATCCATATGGACGTTATTTTGGGGTTTGATTTGAGGTGAGAACCCAATGTGTTTTATTTAGTCTTTATCATTGCCAAGTAGCTAATCAGAGTCCCAGCATCACTTAATGCCTGCAACATTTCTTCTGCCCCTGATCTGCTATGCTGCCTGTGAGAGACTAGACGCCTGTGTGTCCTGGAGGATGAGTCCACATCTGTTGCCCAGGGCCCCGTTGTGCTTGTAATTATGGGTTTAGAATATATTTAATTCTTGGAAGGGTTCTTCCCTCATTTCCCCTTCACTCTTCTTTTTCATTTGTTTTCCTTGTTTGCTCTCTTTTTCTCTGAGAGGTACAGTTTAGGGTAATTTTTTTTCTTTTTTCTTTTCTTAAATCCTATTGGGATTTTGATCATACTACCTTAAACCTACAAATTAACTTAAGAAGAACTGACGTGTTTATAATAGTCTTTATCCAGAAGCATGTTAAATATCTACATTTACTCGTATCTTTTATATCTCTTACATAATTTTGATCATTTTTAACTCATACTTGTTATATTTCTTGTAAAGCTAATTTCTTGATGGTTTATAATTCCATTTCTGCTTTTAAACGTTTGTTTTTTTCTAACAGAATAGTGCTGATATTTGGAGAAATTGTTGGGTTTTGCTTATCTCCTATGCAGTGAGTGTGCCTGTTCTACCAATTTTGAGGGGTTTCAGCATGCAACAATATCACTGACAAGCAGTCATGATATACATCATAACAGTAATTTCTACAGTTCATAGTTGATTATTGTATGCAAGGCAGATTATAACCACTGCCCATGGATCGCTTCGCTTACTCCTTACGACTTTACAAAGCAGATAAAGAAAGATAAAACAATTAGATGAGGTCACATTTTCAGGAAGTGTGGAATTGGGATAGGAACCTGTGCCCGTCAGGTATCAAAGTCTTAGTATTCATAGGCAGTACGCCTAACTCCCCTGCTTTCTTTAAGTTTTGCTTTTTATTACCACTTTATTCTTACTGCATTGGCCAGAACTTCTAGGACAGAGTTAAATAGTAATAGGGATAATACTATTGTTCCTGTCTTTAATGGAAATACTTTAGTCATTTCTCTGTTATGTATGATAAAATAGTAAGGAATATAATTTTATGTCTGGGTTTTACAGTTTTTATCAGACTTGTGTTTTGGCATTTTATCAGATGTCTTTTGTGTTATCTCTCTTTTTTTTTTTTTTTTGTGGTACGCGGGCCTCTCACTGTTGTGGCCTCTCCCGCCGTGGAGCACAGGCTCCGGACGCACAGGCTCAGCGGCTATGGCTCACAGGCCCAGCCGCTCCACGGCATGTGGGATCCTCCCGGACCGGGGCACGAACCCGCGACCCCCACACCGGCAGGCAGACCCCCAACCACTGTGCCACCAGAGAAGCCCTGTGTTATCTCTTAATATGATTGTATTTCTTCTGAATCCACCCGTTGATGTCATATACAGGGAGATTCTCTTACCATATTCCTAAAGAAAAAGAACCATTTAGCTATGAAGCATGAGTGAAAGGGACAGAACTCCAGAAATCAGAATAAGTCTAAGGGTTTTCTGATAGTTCCCTTTTGTTTTCTGCTCCCAGCAATTTTGATTTCTCCACCCTGCGCTAGTTAACGTTTTTCTCTGTAGTTTCCAGAGCCCAATAGTGGAGAACTCTCGTTTTGTTTGCCACGTCATGAACAAGTCTTGACTATGAGACAATAACTGTCACAGGGTATCTCATCTTCCTCCCAAATCATAATTACTGTTATCTGGTACTTATCTTCTGGCCTACTGGTCCCAGTCTTACCTGGCTTCAGATTGTTATGCTCTTTAAATCATGTTTTAATTCTAGTGTTTTTTACTTCCCCCCTTTCTTTTTTTTTTTTTGAATTTCATTAAAAAAATGTTTTATATAGCAGGTTCTTATTAGTTATCTACTTTATACATATTAGTGTATATATGTCAATCCCAATCACCCAATTCATCCCAACACCACCCCCACCACTTTCGCCCCTTGGTGTCCATACATTTGTTCTCTACATCTGTGTCTCTATTTCTGCCCTGCAGACGAGTTCATCTGTACCATTTTTCTAGGTTCTCCATATATGCATTAATATACCATATTTGTTTTTCTCTTTCTGACTTACTTCACTCTGTATGACAGTCTCTAGGTCCAGCCACGTCTCTACAAATGACCCAGTTTCATTCCTTTTATTGGCTGAGTAATATTGCATTATATATATGTACCACATCTTCTTTATCCATTCGTCTGTCGATGGGCATTTAGGTTGCTTCCATGACCTGGCCATTGTAAATAGGGCTGCAGTGAACATTGGGGTGCATGTGTCTTTTTGAATTATGGTTTTCTCTAGGTATATGGCCAGTAGTGGGATTGCTGGATCATATGGTAATTCTACTTTTAGTTTTTTAAGGAACCTTCATACTATTCTCCATGGTGGCTGTATCAATTTACATTCCCACCAACAGTGCAAGAGGGTTCCCTTTTCTCCAACCCTCTCCATCATTTATTGTTTATAGATTTTCTGATGATGCCCATTCTGACTGGTGTGAGGTGATACCTCATTGTGGTTTTGATTTACATTTCTCTAATAATTAGTGATGTTGCGCAGCTTTTCATGTGCTTCTTGGCCATCAGTATGTCTTCTTTGGAGAAATGTCTATTTAGGTCTTCTGCCCATTTTTGGATTGGGTTGTTTGTTTTTTTTAATATTGAACTGCATGAGCTGTTTATATATTTTGGAGATTAATCCTTTGTCTGTTGATTCGTTTGCAAATATTTTCTCCCATTCTGAGGGTTGTCTTTTCACCTTGTTTATGGTTTCCTTTGCTGTGCAAAAGCTTTTGAGTTTCATTAGGTCCCATTTGTTTATTTTTGTTTTTATTTCCATTACTCTAGGAGGCGGATCAAAAAAGATCTTGCTGTGATTTATGTCAAAGCGTGTTCTTCCTATGTTTTTCTATAAGAGTTTTATACTGTCTGGCCTAACATTTAGGTCTCTAATCCATTTTGAGTTTATTTTATGTATGGTATTAGAGAGTGTTCTAATTTCATTCTTTTACAGGTAGCTGTCCAGTTTTCCCAGCACCACTTATTGAGGAGGCTGTCTTTTCTCCTTTGTATATACTTGCCTCCTTTTTCATAGATTAGTTGACCATAGGTGTGTGGGTTTATCTCTGGGCTTTCTATCCTGTTCCATTGATCTATATTTCTCTTTTTGTGTCAGTACCATACTGTCTTGTTTACTGTAGCTTTGTAGTATAGTCTGAAGTCAGGGAGTCTGATTCTTCCAGCTCTATTTATTTCCCCTCAAGACTGCTTTGGCTATTCGGGGTCTTTTGTGTCTCCATACAAATTTTAAGATTTTTTGTTCTAGTTCTGTAAAAAATACCATTGGTAATTTGATAGGGATTGCATTGAATCTGTAGATTGCTTTGGGTAGTATAGTCATTTTCACAATATTGATTCTTCCAATCCAAGAAAATGGTATATCTCTCCACCTATTTGTATCATCTTTCATTTCTTTCACCAGTGTCTTATAGTTTTCTGCATACAGGTCTTTTGTCTCCCTAGGTAGGTTCATTCCTAGGTATTTTATTCTTTTTGTTGCAGTGGTAAATGGGAGGGTTTACTTAATTTCTCTTTCAGATTTTTCATCATTAGTGTATAGGAATGCAAGAGATTTCTGTGCATTAATTTTGTATCCTGAAACTTTACCAAATTCATTGATGAGCTCTAGTAATTTTCTGGTGGCATCTTTAGCATTCTCTATGCATAGTATCATGTCATCTGCCAACAGTGACAGTTTTACTTCTTCTTTTCCAATTTGTATTCCTTTTATTTCTTTTTCTTCTCTCATTGCCATGGCTAGGACTTCCAAAACTATGTTGAATAATAGTGGCGAGAGTGGACCTCCTTGTCTTGTTCCTGATCTTAGAGGAAATGCTTTCAGTTTTTCATCATTGAGAATGATGTTGGCTGTGGGTTTGTCGTATATGGCCTTCATTATGTTGAGATAAGTTCCCTCTTTGCCCACTTTCTGGAGATTTTTTATCATAAATGGGTGTTGAATTTTGTCAAAAGCTTTTTCTGCATCTATTGAGATGATCATATGGTTTTTATTCTTCAATTTGTTAATATGGTGTATCATCACATTGATTGATTTGCGTATATTGAAGAATCCTTGCATCCTGGGATAAATCCCACTTGATGATGGTGTATGATCTTTTTAATATGTTGTTGGATTCCGTTTGCTAGTGTTTTGTTGAAGATTTTTGCATCTGTAATCACCAGTGATATTGGTGTGTAATATTCCTTTTTTGTAGTGTCTTTGTCTGGTTTTTGTATCACGGTGATGGTGGCCTCATAGAATGAGTTTGGGAGTGTTCCTTCCTCTGCAATTTCCTGGAAGAGTTTGAGAAGGATGGGTGTTAGCTCTTCTCTAAATGTTTGCTAGAATTCACCTGTGAAGCCATCTGGTCCTGGACTTTTGTTTGTTGGAAGATTTTTAATCACAGTTTCAATTTCATTACTTGTGATTGGTCTGTTCATATTTTCTGTTTCTTCCTGCTTCAGTCTTGGAAGGTTATAGCTTTCTAATAATTTGTCCATTTCTTCCAGGTTGTCCATTTTATTGGCATAGAATTGCTTGTCTCTTAGGATGCTTTGTATTTCTGTGGTGTCTGTTGTAACCTCTCCTTTTTTATTTCTAATTTTATTGATTTGAGTCCTCTCCCTCTTTTTCTTGATGAGTCTGGCTAATAGTTTATCAATTTTGTGTATCTTCTCAACAACCAGCTTTTAGTTTTATTGATCTTTGCTATTGTTTCCTTCATTTCTTTTTCATTTATTTCTGCTCTGGTATTTATGATTTCTTTCCTTCTGCTAACTTTGGGTTTTGTTTTTCTTTCTCTAGTTCCTTTAGGTGTAAGGTTATAGATTGAGATTTTTTTTTGTTTCTTGAGGTAGGCTTGTATTACTATAAACTTCCCTCTTAGAACTGCTTTTGCTGCATCCCATAGGTTTTGAATTGTCGTGTTTTCATTGTCATTTGTCTCTAGGTATTTTTTGATTTCCTCTTTGATTTCTTCAGTGATCTCTTGGTTATTTAGTAACGTATTGTTTAACCTCCATGTGTTGGTGTTTTTTACGTTTTTTTCCCTGTAATTTCTAATCTCATAGCATTGTGTTCAGAAAAGATGCTTGATATGATTTCAGTTTTCTTAAATTTACTGAGGCTTGATTTGTGACCGAAGATGTGATCTATGCTGGAGAATATTCCATGTGCACTTGAGAAGAAAGTGTAATCTGCTGTTTTTGGATGGAATGTCCTATAAATATCATAAAACCTATCTGGTCTTATGTGTCATTTAAAGCTTATGTTTCCTTATTAATTTTCTGTTTGGATGATCTGTCCATTGGTGTAAGTGAGGTGTTAAAGTCCCCCACTACTATTGTGTTACTGCTGATTTCCTCTTTTATAGCTGTTAGCAGTTGCCTTATATATTGAGGTGCTCCTGTGTTAGGTACATATATATTTATAATTGTTATATCTTCTTGGGTTGATCCCTTGATCACTATGTAGTGTCCTTCCTTGTCTGTTGTAACATTCTTTATTTTAAAGTCTATTTTATCTGATACGAGTATTGCTACTCCAGCTCTCTTTTGATTTCCATTTGCATGGAATGTCTTTTTCTGTCCTGTCACTTTCAGTCTATATGTGTCCCTAGGTCTGAAGTGGGTCTCTTGTTGACAGCATATAGATGGGTCTTGTTTCTGTATCCATTCAGCGAGCCTTGACTTCTGGTTGGAGCATTTAATCCATTCACGTTTAAGGTAATTATCAATATGTATGTTCCTATTACCATTTTCTTAATTGTTTTGGGTTTGTGTTTGTAGCTCTTTTCTTCTCTTGTGTTTTCCACTTAGAGAAGTTCCTTTAGCATTTGTTGTAAGGCTGGTTTGGTGGTGCTGAATTATCTTAGCTTTTGCTTGTCTGTAAAGCTTTTGATTTCTCCATCGAATCTGAATGAGATCCTTGCTGGGTAGAGTAATCTTGGTTGTAGTTTCTTCCCTTTCATCACTTTAAATATATCATGCCAGTCCCTTCTAGTTTGTAGAGTTTCTGCTGAGAAATCAGCTGTTAACCTTATGGGAGTTCCTTGTAAGTTATTTGTCATTTTTCCCTTGTTGCTTTCAGTAATTTTTCTTTGTTTTTAATTTTTGTCAGTTTGATTACTGTGTGTCTCAGCGTGTTTCTCCTTGGGTTTATCTTGCCTGGCACTCTTTGCACCTTCTGGACTTCGGTGGCTATTTCCTTTCCCATGTTAGGGAAGTTTTTGATTATAATCTCTACAAGTATTTTCTCGAGTCCTTTCTCTCTCTCTTCTCCTTCTAGGACCCCTGTAATGTGAATGTTGTTGCGTTTAATGTCTCAGAGGCCTCTTAGGCTGTCTTCATTTCTTCTCATTTTTTTTTCTTTATTCTATTCCTTGGCAGTGAATTCCACCATTCTGTCTTCCAGGTCACTTATCTGTTCTTCTGCCTCAGTTATTCTGCTATTGGTTCCTTCTAGTGTAGTTTTCATTTCAGTTACAGTATTCAGTTACAGTATTTCAGTTACAGTATCTCTGTTTGTTTGTTCTTTAATGCTTCTAGGTCTTTGTTAAACAATTCTTGCATCTTCTCAATCTTTGCCTCCATTCCTTTTCGGAGGTCCTGGATCATCTTCACTGTCATTATTCTGAACTCTTTTTCTTGGAAGGTTGCCTATCTCCACTTCATTTAGTTGTTTTTCTGGGGTTTTATCTTGTTCCTTCATCTGGTACATAGCCCTCTGCCTTTTCATCTTGTCTGTCTTTCTGTGAATGTAGTTTTTGTTCCACAGGCTGCAGGATTGTAGTTCTTTTTTCTTCTGCTGTCTGCCCTCTGGCCTATTTCCCCCTTTCTTTTCCTTTGTTTCAGACATAGCATGCATAGGGTGTGAGTCTGAAATAATTGCTGTGCTAAGTTATTGCCTCTTCTGTAGGAGAACGTTGGAGCAACCACATTTGTCAGAAGTAAGTAGAAATATCTCATCTTCATAGTCAGAGCTAGTAATTTGTCCTCCTAGCCAAATCCTTTCAGACTTACCTGATGTGGAAAAGGGGGTGAGCCTGCCTTTGGTGGCCCCTGTATAGTGGAGTGGGCAACGGTCTACTTTTGTTCTCCTGAGCCCAGGAAACAGAAACATTTCGTCGTTTGCTGATTTGCACAGTGGGGCAGTTTCTATCAGGGTGAATCAGTATGAAACCGCCTGTGTATCCTTTTTAATCAGCTCTCCTTGGGTTGAGCCTGCTGCTGTCCTCCTTGTGTTCAGCTGCAGGGTCGCAGTTGCAAGCTGTAAGGGCCGTCGCTCCCTCCTAGTTTATAGCTTAGTCTTTAGTAATCCACTCTGGCCGTCTGCATAGCACATGAAAGTGATTGTGCGAGCAAGGTAGCCATTAAATACAATGAGGAGCTTATGCTTAGTGCACATTGGCCTTATTTTAAGAGTGTGATCCGTCATGCAGAACTACACGGGGCCTCAGAGCATTTGCTGACAGCAGCCTGCGTGGTGACGCCCTGGAGCCTTAGAGGTGGGTCAGTGCTCCACATCCCTCCCTCGGTGTGCATGCAGAGGCCCTCACTGTGCTGCCTGTTTATACACCTTGTACGGTTCCTCACACACGGTGGAGCGAATGGCTGTGTCATCGTTCATGTTGTGGTTGGCACATGGGACCCTGGAGTAGCACCTTGATCACTGGGAGATGTTTCCTTTTCTCCCAGTCACGTAGGCACTGCGCACGTTAGTGATTTAGAACGTTATGCTTCTAACAGCTCAAGTTAGTATATCTCAGAGAACACAAGCATGTTTAAACGTGGTCTTGAGCACGTCTGGTAAGATGGTGTTCTAAAGCACAGTTCCCCAAGCAGGCTTCCTTTCCATCGCTTGTTCCTCTCTGTCCTGCCCGTTGGATGAGGTCGTGACCCCTGTCATCTAAGCTTTCACAGCCTGGTGCCCAGTGTGCACACTTCTTCGCATCAATTCAGGCGTCATGTTGGTGAAAGTCTGCTCCTTGGTTAGGTCAGAGGCTGTGTTTTGAATATGTTGACTTCCTCTTTTATTGCATTTCACTCTTTGTTGTGTATTGCATGTCTGTGTTTGTCCCATTCTTTGGACACAGGCCTACAAGCTTCCCCCAGGCTGGACACACTCCCCATCTTGGCTACCTCAGAATCTCCTATCCTTAGTCTTGCCATCTGATCTCATCCATCTCAGTAGACACATCCTGAGGTCACTTTGGAATCATGCTCTCTGAGCCAGGTCTCACTGGATATTAACAGAGTTCCAGAGATCTCTGAAATGTATGTCTGACATCAAAGGATTCAAGAACATCGAAGAGAATCAGGGTTCCACTTACGCCGAGGAATCCTCTGATGGTCTTCCTCACCTCGAGCTGCCTTTCCCTAAGCAGCCGGAGCACAGGGGTGTCAGTTGCTGGAGGTGGGGCAGGGGAGGGGCGGGGGAGCACCTCTGGAAGCACTGTGAGGCGTCCTGTTCCCGCAAGTGTACTTACAGACTGTGTCCAGTGGGGCTTTGGCTTTGAGCAGGTACTCTGCGTTCTTACCATAAGACCTTCCTTGCTGGGCAGCTGCACACGTGCACAGCAGGAATTCTGACCCCTCACAGGGCAGCTGGAGCCTGGCCTCTTCCACCAGAGGCTGCCCTAGACCTCATACACCCACCAGTACACTTGCACGAGCAACCACATGCTTATAGTACCGTCCAGGCCACGTTCCCTTAGAAGTCTCAGCTCTCTAAGCCATGTAAAACCAGTGTCAATTTTTTTAAATTTTAATGGTAGATCTGTCTTAGATAGTTCTAAAGTGCACACGAATGACAGATTTTATGGCTATATTCCTGATAGATAATACTAGTTCCTAGTGCACAGAAATTTGTATCTCCTCATGTTTCTTCACAAAGGTTTTTACGGTGGCGACATCAATTAAACTGTGGCAGTGAGCCTGGCTTTTGAGGTGCAGCAGGCAAGCAGCCTCCTTTGGTTTGGGAGAATTACTTCATTGTGTGCACTTTTGGACAGACTGTCGAACAAGGTGCCCTGGCTTCTCCCAGCTGAGGGACAGGCCGGTGATCTAGGGTGGACCAGCTGGACCTTCTCCAGGGCGTGAAGTTTGAGCAGGTTGGAAGTTGGAGTGGACTTAATCAAGAGAGAGAACCTGGTGAAGCCAGGAGTGAGCTTCTGCTGCCAGACCCACGCAGCTACCCCGGCTCCTGTCCTCTTCTCGTGGACGGCTTCCCGTTGCTTTGCGATCCGCCTGCAGCTCTCTTCTGTCTTCTCCCCGCTCCCCTCCTGTCTTCCAACTCCATCCCCCCACCTCCTTCCTCCAGAGTTAATTTCTGTTGCTTTCAGCCAAAGAACCTTAACAGGTTGACTGTGTAACGTGCTCTGCATGGGACCTGGCGAATAGCAGCAGCAGTGAGTTCACCAGGAATTCTGTGGCCCGTGCTGTGCAGAGCTGTGCACAGAGGGTGCGTGCTGGAGTGGCGAGGACAGCGGCAGGCTGGGAATCAGGAGACCTGGGGCTAGTCTCAGCTCTGCCAGTTAATTAGCCTGTTTGGGGGACTGCCTCATCCATCTCTAATGTTCTTGTGTCTCAATGTTGCCTTGAAAAATAACCTTCACAGTGTAAGTACTTAGGTCCAGTTTAATCTACAAGAGTGGATAAAAGTTATTTTACCAAGTCATTGTTTGAACAGGAAGTCTAATTTAGCACAAGCTAGATGTATTATAGGGACTTATGTGTCTGTTCCTACTCGAACTCAGGAGTGGCTAACATGGTATTTCAGGTTGGGCTTAGCATTATTCCGCTCCTGGAAATGTTCATTAAAGGTTTGATTGTATGTATGTTGATGCATTTTTACCCAGTAAGACCACCTATCTTTCATTGGATTCTTAAGAGTATCCTTGACCTAAGAAACAGTAAAAACCACTGCCTTAATTATTCTGATTCTTTGGCATGTATACCCAATTTTATAAATTTTTCTTTTTGGCGCACTTAATGGTAAAAATTGTAGTACTAAATAGGACTTTAGAATGGAGGATGATTTTCACGTGTGATGATAGAGTTTTTCCACCCAAATAATAATGTTGCTTTTCCCAGCCAGCGTATATGCTCATATTGTAAGTAAAACGTACCAGGAAGATAGGTTCCGTTTTTTAAAATGGTAGCAGTGTATTTAGTAATCTAAAATTCAGTGAAAAATAGAATTAGGGAAATTCAGAGACTCTATTTTGAGTATGAGTTTCTTTTTAATTGCGTTGGACTCTTTCTTGTGTATCTCATTTGTGTTCTGTCTTTGTCGTGTTCTTTAGACCTGCCACATAGGCCTATACAGCCTCCACCAGGGTGGACACACTTACCCTTCTGGCTACCTTGGCATGTTCCTATTCTTAGACATACTTACAAATGCATTAGAGTAGTACTAGTTCAGAAAAAAAAATTCAGATACAAACACTTTTATATTTTTGGTACTTCAGAGACAAGGTTTTGAGAGGTTAAATATGAATTTGCTAAAATTTGGCCAAGATGTATCTTTAGGCTACATAAAATTATGTGTGAAGTTGCCCTGTACTCAAAATATTAAATCAGGGCATTTAATAATATTTTTCTAATATACATTAAAATATTACTAGTCATTCAGCATATAGAGATGAAATAGTATTTATATTTATACTTCAAGAGTAGCTAAACGTATAATTCCATGTATTTATAGACCTGGCCTCAGTATTTGGTGAAATTCTTAGTTTTGTCATTAGGTGGCATTGCTGGTTAATTTTTCAGCAAATAGTAAAACTGACAGATAAACTAGAAGGAGTTTTACAGTGATAATTAAAAATCTTGTGGAAATATAAGCAGTATGGAAAAGTCTTGAATTTATTAACCTGGTGATAAAATAGCTAGGGAAAAAATCTTCTAAAGCAATTTGTTTCTTAAACCTGACTTATGAAACTTTCAGGTCAATGTTTTATTCCTAATGCAATTTTTTTTTTAAACTTTGAATTTTGAAGAACTGTTAGAATGAAGTAGGTATTCTAGACATAACCAGGTGATCAATTTGTAACAATTGGGTTATTTGTTTTTTGTTTTGAAGTTTTATGTTTTTTTTTCTATGAAACTTTGTTTTGTTTTCTTAATTTAATTAATTTTTGTGTTGTTTTACCATATTCAGTCATCTTTCTGAATTAAGGGCTCAATCTAATGTTTTCTCTTTTGACAAATTTAAAGATACATTATTATCTTCTATCTCTTCTATTAACCAAGGTCTGGTTAATACTGAATCGCATTAACATTTCTGGCTAAAAATAATATATCCATGATGTTTACACAGAAGGCCCAAGTTCTCCTGTGCTAGTAAGTTACTGATGTGTGTTACCTTGGCTTATAAAGGGGTTGCCACATCTCAGTAGTTACCCTGAATTACCCTTAATTTTTCAATAACTGAATTAGTTTTGTTATAAAATATTTCTAAGAGTCAGTTGGGTGTTCTGTTTGTTTTTGTTCTTTGGTTTAGATTTCATATATCTTTCTTTGCTTGTTTGTTATCTCAGGTTCTTTTGGTATGCTTAGCTTAGCTGACCCGGGGAGAGACTAGTACGTGTTTGATTATAGAACATAAGCATTTCCTGAAGGCTGCAGACGATCCTTCTTATAAAGGTGCCAATGACTATCTTACACAGTGAATCAGGAATCTTAGAGACTCTGTCTGTACCAGTCGTTAGCCATATGTATGGCAGCCAGGCAGATTTTAATATACTACGGAGTAGAATTTTAATAGTCATGTGTGAAACTTTTTCTTCATTAAAATGCCTTTTATTGATTAAAAGGAAAGATTTCCTTTCAAAGATGAGTAGCGTGCAGAGAATTTAACAGAGATCTCCCATGTCGTAGCCCAGTCCTGCTGGACTGAATTTGATTGTCACTGGTCTCAGGCCCTGTTTAACTCATAGCACTTTATCAATAAGCAGATATTTTTTTCTATTACTTTAGGTTTCTCTTAAGGTTGAGACTAATATAGGAATGTCTCTAATATATTTTACAACTTAAGACTATAAGGTCAAAATAAAGGGTTTTCAATCCCTTTATATGTGACTTTTGCCATTAACTAAGGATACATTTGCTAAGTATTCCATAGAGGTTTTTAAATTCTTCTTAGGTCACATATCTCCAGTTTCAGAGAGTTGTGCCAGTGTCTTGTTTAAATTGTATAAGAATTATGTGTGTGTCTGTGGATAAATATTAAAGAGAACTATAGATAAATGAAGTGCAATTAGCCAGAGCAGGGGTATATGGGTGAATTTTTTTTTCTTTTATTAAGAGTTTCCTTAATGTTCTTATTCTAGGCAGCTGACCAGTGATTTGGGGAATGACTTTTGAGATAGTCTCTGTAAGCATCAATGAAAATTGTATCAGAGGCTGAGAAGGGAGGTTGGTGCTATTCTTGCTTCAGTGAAATTGGTTAAATTCATATTATCACTCTTGTTTATTTATACAAGTAAATTACTCTATTCACTTTTTTATCTTAGATTTTTAAAAATTTGTAATGTAAGGTATTTGCGTTTCAGGTTTCTGCTTCATACTGACTTCTATAAAACCTTTGCATACGGTGCTAACGCTTTCATTTCTGATTCTGCACTGATGGGAGGGTTTTGTTCTGTGCTGTACTCTGGAGATCAGAAACTTGCTTTCTGTAAACTTCTTCATCTCGTCAGGGACTGAAACTGGATTCTGAGTGTTTAAGGCAAATAACCCTATTTAATGGAAACTAAATAAGTGTTTGCTGACCTATAATAATTACTACTATTTATTAGGCACACAGCTGTGCGCTTTACACATTTAATCCAGTGAGTACTGCATTCCCATCTTAGAGAGGTTTGAGGTCCAGAGAGGCTAAGAAACACTGAGGGCAGGTGGGCTGGAGCCGTGGGCGCCTCCTGCCTGTGTGCACTCACGGGGCTGTGTGCGGGGCTGCCCGACCTCACGCCCTTTCCCTGGTCTGGAGTTCCTTCTTCCCCAGAGCATTGAGCACACATCTGCCCACTTTATTTCACTGCAGCATGCCAATCGATTTATGTGTTCCCTGTTCTCTTCCAGTTTATAATCCTTTCAGAGAAAGCACTTTGTCATCATTTTGGTTTTTCCTCCTTTTTTTTTTTTTTTTTGAGAATTGCTTACTGCAATTAGTTCTGGTCTATAATATATTGGGTTTTTTTCCTAACTTGATTGACCTATAACCCTCAAATAATTCTCAAATTCTCCAATCAGTAATTACTGATTTAAATATAATGGCAGAGTTTGCACATCCAGATTAATTTGTTTCCTTCAAAATAATCATTTAGGGAAGTAACATACTTGTCCTAAAAATGCTGCTATTTGATCAGAGCCAATTGAAGTATGTTTATATTTCCTCAGAATTTATACTTTTTTGAATATACTCTGTGGTAATAAGACAATCAAAGTTTTCAAACGTTTCTATATAATTTTTCAGGGAGATAATACTCAGTTTTGTGAGCTCTAGATTTTTTTTAAGTTATTTATAATAACATTAACTATCAGTGTACTTCAACAGTGCTGAACTGTGGGATTAAAGCAGTGTTTCCATCTTCCTCTTCTGTTTTTAATAAGGACTTTATTTTCTTTGGAGCATTTTTAGGTTCACTGCAGAATTGAAAGGACAGTGCAGAGATTTCCCACGTACCCCCTTGTCCCCCACATGCATACAGCCTCCCCCATTATCAACATCCCCCACTAGATGGTACATTTGTTACAGTGGATGGACCTGCATGGACACCAAAAGTTCATAGTTTACAGTACGGTTCACTGTTGGTGTTCTGCCTTCTGTGGTTTGGACAAATGTGTAATGACATGTATCCATCATTATAGCGTCATATATGGTGTCTTCAGGCCCTGCAAGCCCTCTGTGCTCTGCCTGCTCATCCCTCCCACCCCACCCCCCACTCCCTCACCAGCCCCTGCGACCACTGATCTCTTTACTGTCTCTGTAGTTTTGCCTTTTTCAGAATGTCATATGGCTAGAAACTTAAAGGATGTAGCCTTTCAGACTGACTTCTCTCACTCAGGAATATGCATTTAGGGTTCCTCCTTGTGTTTGCATGGCTAGATACCCCATTTCTTTTTAGCACTGAATAGTCTTCCATGTATGTACTGGTTTTTTAATCCATTCATCTTGGTTGCTTCCAAGTTTTGGCAATTACAAATAAAACTTCTACAAACATCTGTGTGCAAGTTTCTGTGTAGACATAAGATTCCAACTCATCCTGAGTATATGCCAAGGAGCCCAATTGTGATTGTATGGTGTAAGAGTATATTTAGTTGTGTAAGAAACCACCAAACTGTCTTCCAAAGTGGCTGTGCCATTTTGCATTCCCACGCATGTGGACTGAGAGTTCCTGTTGCTCCACATCGTTCAGCAGCATTTGTTGTTGTCACTGCAGTGGGTTTTAGCCACCATAGTAGGTGTGCAGTGGTGTTACCTTATTTTAATTTGCATTTCCCTAACGGCATACGATGGGGAGCATCTTCTCATAGGCTTCATTGCCTTCTGTATCTTCTTTGGTGTCTGTTCAGATCTTTTGCCCTTTTTTTTTTAATTTATTTTATTTATTTATGTTCGGCTGTGTTGGGTCTTCGTTGCTGCGCGGGGGCTTTCTCTAGTTGTGGCGAGTGGGGGCTACACTTTGTTGTGGTGTGAGGGCTTCTCATTGCAGTGGCTTCTCTTGTTGCGGAGCATGGGCTCTAGGCGCGTGGGCTTCAGTAGTTGTGGCATGCAGGCTCAGTAGTTGTTTGCTTATTTTTTAATTGGGTTGTTTTCATATTTTTGAGTTTTAAGAGTTTTTTGTGTATTTTGATTAGCAGTCCTTTGTTTTTATTTCCTTTGTAAATATGTTCTCCCAGTCTGTGGCTTGTTTTCTCATTCTTTTGACAATGTCTTTCACAGAGCAGAAGTTTTTAATGTTGATGAAACCAGCCTATTAATTATCTTTCATGGTTGTGCCTTTGGTGTTGTATCTAAAAAGTCGTTGCCAAACCCAGGGTCACCTGGATTTTCTCCTACGTTATCTTCTAGGAGTTTTATAGTTTTGAGTTTTACATGTAGGTCTGTAATCAATTGTGAGTTAATATTTGTGAAGGGTGTAAGGTTGTTTGTTTGTTTGCCTGTGGGTGTCCAGTTATTCCAGCACCATTTGTTGCTAAGAAGACTGTCCTTTCTCCATTGAATTGCCTTTGCTCCTTTGTTAAATGTTAGTTGACTCTATTTCTGGGCTCTGTTCTGTTCAATTGATTTGTTTGCTGTACTTTCATTAGTATCACACTATCTTGATTACTGTAGTTTCTAGTAAGTCTTGAAGTCAGGTAGTATCATTCCTCCAACTTAGTTCTTCTCCTTCAATACTGTGTTAGCTATTTCCATCTCCTTTTGAGCAAAACAGGTATTGGTGTAAAATGAAAGTACAGAAAAGTAAATATTAGAATTGGATTACAATCTTATGCTTAGAAGATGCTCAATAAATATTGTGTTTGAAATATTGGTATTTACTCAACAGAAATTCTTGTTTACTGGTTTGAAAAAGAGATAGAAGTTGGGAGTGACTTGCTGCCATGTTCCTGTGAGCATACTGTGAAATGCCATTTCCTTATATTTACTGAAAGTTCAGAACATTATTTCACATTGTTTACAGAGTCTAAATGTCAAGATAAAAGCAAAAACATATATGAATATAACAAATGGTATTTTTAGTGAAGTAAATCTTATTACCTGTACTTTTCAATTCTTCCTTTCTTATTCATGTTGACATTTTTATAATCCGGGCTCTCATGTTGGGTAACTGATGTTCAGACTCTAAGATTGTGCCAAACTTGTAGAATTTGCAGAAGCATTTCTTTTTGAAGTATAAGATTAGTAAATAATCTTTTTTTCTTCTCGCCAAATTTTATAATGGATTAAAATTAGAGGCAGAGGACTAATGTTTAATCTTTTAGAAGGGTGTTTGTGAAACATTGTTAATGCAATGGAAAGGAGTTATTTAGTACCACGTGGCGCATGATTAGGTTTACATGTGAGGCCAGAGATGTTTCTCTGTGTCCGCTGATCTTTCCCCAGCACCTAGTACATTGCCTTTTGCACAACAAAATTTGAGGATTGAAGAAAACTCCTTGTGGTTAGAGTGTGTAGACAGTGACCTTATATACACCATTTTATCTCTTCATGCAAATATGAATTCCCCAATGTACTTACATTCTTTGTTACAGTTGGTGGCCAAAGGAATAAAGAACCCTGATATGTCTCCACCTTCAGGACAGCAGGAAACAGGTGGCTCTCCATCAAAGCAACAGATGAGACCTGTTATTTCTGTGACTTCTGCTTTGAAAGAAGTGGGTATGGTAAGTTTTGTAAAATCTAGAACTCCTCAAAGTCAAAAGATTATTAAAAGGATTAAATTTAATGAAATTACATTAATTCCTAATGTCCCATTAGGTTTTTCTAGGGAAAAAATTACTTCTTAAGATTTTTATGTGTGGTTTACTCTGAATATTGGAGCCTCACTGGTCTTAGGTTTTATATCTAAGACCACCTGGTAGGTAAGAATATATTGAAATGATTCTCTTTTTTACTTTAAAAGACTATTGGACAAAAAAACATATAGAAATCTATGAAAAACAATGCAGAAAATGTTTTTATACCCTAGCACTCACAATTAGCATAGGTTCACTTTTTTAAAAAAAATAATGTCTCTCTGGTACTTAATTAGCTCTGGAAATAGTGTCCAGGACGTGTACACATATTTAAAACTTTTTGGCATAGCAAATGTTAGAGGACTCTGCATAATTGCACTTAATTCATCAATTATTTCTTTAACCTTCTACTTTTGAATCTCTGTCCTGTCATATGGATAGTAAAACAGAGAACTGTGGGCAAGTAAAAAGTTTAAACTTGGAAGTATGTTTTGGGCATCTCTCTGAAATGTGAAAAGCTCTGTTCTGAGGTTCCGGGAAAGGGGCTCGTGGTGTGGAATTGCAGCCTAGAGCTCCATAGGCAGAGGGAAGAGTCCGAGTCATATTACACGTTTCCCTGATTCTGTCCTTTCCTGGTCGTTGAAGTCTGTGCCTTTTATTTGTTGAATTTCACGAAGTTTTCGCAGACAACACTGACGTTATTGGCACACCAGTCTTTTACAGCCTTTGTGTTTATCTTGAAAATAACATTGAGTGGGAAATACCAGCCTTGGTCACCCTCAAGGACTTGATATAGGAAGCCACTGTTGCTCAAGCAGGTGTAGTCTCTCTTCTCTCTGGTAACGAGCGTGTGCTGCGTTGTTCACTCTGACTTCAGATGCCCCTTTGCGGGCCCTTCCTGGTCCCCAGTCTCACATCCCACGTAGCTGCTCACCTCTCTGGTCGTAGCGACTGCTAATGCCTGCCACTTTACTGGGTAAAATGCTCTTTGTCTGTTTTACATGTATTACTTTAAAACTGACCACTCTTTAATAATATTTGAGGTAATCCATGTAACTAAATGGTTTTTCTTTATGTGTCTTCTTGCTAAATATCACTTCCTTAGAACTTTGAGAACTGCTTTTCCTTGCCCTGAGTCTTCCAGATACCTTTGCTTTCGCAGTTTTCATAACTACTAATTTCTTCTTTTCATATATTTACAAATTCTAGATTGTCTAGATTACTCTGATTATACTAATCATAAAACAAAATTTATTTTATCTTTAGTACCAAGGACTCAGAACTCTTTATTTTTACTCTTTGCTTAGGGAGAAAAGCCAGTCCTCAATTATGTTTAGTAAGTAGTATGGCTTAATAAGAATATATGTACCTGAAACATAAAGACAGCTTCAAAATAACACAGCCTGTCTTAAATTATTCATCCATCAAAACTTCCCTAGCTCTGAGTATATGAGTTAATTTTAAAAATTTCTACAGTAAATGTAAAATTACCAAGAATCAGGTGCCAAAGAGGAAGAGAATATAGTTAAATATGTGATCAAGCAATCCAAAAATATGACAAATAATTGAGAATTGGCTCTTCTAGTATATATTACATCTATTAAATGATAATATGTAACTATTTCTCATTGCTGATACTGAAGAAAGCTGTGTTAATATTTTACAGGAATAAAAAATTCCCAAGGAGCATGAAATGTTAATGAAAACAAAAAGTAAAAATATCAAAAATTTTAAGGTGGACTTTTAAAATAACATTATTTCTTACTCTGTAACTATCTGCGTTTAAAGGACAGAAGTTTGACTGATGCCCAAGAAACCTCAGAAGAAATGCAAAAGACTAACAGTGCTATTTCGGTAGGTACAATTTTCAAATTTTCTCTCTCAATCATTTTACTTAATCGTATACCTATTAAAATACAACATTTTAACTGTTTCAGAGTAAGCGCGAAATACTACGTAGATTAAATCAAAATCTTAAAGCTCAAGAAGATGAAAACGGAAAGCAAAGTCACTCTGAAATGGGTGCAATGATTGTTCACGAAGACGCCAAAGAGCAGGAAAAAGAAAAATCGGTTTCGTCAGATCGCAAGAAATGGGAGGCTGGAGGCCACCTGGTGATTCCCGTGGATGAATTGGCACTGGACACGTCCTTCTCTGTGACTGAAAGTGCGTATGAGCGTGCTCGTGTCCTGCCTGGTGCGGCCCGGCACGCTTAGAGGGGTTGAGAGAGGCTGGAAGGGTTTCTGTAATAGGTGAAACGTGGAGAAGACCATTCAGCTTTCACATGGCAAGGGTTTTCCACAACAGTCTGTAGCGTGAGAGCAGGAACTAGCGGCGCACGTTTAAATTGTGTTACTGTACTTTAGGCCTTTCTCCCACGTTAGAGTCACCCATTAGCAGGGGTAGTTCTTGGTGAGAATCAGAGTAGTGAACTTCAGCAAAGACTCAGAAGGTCCTGTCGGCGTTGAGCAGGGGTGTCGAGAGGGTCTCGCGCAGTGATCCCTTTGCGCAGCGATGATTCCTGAGCCGCTGCCCTTTTCTCACCTTGTTCCTGGCGCTGGAGGTGCAGCAGGGAACCAACAGACACACGTGCTCGCAGGGGGCTCACTTTCTAAAGGGCCGGTCTCTCCATCAGCTAAGTACGTGCAGTTCTACGTGAGTTTTCTGACGGACCACTTCGGTAGAATTCTTTCTCGTGTTGGAGGAAAGTCCACAGGCCCCACAGCAAGCAGTTCTGTATTGAGTCCCACTACCTGCCGCACACACTTCTGAGCAGTGAGGACACCGTAGTGGTTGAGACGGAGCCCCTCCCTGAGAGCAGAGCGCGTGTCAGGGCATTGGTCCGTCGCCAGGAGGTGGTTTATGGACGGCGTGGAGTGCTGAGGGCAGAGACGCGTGGGCTGCCCTGAGCCCAGGACGCGGGGGAGAGCCTGGGACCCTGGGGAGCCGATGCAGCTAGCGCGGACGCGAAGGTGAGAATCCCCGAAGCCTCCGGTGAGCGGGCCCAGAGCACGGAGAAGCCGCAGCTGGAGCGGACCGTGCCTGCAGAGGGCTGTGTCCGCGGCCAGGTAGGAAATAGCTTAGGCGTCGCAGGCCGCGGGGCCTGTGCTAACGCTTCTCCACTCCGACAGAGCTGCTCTGCACTCGTGGGGCCGTGTTTCCAGGACGTTTTGGTTTTTTTTTAGGGACACTGACATTGTGATTTCATAAAACTGTCTTTATATCTTCTTTCTTCTCTCCAACTTTCTCTTCCTCCTTTGCTGTCTAGAGTGCTCATGATTGCTTCCTGGGGCGTTTTTATAACAACTGTTTTAAAATCCTTGTTAGATCATTCTCGCATCTGTGTTACATTGCTGTCGGCTGCTAGTAGACACCTCCCGAGAGAGTTAAGATTTTCCTGGTTCTTCTTATGCTGAGTAATTTTGACTTATACCCTAGACATTCTGAATATTCTCTTACAAGGCTCTGGGTCTTGTTTACATCTGATGGAGAACATTGATAGTTTTGCAGTCGTCCCAGTTAGAGTCAGGTCCTGAGTTCCCATCTGCCTTCTGTGGCCTGTGCTTTCAGTATCGGCTCCTTTTTCAGAGCCTGGCAGTGCTGCTTTGACCTGTCCGGCTGTGTACCACGTGGTGACTGGTCTGGGACCTGGGTGTTCCTCGGTTTGCTGGCTCAGTTTTCAGTGTTCGATACGCAGCACAGGATCAGATCCACGTGTGCACAGGAGGTGAGCTCAGGTAATAGCAGGCAACTTCAGGGGGTTGCCTTCTGGAGTTCCTGTGTCTGCACTGTCTCCCTGGTGTTTTCTGTCTCTGGTCCTCTGGTCAGAAAGCTGAGGCTCTGGTTACCTCACTCCACCGTGTGCTTGGAGCAGGGTGGCCAAGAGCCGGAGGAAACAGCCCTGACGTCTGGGTACCACGTCTCCACCAAACAGGACGGAAGCATCCTCTCCCCAGCTTTACGGGCTCTGGGTTCTGACTACCCGTGGCAGCGCGTGGGGGCTGGAAGGGAGGCAGTGGAGGGAAGAGCGAGAGATCCTCACCCTCACTCTCTCTCCAGGCATCAGGGTTCCCCGGCCCGGCCCTTGAGACAGAGTGGAAGGCCCCTCCTAGAGCTTCCTCCCTCCACAGCCCAGTGCCCTCCTGTGGGTTCCTGACCGGGGAAAACGGGAGGGGGATGGAGGGTACCACGTGCTGGGCGCGCTTTGAGTTTCTGTCTTCTTCGCTCCTCCAGCTGCTGGCTGCTGCTCAGCGTCCTCGTGCAGCTGCTCCCGTGCGGGTCCTGGTCCTGAGAACTGTGTCAGTGGGGGGGCACGGCTGGCACGTGCTTAGTACTCCATCTTCCCAGGAGTCAGAACTCCCGTTATCCTTTCGACGTGTAAATACTAAGAAAAAAAGCGTTTATTGTACTTATCCATGGAGTTACCGTTTCTGCTGTTCTTAATTTCTTTGTTTAGATGTATGTATCTGTGGTATCACCTTCCTTCTTTTAACATTGCTTGCAATGCAGGTGATAGATTCTTTCAACTTTTGTCTATTGAAGAGTATTTTTACTTAATTTTATACCTTATTTTTAAATTAATATAGATTTAATTATATAATTTTATAAGGTATAATTTAAATTTTTTCAAGTTTAAAATTGTATACCTTAACTTGTAAAAGATGTCTTCTCTGGGTATGGAGTTCTAGGTTGGCAGTGTCACTTTTGGGTGCTTTAACGATGTTGCTCTGTCGTCCTTTTACTCGCGTTGTTCCCGACAAGAAATCAGATTTACCTGTGTTCCTCTCTCCATAACATGCCCTTGTTCTCTGACTGCTTTTAAGACTTATGTTTATCACAGGTTTTGAGCAGTTCGGCTGTGCAGTGCCTGACCATGGTTTTCGTCCTGTCTCTTCCTCGGGGTTCTCTGAGCATCGTGGGTCTGTGGTGTCTCATGTTCATCGGATTGGACGCGTCGTCCCCAACATTTCTCCAGGCATTTTCCTGTGCTGCCTCCCGGTCCTCTGGGGGCAGCAACCGCACGTGCATCAAGGTGTCCCGTAGGTCACTGATGTGCTTTTCATCGTTTAAGAGTCTGTTTGGGGCTCCGGAGGAAGATGGCGGAAGAGTAAGACGCGGAGATCACCTTCCTCCCCACAGATACATCAGAAATTCATCTACACGTGGAACAACTCCTACAGAACACCTACTGAACGCTGACAGAAGACTTCAGACCCCCCAAAAGGTGGATGAAAGGCTCTTGGTGCTGCAGCCAGGAGCCAGTGCTGTGCCTCTGAAGTGGGAGAGCCAACTTCAGGACACGGGTCCACAAGAGACCTCCCAGCTCCACATAATATCAAGCAGCGAAAATCTCCCAGAGATCTCCATCCCAACACCAGCACCCAGCTTCAGTCAACGACCAGCAAGCTACAGTGCGGGTCACCCTATGCCAAGCAACTAGCAAGGCAGGAACACAACCCCACCCATTAGCAGAGAGGCTACCTAAAAACATAATAAGGCCATAGGCACCCCAAAACACACCACCAGACGTGGACCTGTCCACCAGAAAGACAAGATCGAGCCTCAACCACCAGAGCACAGGAATTAGTCCCCCCCACCAGGAAGCCTACACAACCTACTGAAACAACCTTAGCCACTGGGGTCAGACACCAAAAACAACGGGAACTACGAATCTGCAGCCGGCAAAAAGGAGACCCCAAACACAGTAACATAAGCAAAATGAGAAGGCAGAAAAACACACAGCAGGTGAAGGAGCAAGATAAACACCTACCAGACCTAACAAATGAAGAGGTAATAGGCAGTCTACCTGAAAAAGAATTCAGAATAATGATAGTAAAGCTGATCCAAGATTCTATTTCCAAGATCCATAATCTTGGAAATAGAATAGACAACATGCAAGAAACAGTTAACAAGGACCTAGAAGAACTAAAGATGAATCAAGCATCGATTAAAAACACAATAAATGAAATGAAAAATACTCTAGATGGGATCAATAGCAGAATAACTGAGGCAGAAGAACGGATAAGTGAGGTGGAAGATAAAATAGTGGAAATAACTGATGCAGAGCAAAATAAAGAAAAAATAATGAAAAGAACAGAGGACAGTCTCAGAGACCTCTGGGACAACATTAAACGCACCAACATTCGAATTATAGGGGTTCCAGAAGAAGAAGAGAAAAAGAAAGGGACTGAGAAAATATTTGAAGAGATTATAGTTGAAAACTTCCCCAATATGGGAAAGGAAATAGTTAATCAAGTCCAGGAGGCACAGAGAGTCCCATACAGAATAAATCCAAGGAGAAATACACCAAGACACATATTAATCAAACTGTCAAAAATTAAACACAAAGAAATCATATTAAAAGCAGCAAGGCAAAAACAACAAATAACACACAAGGGAATCCCCATCAGGTTAACAGCTGATCTCTCAGCAGAAACCCTACAAGGCAGAAGGGAGTGGCAGGACATAATTAAAGTGATGAAGGAGAAAAACCTGCAACCAAGATTACTCTACCCAGCAAGGATCTCATTCAGATTTGATGGAGAAATTAAAACCTTTACAGACAAGCAAAAGCTGAGAGAGTTCAGCACCACCAAACCAGCTTTACAACAAATGCTAAAGGAACTTCTCTAGGCAAGAAACACAACAGAAGGAATATACCTACAATAACGAACCCAAAGCAATTAAGGAAATGGGAATAGGAACATACATATCAATAATTACCTTAAATGTAAATGGACTAAATGCTCCCACCAAAAGACACAGAGTGGCTGAATGGATACAAAAACAAGACCCATATATATGCTGTCTACAAGAGACCCACTTCAGACCTAGAGACACATACAGATTGAAAGTAAAGGGATGGAAAAAGATATTCCATGCAAATGGAAATCAAAAGAAAGCTGGAGTAGCAATTCTTATATCAGACAAAATAGACTTTAAAATAAGACTACTAGAAGAGACAAGGAAGGACACTACATAACGATAAAGGGATCGATCCAAGAAGAAGATATAACAATTGTAAATATTTATGCACCCAACATAGGAGCACCTCAATACATAAGGCAAATACTAACAGCCATAAAAGGGGAAATCGACAGTAACACAATCATAGTAGGGGACTTTAACACCCCACTTTCACCAATGGACAGATCATCCAAAATGAAAATAAATAAGGAAACACAAGCTTTAAATGATACATTAAACGAGATGGACTTAATTGATATTTATAGGACATTCCATCCAAAAACAACAGAATACACATTTTTCTCAAGTGCTCATGGAACATTCTCCAGGATAGATCATATCTTGGGTCACAAATCAAGCCTCGGTAATTTTAAGAAAATTGAAATTGTATCAAGTATCTTCTCCGACCACAATGCTATGAGACTAGACATCAATTACAGGAAAAGATGTGTAAAAAATACAAACACATGGAGGCTAAACAATACACTACTCAATAACGAAGTGATCACTGAAGAAATCAAAGAGGAAATTAAAAAATACCTAGAAACAAATGACAATGGAGACACGACGACCCAAAACCTATGGGACGCAGCAAAAGCAGTTCTAAGGGGGAAGTTTATAGCAATACAATCCCACCTTAAGAAACAGGAAGCATTTCGAGTAAACAACCTGACCCTGCACCTAAAGCAATTAGAGAAAGAAGAACAAAAATACCCCAAAGCTAGCAGAAGGAAAGAAATCATAAAGATCAGATCAGAAATAAATGAAAAAGAAATGAAGGAAACGATAGCAAAGATCAACCAAACTAAAAGCTGGTTCTTTGAGAAGATAAACAAAATTGACAAACCATTAGCCAGACTCATCAAGAAAAAAAGGGAGAAGACTCAAATCAATAGAATTAGAAATGAAAAAGGAGAAGTAACAACTGACACTGCAGAAATACAAAAGATTATGAGAGATTACTATAAGCAACTCTATTCCAATAAAATGGACAACCTGGAAGAAATGGACACATTCTTAGAAATGCACAACCTGCCAAGACTGACTCAGGAAGAAATAGAAAATATGAATAGACCAATCACAAGCACTGAAATTGAAACTGTGATTAAAAATCTTCCATCAAACAAAAGCCCAGGACCAGATGGCTTCACAGGTGAATTCTATCAAACATTTAGAGAAGAGCTAACACCTATCCTTCTCAAACTCTTCCAAAATATAGCAGAGGGAGGAACACTCCCAAACTCATTCTACGAGGCCGACATCACCTTGATACCAAAACCAGGCAAGGATGTCACAAAGAAAGAAAACTACAGGCCAATATCACTGATGAACATAGATGCAAAAATCCTCAACAAAATACTAGCAAACAGAATCCAAGAGCACATTAAAAGGATCATACACCATGATCAAGTGGGGTTTATCCCAGGAATGCAAGGATTCTTCAATATACGCAAATCAATCAATGTAATACACCATATTAACAAATTGAAGGAGAAAAACCATATGATCATCTCAATAGATGCAGAGAAAGCTTTCGACAAAATTCAACACCCATTTATGATAAAAACCCTGCAGAAAGTAGGTATAGAGGGATCTTTCCTCAACATAATAAAGGCCATATATGACAAACCCACAGCCAACATTGTCCTCAATGGTGAAAAACTGAAACCATTTCCACTAAGATCAGGAACAAGACAAGGCTGCCCACTCTCACCACTCTTATTCAACATAGTTTTGGAAGTTTTAGCCACAGCAATCAGAGAAGAAAAGGAAATAAAAGGAATCCAAATTGGGAAAGAAGAAGTAAAGCTGTCACTGTTTGCAGATGACATGATACTATACATAGAGAATCCTAAAGATGCTACCGAAAAACTACTAGAGCTAATCAATGAATTTGGTAAAGTAGCAGGATATAAAATTAATGTACAGAAATCTCTGGCATTCCTGTACACTAATGATGAAAAATCTGAAAATGAAATCAAGAAAACACTCCCATTTACCATCGCAACAAAAAGAATAAAATATCTAGGAATAAACCTACCTAAGGAGACAAAAGACCTGTATGCAGAAAACTATAAGACACTGATGAAAGAAATTAAAGATGATACAAATAGATGGAGAGATATACCATGCTCCTGGATTGGAAGAATCAATATTGTGAAAATGACTCTACTACCCAAAGCAATCTACAGATTCAATGCAATCCCTATCAAACTACCAATGGCATTTTTCACAGAACTAGAACAAAAAATTTCAAAATTTGTTTGGAAAAACAAAAGGCCCCGAATAGCTAAAGCAATCTTGAGAACGAAAAACGGAGCTGGAGGAATCAGGCTCCCTGACTTCAGACTATACTACAAAGCTACAGTAATTAAGACAGTCTGGTACTGGCATAAAAACAGAAAGATAGATCAGTGGATCAGGATAGAAAGCCCAGAGATAAACCCACGCACATATGGCCAACTTATCTTTGATAAAGCAGCCAGGAATGTACAGTGGAGAAAGGACAGCCTCTTCAATAAGTGGTGCTGGGAAAACTGGACAGGGACATGTAAAAGTTTGAGATTAGATCATTCCCTAGCACCATACACAAAAATAAGCTCAAAATGGATTAAAGACTTAAATGTAAGGCCAGAAACTATCAAACTCTTAGAGGAAAACATAGGTAGAACACTCTATGACATAAATCACAGCAAGATCCTTTTGGACCCACCTCCTAGAGAAATGGAAATAAAAACAAAGATAAACAAATGGGACCTAATGAAACTTCAAAGCTTTTGCACAGCAAAGGAAACCATAAAGAAGACCAAAAGACAACCCTCAGAATGGGAGAAAATATTTGCAAATGAAGCAACTGACAAAGGATTAATCTCCAAAATTTATAAACAGCTCATGCAGCTCAATAGCAAAAAAAACATACAACCCAATCCAAAAATGGGCAGAAGACTTAAATAGGCATTTCTCCGAAGAAGATATACAGACTGCCAACAAACACATGAAGGAATGCTCAACATCATTAATCATTAGAGAAATGCAAATCAAAACTACAATGAGATATCATCTCACACCAGTCAGAATGGCCATCATCAAGAAATCTGGAAACAATAAATGCTGGAGAGGGTGTGGAAAAAAGGGAACACTCTTGCACTGCTGGTGGGAATGTGAATTGGTACAGCCACTGTGGAGAACGGTATGGAGGTTCCTTAAAAAACTACAAATAGAACTACCATATGACCCAGCAATCCCACTACTGGGCATATACCCTGAGAAAACCATAATTCAAAAAGAGACATGTACCAAGATGTTCATTGCAGCTCTATTCACAATAGCCCGGAGCTGGAAACAACCTAAGTGTCCATCATCGGATGAATGGATAAAGAAGATGTGGCACATATATACAATGGAATATTACTCAGCCATAAAAAGAAACGAAACTGAGCTATTTGTAATGAGGTGGATAGACCTAGAGTCTGTCATACAGAGTGAAGTAAGTCAGAAAGAGAAAGACAAATACCGTATGCTAACACATATATACGGAATTTAAAAAAAAATGTCATGAAGAACCTAGGGGCAAAACGGGAATAAAGACACAGACCTACTTGAGAATGGACTTGAGGATATGGGGAGGGGGAAGGGTAGGCTGTGACGAGGCGAGAGAGAGGCATGGACATATATACACTACCAAACGTAAGGTAGATAGATAGTGGGAAGCGGCCGCAGAGCACAGGGAGATCAGCTCGGTGCTTTGTGACCGCCTGGAGGGGTGGGATGGGGAGGGTGGGAGGGAGGGAGATGCATGAGGGAGGGGATGTGGGAACAGATGTATATGTATGACTGATTCACTTTGTTATAAAGCAGAAACTAATTAAAAAAAAAAAAAAAAGAGTCTGTTTGTTCCTGTGCCTTTCATTCTGGATAGTTTCAAATTCACTTATTTTTTTCTGCATTGCCTAATCTAGTATTAACCCCATCCAATGTATTTTTCATCTCAGATATTGTGGGTTTCATCTCTAGAAGTTCGATTTGGGTTTAAGTATCTGCCATGTCTGTACTAAACGTTTTGATCATATGGAATACAGTTATAAAAACTTTATTAGTGTGCTTGTGTGAGAATACTAATGTCTGTGTACTAAACGTTTTGATCATATGGAATACAGTTATAAACACTTTATTAGTGTGCTTGTGTGAGAATACTAATGTCTGTCTCCATTCTGAGTCCATTTTCATTGGTTAATTTTTCTCCTTATTGTGGGTCATATTCTTCTGCTTCTTTGCATGATTGGCAATTTTTGATTGGATGCCAGACATTGTGAATTTTACCTTGATGGGTGCTAGGTTTTTTTGTGTTTCTGTAATTATTCCGGAGCTTTGTTCTGGAATGCAGTTAAGTTAGTTGGACTCAGTTTGATTCGTTTATGTCTGTTTTTAAGATTTGTTAGGTGAGATCAGGGCCACATTTAACTCAAGTGCAAATTCTTCCTAGCACAGAGGGAAAGCCCTTCTGAGTGTCCAGTTCACCACGAATTATGATATTTTCCAGTCTGGCTGTTGGGAACAAGCAGTGTTTCACGTCCTGTATTCCCTGTAGTCTCTCAGGTGGTTCTTTTCCTACCTGAGGTCGTTTTTTCACACATTTGCCCACTTCAGTGCTCTGCTGAATACTAAAGGCTACCTTCTGGAAGTCTCTGGACTTCTTTTTCTTCTGCCTTAGTCTCCCAAGGGTCGGTCCCAGCTCTGTTGCCGGAACTCAGGGAATCTGCTGGGCTCTGCCTGGGTCCCCCTCCTGAGCTGCAGCTGGAAACTCCCAAGGCAGCAGGAGGGGCCGTCATAGGAGTTGTCTTGTTTGTTTCTCTTCTCCCAGGATCCATGTTCTTACCTCTTCTTATCTTACTTCTTGTCCAGTGTCTTGAGACTGATGTTTTATATATTTTGTCCAGTTGTTTTTGCTTATCCAGGCAATAGTATAACTCTGGTCACCCTGTTCTATCTTACTGGGAGTGGACGTACTTGAGACCAGTTTTTAGAGGCTGTTGCACTCATCTAGACAAAAACTGAAGACCTTAACTGAGAGATAATAAAAGCGGACATATGTAAGAGATTCTCGAGGACAGACTTGTAAGGGCTTCAAGGGAAACTCTTCTACAAGTTTGTCAGGGCAGGAACTTTGATAAGCAGATGAGGAAGCATCAGAGTTAGGAAAACTGAGAGTGTGGTATGGATTTACTAGAAAAAGAGACAGCAAGACAAGGGCTAGAATATCTGCAGTGAGTTTGTCGGTAGAGGCATGGTGATCTTGGTGAAAGCAGTGTCGCTAGAGGGCTAGGGGCAGAAATAGACTCCAGGGATTAAGGATCGCATGGCAACTGAGGAAGGAGCCTCTTCCAGAAGCTAAGCTGTGAGGAGAAGAGAGATGAGGGGGGTGCCGGATGGTGGAACCTTGCGGAAAAGAGCCTTGAGGATAAAAGTGCATCCCCGCACCCATTTTAGTACCTGCCTGACCGCGGCCGCAGTGCACTTTGGAACCCAGCGTCCCTTCCGGGGCCTGCGCCGGCGCCCCGTGGCCCCCCGGCCTCTCGCTCTGTCCCTCTGCCTTCGTGAGGCTCCCTTCCCGCCGCTGGCGCCCAGCCGCTCTTTGTACTTCACAGCCCTCCTCCCCTCTCCTCTTTCCCAAGCCCTTGGCACGGCGGCCTCCTTTGCTTCATTCGGACCCTGCTGTTCCACTGCCCCCATTTTGAAGCCCTCCTTGTAGCAGAGCTCTTCACAGGATTGTCTGTGCAGCCGGGTGCTGACCCCACACCTACCCCCACCCCCTTCACCCCGTTTCCCACCCACCCCCTTTAGATTGCTTTGGCACATTTATCCAACACCAGGTGACTGTAAGTTACGGGTTGGTTCTGGGTTCTTTACCCTTCTTAACTATCCTTTTAAAAATTGTTCCTTATTATTAATTATTTTCCCTGAAAAAAACTGAAGTTACCTGCTAATCTGCAGATATTTACTTTCATGGACTAGTACACAAAAATTTGTATTAACATGTATTTGGTCACCTTTGAAAGTTTATATGATGTACGCTCCATAATAATATCCTGTCTGTTACTGCTAGGTGCCTATATGCTTCATGTATTATTATCAAATGTTCTAAAGACTCAAACTTCAGTAGGTCCTTTTCTGGCTTTTGCTTTGCTCAATTTTAGTTAAAAGGTTTACCCCAAATTATTGTCAAAAAGGAAGTGTCAGTTGCCTACGTA
The DNA here is from genome assembly GCF_964165515.1 of Mesoplodon bidens. Taxonomy (NCBI): domain Eukaryota; kingdom Metazoa; phylum Chordata; class Mammalia; order Artiodactyla; family Ziphiidae; genus Mesoplodon; species Mesoplodon bidens. The sequence continues at coordinate 116,922,979 of NC_138162.1, forward strand.
CGATAAATAAGGTAAAACAAATTTTCTTAGAAATACTTTTCTCTACTTTTAATCCATATGCACATTTATCTTAGGATTTTTTTTTCTATTCAGTGAAATTTATAGAAGCAAAATATTAATTTATGTTTTATCTATTTTTGTACTACCCCGTTATTCTTAATTATCTTAGGTTTAAAAAATTTTTTTCTCCAATAAAAACTTTACAGAAACATAATTTATGTTTTTTTCCATTTTTATATTCCCTAAAACTAGAGTTTAATTTATAAGTGTTTTAAAAGGCAACTTTAGATATATTTATTATTAGTATTAGTTGCTTTTGTTTTTTTCTAACATTTATTATTCATTCCCTGAAAGTCCTTTTTTTGGGTTTTGTTTTGGTTTTTTATGTTGATGACTATTTATTATTTTTTAATTTAATTTTTATTTTATATTGGAATATAGTTGATTTACAATGTTCTGTTAGTTTCAGGTGTGCAGCAAAGTGAATCAGTTGTACATATACGTATATCCACTTTTTTTAAGATTCTTTTCCTATATGGGTCTTAACCGAGTATTGAGTAGAGTTCCCTGTGCTGTACAGTAGGCCCTTGTTGTTTACCTATTTTATATTTAGTAGTGTGTTTATGTTACTCCCAAACTACTAATTTATCCCTCCCCCCACCTTTCCCTTTTGGTAACCATAAGTTTGTTTTTGAAGTCTGTAAGTCTGTTTCTGTTTTGTAAATAAGTTCATTTTACCATTGTTTTAGGTTCCACATGTACATGATATCATATGATATTTGTCTCTCTCTATCTGACTTCACTTAGTTTGATAATCTCTAGCTCCATTTTTAAGCACCATCGTTATATTCTCTTTGTGATGTAACCTTTTTTTCCTATGAAGCACTCAGTTGGACAGAAGATCTTACATCTGCCTTAAGGTATTTTTTTAAATCTTTTTCTTCTAGAACATACAGTGGGAGAGGTTATTAAATTAGATCCCGGTGGATCTCCAAGAAAAGTCTGGGGAAAAAGTCCTACAGATTCTGTTCTAAAGATACTTGGAGAAGCTGAACTACAACTTCAGACAGAACTGTTGGAAAACACAACTATTAGAAGTGGTAAGCAGAGAAACTAGTTGTTTTTCTATACTAGAAATAATATTAAAATGGAACTGTATTTTTAAAGATGTGTCTATTATAAATGAATTGTTTGTAATAGACTACCTTTTGTTATAATAATTTTCTAGTTAGCTGGAGAATGGTTGCATTTTCTGGGGAGTTCTCTCAAATGGTAGTCTTGGGTTTTGATCTGAAGTAACCTAGGTGGGATCTAAAAATACAGGAAGAGGAAATATATATGGGAGAGGGGGAGCCGGAGAAATAGAGCAGTCAGAATGCTGTTTCACATGAAGGAAGATGGAGTAGCAGTGCGTTGACATGAGTGGTGTACGTTTAATGGGGATTCGGGAGTCGAGTGGACTGAAGGGCTAAAAGATACTGTCGTAGGTACAGCAGGCGTTATCCTGGGCCTGGGGGGATGCGTTGCTGTGAGGCAGGAGGGACACGCTTGTGGTCCGTGAGTGTGGTGGGTCTCAGTGTAACAGCTACGCAAAGAGGGAGTGCTCCTGTTATCAATCAAGTGTTGCAGGAGTTAACAGCTCATTCAAACCAAGAGGGAGTCGAAGATGGTTCTTCTTTTTTGGAAGTTGTGTCAAGGCTTGAATGTGTGTGTATTTCACTTTTCTGTGGGTTCATGCTCACTCCCACCCTCACTTTCTTTTTATCTGCCTCTCCTTAAAGCTTGGAGTGAAACTTGTATCCAAAACTGACAGAAGAATAACCTGGGAGGTGAAGCTACTCACATTGTGTAAAAAGGAATTAGCCAGTTGCTGACAATTAGCTACAGAAATGAACCTACATACTTATTACAGAAGTAGCAAAAGGAGGTGTTCTTTCCTTATAAAGAGTGAGCCTCCCAGCCACTGATCATCATGGCATTTCTTTAATATTAAATGGAAAAAAACCAATTTGAACAAAGTATATAAAATCATTTGTTTGAAAAAAGGGCAAGTATATGAGTGTGTATATTTGTAATCAGTTTGTTCACACTCTTGGGTCTGGAAGTTGTGCTGTTGATGCCAAATAACAATCACAACCAAAAATACAATACTAGTAACAAATTCCTACACCTCAGTCTGAGCCTGTTCTCAAATGCTCCATGCGTTATTTAGAAAGAAGTACCTCCAGGCTAAAACATTTCAAAAATATGGGCTTCCCTGGTGGCGCAGTGGTTGAGAGTCCGCCTGCCGATGCAGGGGACACGGGTTCGTGCCCCAGTCCGGGAAGATCCCACATGCCGCGGAGCGGCTGGGCCCGTGAGCCATGGCTGCTGAGCCTGCGCGTCCGGAGCCTGTGCTTCGCAACGGGAGAGACCACAACAATGAGAGGCCCACATACCGCAAAAAAAAAAAAAAAAAAAAAAAAAAAAAACATTTCCAAAATAATAAAAATTTCAGATTATTTGGTAGTCTAAAAGTCCTAAATATGTTCATTCCCATTAGAACTATGACATTTAAATTCAGATTCCTCTTATGTAAAATTTTTATTGCTTAAATAAATGTAATAATGGTCTATGATAAGAGTTAGGCAGTGTGAAAGCAGGACTTAACTTCTCCATACAAATAGTCCATCTACATAGAATTGGAACTGAATTTTTTTTTATGATTTGTCTTTTTAAAAAATCATATTAAGCAACTATTGAATACTTATTAGCTGTGCATACTATTATGTGTTTGGTGGTAAAGCTACAAAGAGTAAAAGATGGTCGTTGCTCTCAGAAGGCAGACACAAATGAAAACAAATACAGGGTAATATTGCATGAAAAGGGCAAGAATAGGAGTACCCACAAAGTTAAGAGGTAGTGCAGAGATTTTTATGTAATTGACTTTGTCTGTGATAGTGGAAGGCTTCCAGGTGCTGTCATCTGCCGTCTTTAAAAGTTTTCTTCTAAGTACATTTACTTATAAGAATATGCTCTGTGCTGAGATTTTAAGACAAAAGAAGTTGCAGTTGTTAGCATCACGGAGATCACATGTAGCAGAGTATGTGTCAGAGGTGTCGCCTATGAGACGGTGTGGGCCCACAGCTGAGGAGGCTCTGGGTTATCAGTACTGTCCCGTGTCATTGATGGTGCTGGGCTTTTTGGGTCAGGGAAAGCTACAGAGAGAGCAGGTGCTTTTGAGCTGGGCCAAAGATACAAAAGAGCCCACTGGGTAGTTAGGGGAGAGGACGAAATTCTAGGCAATTTGCAAAGATGCCAAGGTTTCGTTAACGTGTGTGAGAGCCATCCTCATGTCGTGGAAAGAAAGTTCTGGTTTCATCACTTGCCAGCAACCATGGGGCAAATTCCTCTGACTTTGACTTCCAGGTGCTCGGTGTGTAAAATGGAAACACTGTCATTCAGGACTGTTTTGTGGATTAAATGACAAGCAGGATAGACTTGTGTTGTCTTTAGTCTTCCGATCCTTATATCAATGTCTCTTTCATCATTTTAATTGTTGAAGCTCTTTTGTGATAGATTCCTTAGGAGGAGCTCATGTGAACAATGCAGCCAAAGATTTTGCATGTTCATAAGTTTGTGTGAGGACTTTCTTCTTGAAGGTACATTTGGCTAAATATAAATCCTTGACTTACATTTCCTTTCCTTGAATGTCTTTAATGGATAACAGTGTTGTATTGTGACATAAGGCATAGCTGTCAGGAAGTCTGGTGACAATCTTACTTTCTTTTCCTTTTAAATGACTTGGTCTTTTTGTTTGGATACTCAAAGGATATCTTTTTCCTTAAAATCCAACTTCTTAAAATACATTTTGTTGTTGGTTTTTTGTTTTTTTTTAGTACATGGTTGGTTGGTTGGTTTCTTTTCATAGACTTTTGTTTTAGAGTGTTTTGGAGTTCACAGCAAACTTCAGCGGCAAGTACAGAGAGTTCCCATACACCCCCTTCTTCCACACGTGCAGAGCCTCCCTGACCATCACTCCCCAGCAAGAGTGGTGCACGTGTTACAGTCGATGAGTCGACATCGACACATTGTTATCACCCCAATCCATAGTGTACCTCAGGGGTTTAGTCTTGCTGTTGTACTTTCTGTGGAGTTTGACAAAAATTTACTGAACTTTATCCACCATTTCAGTATCATACAGAATAGTTTCCTGCCCTAAAAAATCCCTGTGTCCTACCTGACTATCCCTTCCTTCTCCCAAACTCGTAGCAACCACTGATCATTATACTGTCTCCATAGTTCTGCCTTTTCCAGAATGTCATATGGTTGGAATCACACAGTGTGTAGCCTTTTCAGACTGACTTCTATCACTTAGCAGGATGCATTTAAGTTTTCTCCATGCCTTTTCCTGGCTTGACAGCTCATTTCTTTTTAGTGCTGAATAATATTCCATTATATAGATATACCACAGTTTGTCAATAAAGGTTATTTAATAGGTTGTTCACCTATTGAAGAATATCTTGGTTGTTTCCAGGTTTTGGCAATTATGAATAAAACTGCTGTAAACATCTGTGTTCAGGTTTCTGTGTAGACATAAGATTCCAACTCATCTGAGTATATGCCAAGGAGCCCAATTGTGATTGTATGGTGTAAGAGTATATTTAGTTGTGTAAGAAACCACCAAACTGTCTTCCAAAGTGGCTGTGCCATTTTGCGTTCCCACCCATGTGGACTGAGGGTTCCTGTTGCTCCACATCGTTCAGCAGCATTTGTTGTTGTCACTGCTGTGGGTTTTAGCCACCATAATAGGTGTGCAGTGGTGTTACCTTGTTTTAATTTGCAGTTCCCTAACGGCATACGATGGGGAGCATCTTTTCATAGGCTTCATTGCCTTCTGTATCTTCTTTGGTGAGGTGTCTGTTCAGATCTTTGGTGCATTTTTTAATTGGGTTTGTTTTTGTTTTGGTTTGGGTTTTTTAATTCTTTTTGGTAACTATGTAAGGTGATGGATTTTTTTAAATATAAATTTATTTATGTACTTATTTATTTTTGGCTGCGTTGGGTCTTTGTTGCTGCACGCAGGCTTTCTGTAGTTGTGGCGAGTGGGGGCTACTCTTCGTTGTGGTGGGTGGGCTTCTCATTGCGGTGGCTTCTCTTGTTGCGGAGCTTGGGCTCTAGGCATGTGGGCTTCAGTAGTTGTGGCTCGCGGGCTCCAGAGCACAGGCTCAGCAGTTGTGGCACACGGGCTTAGTTGCTCCGCGGCATGTGGGATCCTCCTGGACCAGGGCTCAAACCCATGTCCCCTGCACTGGCAGGTGGATTCCCAACCACTGCGCCACCAGGGAAGTCCTGGGTTGTTTTCTTATTTTTGTTCTGAGAGGTTTTTTATGTATTTTGGTTAACAGTCCTTTGTTTTTATTTCATTTGTAAATATGTTCTCCCAGTCTGTGGCTTGTCTTCTCATTCTTCTGACAATGTCTTTCACAGAGCAAAAGTTTTTTAAGGTAAAAGAAATTAGCTTATTAAATGTCTTTCATGGATTGTGCCTTTGGTGTTGTATCTAAAAAGTCATTGCCAAACCCAAGGTCACCTGGATTTTCTCCTATGTTATCTTCTAGGAGTTTTATAGTTTTGAGTTTTACATTTAGGTCTGTAATCAATTGTGAGTTAATATTTGTGAAGAGTGTAAAGTTGTTTATTTGTCTGTGGATGTCCAGCTGTTTCAGCACCATTTGTTGCTAAGAAGACTGTCCTTTCTCCTTTGAATTGCCTTTGCTCCTTTGTTAAATGTTAGTTGACTGTACTTCTGGGCTCTCTGCTTGTTCCATTGATTTGTTTGCTGTTCTTTCATTAGTATCACACTATCTTGATTACTGTAGCTTTTAGTAAGTCTTGAAGTTGGGTAGTGTTACTTCTCCAGCTTTGTTTTCCTCCTTCAATGCTGTGTTGACTAATCTGGATCTTTGCATCTTTATGTAAACTTCAGAATCAGTTTGTTGATATCCACATAACTTGCTGGGAGTTTAATTGGAATTGCATTGAATCCATGTATCAAGTCAGGAAGAACTGACATCTTGACAGTATTGAGTCTTCCTATCCATGAACATGGAATATGTCTTCATTTGCTTAGTTATTCTTTGATCTTTTTCATTAGAGTTTTGTAGTTTTTTTCATCATGGTATGTTTTTTAATATGTAGTTTCCAGTCTTTTTGAGGAAAGTATTCTTGAATTATAGTTTTTTGAGTTCTTTATTCTGTTCCTTAAGTCTACTTCAGGGACTTCTAGGTATATTTTGGATCTTTTTTGCTTATCACTTTCTCTTGAATCCTTTCTGTCAATTATTTTCTTTAATTAAATTTTTTTTCTCGGGCTTCCCTGGTGGTGCAGTGGTTGAGAGTCCACCTGCTGATGCAGGGGACCACGGGTTCGTGCCCCAGTCCAGGAGGATCCCACATGCCGCGGAGTGGCTGGGCCCATGAGCCATGGCCGCTGAGCCTGCGTGTCCGGAGCCTGTGCTCCGCAACAGGAGAGGCCACAACAGTGAGAGGCCCGCATACCACAAAAAAAAAAAAAAAAATTTTTTTTTCTCCTATTTACCTTCCGTATCTCTTAAGACATTGTGTGTTTTGCTTATATGATCTTGTGTTTTTTCTAGAATCTTTATTTTTCAGATTTTTTCCTTCTTTGCTATCTTTCCTGAGCTCTATCAACTGCCTCATTTCAGATTCTTTTCTCACTGTAATTGTATTATATTGTAATTTATATTTTTATGTTGTTCTCTTACATCTTCTATGATGTTCCTAGTTTTTCTATTTGATCTTTAAGTAGTAGATTATAATTTTAATTTGTTTCATGGATTTTTATTATCTCTGGCCCACAGAGGACACTTGGTGTTGTCTGGAGACTTTTTGGTTGTCACTGATAAGGTTACTACAGGTATCTAGTGGGGAGAAGCCACACAGAGTGCATATTGTAAGAAGTGTTCTCCCAAAACAAAGAATTATCTGACCCAATAGTGCCAAAGTTGGGAAACACATCTATGAGGACATTATTCTACTTCTTTTTTTTTTTTTAATTAATTAATTTGGTTGCACAGGCTCTTAGTTGCTGCAGGCCGGCTCCTTAGTTGTGGCTCCAGGGCTCCTTAGTTGTGACATGCGTGTGGGATCTAGTTCCCTGACCAGGGATCGAACCCCGGCCCCCTGCATTGGGAGCACAGAGTCTTATCCACTGTGCCACCAGAGAAGTCCCCCTATTCTACTTCTTATTCTTTTTTTTTTCTGACAGTCACTTTGTATAGAATTTAACAATGATCCTTTTATGTTACTTATTTTCATGTGAAATTAGATTTGCTAAAATTTTAGAAAGGAAGAGTGGGTAAAAATATCTTTTCTGACTTCATAACTTGAGCTTCCTCTTCTGTTATTTTTATGACATGTTTAAAAACCATGGCCTCGTAGAGTCTGAGCTCTTCTGTCTTTGCTCCTTTCCCCCTCTTTTCTCTGTCCTTTGTTTCTGTTATCCCTGCACAGATCAATTTGGATTTTCTTTCCAGCGATTTCTCCTCAATGTGGAGCTTTGATCTCCAAGGGAACTTCAGGTGGTTAGTTTCGAGAATTCTTAGGAGCAGACTGCCCCACACTTTTTGACTTCTCCATTGGTCCTTCCTTTTAAATGAAAATTGGAATGTGTAAAAACACCTCCTGCTTTGGCTGCTCTCCTTAAATTGGCCCATCGTGCTTGCCTGTGAATACTTGCTGGCTTTTTGGGGTTCTGATCTGGGGTCTATCGGGTGCCCCATTGTTTCCCTCTGCTTTCTTTTGCACAGATGGTATTGCCACCTGAGTCTGGAGCTGACTGTGATTTGTCTCTGTTCACATGTGTTTTGGGAGTTGTGAGGTCACCTAGATTTGCTTTAGATGTTATTTGAGGGTGTTTGGTTCTCTTGGTTTTGTCTGTTTTGAGGAGGGGTTCAGGGAAATTAAAAAAAAATAAAACAAAAACAAAAAAAAACTATCTTCTTTGCTATCTTGCCAGAATTTCTCTATTTGGCTTTAAATATTTAAGCCATGGAGGATGTTCTCTAAAAATTTTTGTTGAATTTGACTATTCTTCCCTTCTTCACATGTAACACCTGTACTCTCTACCCAAGAAAATAATTCATGAGGGAAGTTTGCCTATAATTTTCCTTTTTTGTAAAGTGCTTATAGTGGTTTGGAATTAAGGTTTTCCTGACTTATTAAACAAGTGGGAAATGTCGACTGAAAAAAAAAAGCACAACCTAAAAGTTGAGAATTATGTTTTATTTGGTGAACCAAACTGAGGATTTAAACCCAGGACACAGCATCTCAGACAGCTCCGAGGGGCTGCTCCAAAGAGGTAACGGAGGAGCTAGGATATATAGGGGTTTTTGCAACAAACACCAGGTAGTCAGAACTTCAAAAGATTGCTGTTAATTCGAGAAAACCAGACATCTCAAGTTACGGAATTAAGCACTCTTCTATGTATGGGAGGATGCAAGAGTCTGGGCTCACTGAAATAATTATTTTTGATGTTTACCTTTTGATATGCACCTCAGCTGTGTGGGGCCAGAATCCTGTGTTTTCTCATCCTGAGTCCCCTCAGGGTGCACCACTGGGGAGGGGGGCGGAGGGGGAGGGGGAGTGGCTGCAGCAGTGACTGTTTGATGGGGGGGGGTCCTGTTTCTATCCTGAGTCTCCTCAGGGCTCACCTTTGGGGCAGCTGTAATGTGATGGCTCACTTTGTTTATCGATATGGCAGACAGCATTTATTATTGACAGAAACATTCCCATTTTGACTATATTCTGGAAAACTTTGTGAAAGATTAGTATTACTTTTTCCTTAAGTATTTGGAAGAATTCACCTGTGAAGCCATCTGGACTTGGTGTTTTCTCTGTGGGAAGATTTAAATCATAAACTTAATTTATGTTGTGATGTCTTTTGTGTCGGTGGACCATTTGCAAGTGTTTTGCATTTAATTTCCTAACAGTTTGGGGGTTTTCTAGTTATCTTTCTGTTGTTACTTTGTAGCCTGTGTTGTGGTTACAGAACATCATAGTGTACATGATTTCAGTCCTTTGAAATGTTTGGTACTTGCTTTCTTGCCCAACTTATGGTCTCTTTTGTAAATGTTTCATATGCATTTGAAAGGAATATGTATTTCACAGTTACTGTATTTATGTATGTATTGGGTTGGCCAAAAATTGCCTTTGGTTTTTACATAAAAATAAAAGACACATTTTTCATTTTTGCCAGGAGTTTTATTGAACAACCTATTCACCCTTTTGTTCAACTACCTTCTGCCATTTTTCAGGCAACTTCATAATTCCATGTTCCCAAAACTTTTTATCTTTTTGAGCAAAGGACTGTTCCAGGTGCCTTTTACAGTTTTCCAGGGAATTGAAATTTTTTTCATTATGAGAATTCTGTAAAGACCGAAATAAATGTAAATCCGAAGTTTCAGCGCCTGGTGAATACGACAGATGAATGAGAACTTCCCAACCAAGCTGTAACAGTTTTTGCCTGGTAATCAAAGAAACATGAGGTCTTGCATTATCCTGATAGAAGATTATGCGTTTTCTGTTGATTAATTCTGGGCACTTTTTGTCGAGTGCTGCTTTCATTTGGTCTAATTGGGGGCTGTACTTGTTGGAATTATTCATTTGGTTTTCTGGAAGGATCTCCTAATAGAGGACTCCCTTCCAATCCCACCATATATGCAACATCACCTTCTTTGGATGAAGACCAGCCTTTGATGTGGTTGGTGGTGGTTCATTTCACTTGCCCCACGATCTCTTCCGTTCCACATTATTGTACAGTATCCACTTGTCATTGCCCGTCACAATTTATTTTAAAAACGGAACATTTTCATTACGTTTAAGTAGAGAATCTCATGCGGAAATATGTTCAAGAAGACTTTTTTTAGCTTCACTTACATGGAACCCAAACATCAAAGCAGTTCACATAACCAAGCTGGTGCAAATGATTTTCAGTGCTTGATTTGGATATTTTGAGTATGTCAGCTATCTCCTGCGTGGTATAACGTTGATTGTTCTCAATTAATGTCTCGATTTGATCGCTGTCAACTTCAACTGGTCTACCCGACCGTGGAGCATCGTCCAGCGAGAAATCTCCAGCACAAAACTTCGCAAACCACTTTTGACACGTTCGATCAGTCACAGCACCTTCTTCATACACTGCACAAATCTGTTTTTGCATTTCAGTTGAGTTTTTACCTTTCTTGAAATAATAAAGCATAATATGCCGAAAATGTTCCTTTTTTTCCTTCCATCTTCAATATTAAAATGGCTACACAAAAATTCACCAATTTTGTTAAGTCTATTTTTATTTTTTTATTTTTTTGCTTGAGTAATGCTTGTGGAGTTGAATTTTTTTAACATCTTTATTGGAGTATAGTTGCTTTACAATGTTGTGTTAGTTTCTGCTGTATAACAAAGTAAATCATCTATATGTATACATACATCCCCATATCTCCTCCCTCTTGCGTCTCCCTCCCACCCTCCCTATCCCACCCCTCTAGGTGGTCACAAAGCACCGGGCTGATCTCCCTGTGCTACGTGGCTGCTTCCCACTAGCTATCTATTTTACATTTGGTAGTGTATATATGTCCATGCCACTCTCTCACTTCGTCCCAGCTTACCCTTCTCCCTCCCCGTGTCCTCAAGTCCATTCTCTACATCTGCGTCTTTATTCCTGTCCTGCCCCTAGGTTCCTTTTTTTTTTTTCAGATTCCATATATATATGTTAGCATACGGTATTTGTTTTTCTCTTTCTGACTTACTTTGTATGACAAACTCTAGGTCCATCCAGCTCACTACAAATAACTCAATTTCGTTTCTTTTCATGCCTGAGTAATATTCCATTGTATATATGTGCCACATCTTCTTTATCCATTCATCTGTCAATGTAGGTCTTTTTTTTTAAATGCACACTCATATGATAGCTGTCACATGCAATCTAACAAAATTGTTTTGAATGAAGTTAAAGACAACTAAGTGCTACTAGAGCCATCTTACGGGAAAAAAATGAACAAATCTTTTGGCCCACCCAATATATTCTGTGTTGTTTAATCATGATGTTTAAATCTCCTGTATTTTTAAGTGATTACTTGTCTGCTTGTTGTATCAGGTACTGAGTGAAGAGCATTAATATCTCCAAGTGTATGTGTGGATTTTTTCATTTTCTCCTTTTAAGTATATCGGTTTTTGATATTTATGCTTTGAAGCTAAGTTATTTAGTGCGTAGCAACTTAAGTTGTTGCCTTAAAGTGTTTAGATCATTGCATTGGTCTCTTTGTGCATCTTCCTGCTGCACTGACCATTTATTGTTATGACATGTCCTTTTTTTTTTTTTTTTTTTTTTTACGGTACGCGGACCTCTTACTGTTGTGGCCTCTCCCGTTGCGGAGCACAGGCTCCAGACGCGCAGGCTCAGCAGCCATGGCTCACGGGCCTAGCTGCTCCGCAGCATGTGGGATCTTCCCAGACCAGGGCTCGAACCCGTGTCCCCTGCACGGCAGGCGGACTCAACCACTGAGCCACCAGGGAAGCCCTGACATGTCCATTTTTATCTCTAGTAACATTACTTCCTTTAAAGGCTGCTTTATGTCCTATTACAGAGCTACACCAGCAAGCATTCTTTTGGTTAATGTTTCCTTAGTATATCTTTTTCTGTAGCCTTTTCTTTCATTTTCTCTGACTCCTTATGTTTAAATGTGTCTCTTATCTGAAATCTAGCCCCACAGTCTTTGTCTTTTTTTCAGAGTTTAATTTATTTACATATAATGTAGTTACTGATTTGCTTTAATTTAGGCTGTGTATATGTTTGTCCCTATATTTTTTTTATTTGTCCCATCTGTTCTTTGTTTCTTTATTGTTTTCTTCCTTTCATTATTTTCACTCCTCCTTTTGGATTAATCAGATATTTCATCTTTATCTTCTATTTGTTTTTTTTTGTTTGTTTTGTTTTGTTTTGTTTTTTTGCGGTACACGGGCCTCTCACTGTTGTGGCCTCTCCCATTGCGGAGCACAGGCTCTGGACGCACAGGCTCAGCAGCCATGGCTTGCCGGCCCAGCTGCTCCGCGGCATGTGGGATCTTCCCGTACTGGGGCACGAACCCGTGTCCCCTGCATCGGCAGGCGGACCCTCAACCACTGCGCCACCAGGGAAGCCCCTTCTATTTGTTTTTTTTTTTTTTTTTTTCTTTTTGCGGTATGCGGGCCTCTCACTGTTGTGGCCTCTCCCGCTGCGGAGCACAGGCTCCGGATGCGCAGGCCCAGCGGCCATGGCTCACGGGCCCAGCCGCTCCGCGGCATATGGGATCCTCCCAGACCGGGGCACGAACCCGTATCCCCTGCAACGGCAGGCGGACTCTCAACCACTGCGCCACCAGGGAGGCCCTATTTGTTTTTAATTGTACATTTTTCATTTGCCTTTTGTCATGGTCCTAAATATTACAATTTGCATCCTTGCTTAATTCTACCATAATGCTCATTTATATATACCTAAATTTAGTATTTATATCCCTTCTCAAACCATGCACAGTCCTGTTACCAATATTATTCTATTTATTCCCCTCTAAACCCTTTATGCCACTATGATTATTTTATTTTTATATCTTATACAGCTCATAAGGAGCGTCATTATTACTGTTGTTATTATGCTAAACAATCAATATATTTTTACATTTACCCCTATTCTATTCTTTACAGTGCTCTTTATTCCTTCCTGAAGTCACACACTTCCATTTGATATCTTTTCCTTTTAGTGTGAATAACTTCCTTTAGTATTTCCTGTAGTGCAGATCTGCTCTTCGTGAATTCTGTCAGTTTTTGTTTGTCTGAAAAGATTTTATTTCACCTCCAGGTTTAAGGAATATTATCACTGGGTATTAAACTCTAGGTAGATGGAGGGGGTGTTGGTTTGTTTTTGCTTTACTTCATTTTGTTTTTTGCACTTTAAAGGTGTCATTACATTTTCTTCCGGTATCCATAATGAGGTCAGTTTTATGTCTTATTTTTGTTTGTTTGAAAGCAATATATGTTTCTCTCTTAGCTGATCTAGTAGTTTCTGTTTGATTTTCAGCAGTTTTACCAGGATATGCCTAGGTAGAGTTTCCTGTGCTTTTAACCTGCTTTGGGCTTTCTCAGCTTCTTAAACCTGGAGGCTGGTATCTTTTTTGAGTTTGGGGAAAATTATGTCCCTTAGGTCCTCCTGTATTGGTTCTGCCCATTTGCTCTTCCTTATTTTGGACTCCAGTTACATATATTCGACCCTTTGAGTTTGTCACACATGTCTTCTGTGCTCTGTTCTGATTTTTTTTTTTTTTTTTTTTTTTTTGCGGTACACGGGCCTCTCACTGTTGTGGCCTGTCCCGTTGCGGAGCACAGGCTCCAGACGGGCAGCCTCAGCGGCCATGGCTTACGGGCCCAGCTGCTCCGCGGCATGTGGGATCTTCCCGGACCGGGGCACGAACCCGTGTCCCCTGCATCGTCAGGCGGACTCTCAACCACCGCGCCACCAGGGAAGCCCTGTTCTGCTTTTTTACCTTTTCTCCTTTTTGCTTCAGTCTGTTTAAATCTGTTGAGCCCTTTAGCATTTCACTGATTCTGTCTTCTGCTCTCTCTAACTGTTAAACGAATCCAGAGGGTTCCTAATATGATACTGTGTTTTTCAGTTCTAGGATGTCCATTTCATATTTTTTTATAGATTACAGTTTTCTGTTGAAAGTATTAATGGATTTTTCCATTTGGCCCATCTCTATTTTCTTGACCATATTAATCACTTATTTTAAGGTCCCTCCTTGATAAATCTTATAACTGAATCATCTAGATCTGTTTCTGTTGTTAGCTAGATCTGTTCTATTTCTGTTGTCTCTTTTTCTTGGTTTTCAGTCATTTTTTCCTGTTTCTTTGTTATAAACCATGCTTTATAACATAGAGCAATGAACTTTTTCTATAAATTGTTAGATTGTAAATATTCTAGGCTTTGTGAGCCCATATATACATATTCTCCTTCTTCTAAAAATTTTCTACAGCCCTTAAAAATGTAAAAGTTTTTCATAACTTTAGGCTGTACAAAACCACAGCACAGGTTAGAGTTTTTGTACCTGAGTTTTACAGTATTTGATTGGATGCCAGACATTGTGGATGAAAAATTTAATAGCCTCTGGGTAATGTTATCTTTCTTCAAAGAAGATTAAGTTTTCTTCTTAAAACTAAATAATGCCAGCAGATTACCTTGATACTGTTGAAGTTAGCTGTGGCCTGTTTGTCCCCAGGCGGTAGCTCTCGTTCCTACGCCTTGGTCTGCCTGAGACCTCCTCTCAGTGCTGATGATGTTTGTTCACCATGCCCTCCGCATTCCTGGGACCCAATCTCTATTATCCCTCCCAGCACCATCCAGCTGCTCATCTTTGCCCAGCACGTCACCCTCCTGGCTGCTGATTTGTGCTGGTTTGCCCAGAGTGTTGCTTGTGAATGAGTGCATAGTTTAGGAGTTAGCCGAAAATAGAGGGGATTTTTTTGTTGTGCTGAGGGGAACTTTTTGGTGATTTTTTCCTTGCAGTCTGGGTCACTTTGTAGTCGCAGACTTATTAGCCCAGTAAGACTTGCCTTCTGCCTGTGCTGGACTTAGGAAGTGCCCGCAGGGAAGCTGGGATGGAGTGGAGCTCATCCTACTGTTTTCTGCTGTCTGTTGTGGTCCAGTGCGCCCTGCCTACATCACTTACTCTCCAGTGCTTCCAAACAGCTTTTTAAATATTATTGTTGTTGTTCATCATTTATATTTATTTTCAGTGAGCAATTAATCCAATATGAGTTACACTGTCATGGCCAGGAAAACAAGTCCCTACATTTTTGTAAACTAACTTCTTTTTCCCGTGACTATAATAGTATATTTTCATTGTAAAACATTAGAAAATACCAAAAACTGTGCTGTAGAAAATTGAAATTACCTAGAACCTTGCTACCTAGAGATTATGTTCCTGTTAGTCACATAAATTTTGTTTTTATTTAAAAATCTAGTTCTCTTGTTATAAAAGTAATCTGTACACATAATTAAAAATGCCAAGTAGCTCTGGAAGTCTTTTACGGAAAACTGCAGTTCCTAGACCTCACGTGTCACCCTATTCACCACTTTCAGTCCTTTTAACTATGTGTTTTCTTATTTATCAACATAATTATAAACCGTATACCTATACTATTACCTCTTGATTTTTAAAAGCGTTTATTATTATTATTATTTTAGTTTTAGACATTATCTATGGACTTCCTACTTTGGAAGATAAGAATTTAGCTGCCTTTCCTCCATCTGTTTTTTTTCCCCGATCTCACCATATACAACTGTATTTCCTATCCCCAGATCCTCCAAATATACTTGTAATTTTGGTGAAATCATTGTACAGTGTTGGTATTACTTTGAACATGTATATTCTAATCAAAGCTGCGGTAATTGTACCATGACTACTTTTCTTTCTTGCACAATATTTTGTTTTCCCTTTAGTGAATAATTGCTTTGTTTTTCACAAACTTATTTCTAGTTTGTTGCCAGACTCTTCCCTAGATATGTTTACCTCTTCTCAGATCATCCAGATACATTAGGTATTATATGGGTCTAATCTTCGAACCATTTCTTTGGAATCCCCTCTGACCTGCTCCAAACCAGACGAGTTTTTCCTTTGACCTGCTGGAAAGATGTCATCCTGGCCTCTCCCCTAACCTGTCCTGATGTTAGATCTCTTATTGTCTGGAGTCCATGGCTTCTTTTTTCTTGATATATTCCCCCATTTTACTGGCATCTGTGGGACATGGGGGGCGGGTGTGTGTGTGTGTGTGTGTGTGTGTGTGTGTGTGTGTGTGTGTGTTGGAAATCACTGCTGTCCTGCGGTGTCCAATCTTCCCTCCTTCCTTTTTAGTACTAGTATCTTCCCATGCCCCCACGCCCACTTTGGATTTGGGTTAGCGCATGGTTGCCTAGGCAGAGACATCATTTCCCAGCTTCCTTTTGCAGCTGGGTGTGGCCATGGGAATAGGTTGTATCCAGAGTAAAATAGCCATTCATATGGCTTTTCATTCTTTTTCCAGCTTTATTGAGTTATGATTGACAAATTTTAAAAATTATATGTATTTAAGGTTTACAACATGGCGTTTTGTCGTAAGTGTACCTCGTGTAATGATCACCACGATGAAGCCAGTGAACATGCCCATCACCTCACATAGTTAGCATTTTGTGTGTGTGATGCGAACACTTAAGATTTACTTTCTTACCAAATTTCAAGTGTACTATACATTATTGGCAACTGTAATTAACCATGCTGTGTATTCGATCTCTAGAAGTTTATGCATCTTATGACTGAAGGTTTGTACCCTTTGCCAACATCTCTGCATTTTTCTCACCTCCCAGCCCCTGGCAACCACCATTCTACTGTCTGTTTCTGAGTTTGACGTTTTTAGATTCCAGTCATACGTAATATCATGCAGTGTTTGTCTTTTTGTGTCTGACTTATTTCACTTAGAATATATCTTCCAAGGATTTCCTTCATGCTTAAAGCTGAGTAATATTCCACTGTGTATCAATATATATACCACATTTTCTTTATTCATTCATTGACACTTAGGTTGTTTCCATGTCTTGGCTACTGTGAATAATGCTGCAGTGAACATAGGAGTACAGATACCTTGTCAAGATACTGATTTAATTTCCTTTGGATAAATACTCAGAAGTGGAATTGCTGGATCATATGGTAACTCTATTTTTAGTTTTTTGAGGAACCTCAGTACTGTTCCCTATAGTGGCCACACCAATTTACATTCCCACTAACAGTGCACAAGGGTTTCCTTTTCTCCACATTCTCATCAGTGTTTGTCATCTCTTCTCTTTTTGATAATAGCTCTATTAACAAGAGTGAGATGATCTCTCACTGTGGTTTTGATTTGCATTTCCCTGATTATTAGTGATGTTGAGCCACCTTTTCATATATCTGTTAGCCATTTATATGTCTTCTTTTGAGATACGTCTATTGAGTTCCTTTGCCGATTTTTAAATTGCTGTCATTAATTAATAATGGCAAAAATTTTTAATTTGTCCATCTTTTTGCTGTTGAGTTGAGTTACTTAAATATTTTAGATGTTAACCTGTTATCAGATATATAATTTGCAAATATTTTCTCCCATTCTGTAGGTTACCTCTTTATTTTGTTGATTTTTCCTTTGCTGTGCACAAGCTTTTACTCATGTAGACCCACCATTTTGTTTTGTTTTTGTTTGTGCTTTGGTGTCATATCGAAAAATTTCTTACTAAGATGCATATGCTCTTTTTTGAAGTGCCTATTCAAGTGTCTTGCCTATTTTTCCATTATGTTGGTTTCCCTTTGGTTTTTAGGAGTTCTTTGTATATTCTGGATAGAAGGCTTTTGTTAGTTACATGTGTTGTAAATATATTTTGTCTTTTAGTGGCTTGTCCTTTTAAACTTGTCCTTAAAAATGCCAACTGTAAAGAAAAGGATTGAATAAATTGGACTATAATAAAATTAACAACTTCTCTTCAAAAAATGCCATTTAGTAGAATGTTGAATAGAAGCGTCATGTTCTTGATTCAAGGGAGTAAATGTATCTATCATGTTAACTCAAGTCTTTTTTGAAAATACCCATTTTCAGATTAAGGAATTCCCTTCTAGTCTTGTTTTATAAAGAGTCATTAAATTTTATCTCACCCTTTTTCTGACTTAATTAAGATGATTGTATGATTTTCTCCTTGATTATATTAATGTAACAAATAACATTGATTGATTTTCAAATATTAAGCGGGACATGTCAGTATTATCACTTTTTTTTCATTGTTACCAATCTTACAAGTTAAGATTCCATTTGTGATTTTCTGATTGTGAGTGAATTTCATCATGTCACAGTCTTTTGGCCATTTTGCTTTGCTTCTCTGTAAATTGTGTGTATATTTTTTGCCATTTTTATATTACATTTCCAATTTTTTTTCTTGTGAAATTTTAATCTGGTATAAATAACCTTTATCTAGTATATCATCAAAGTTTTTTTCCACCCTCTGCTATTTCACTTATTTTTATGCTATTTTTGGCCATACAGAGTTTTTTTTTCTTTTTTTAAAATTTCATGCAAGTATATCTTTTATTTATATCTTCTGAATTTCCTTTATTGGGTGAAAAATTTGGCAAATCTTGGATTAGATAGATAACAGACATGTGTACACATGTGCATGCATGTACGTATATAATCTTTAACCTAGTTGGAATTCTAAAATATTTTCCTTGGTTGTTTTTATTTTACTTTTTTATAGTAGTATTTTTTTAATTAATTAAGTTATTTATTTATTTATTTTTGGCTGTGTTGCGTCTTTGTTGCTGTGCACAGGCTTTCTCTAGCTGCGGCGAGCAGGGGCTACTGTTCATTGCCGTGTACGGGCTTCTCATTGTGGTGACTTCTCTTGTTGTGGAGCATGGGCTCTAGGTGCATGGGCTTCAGTAGTTGTAGCACGCGGGCTCAGTAGATGTGGCTCACAGGCTCCAGAGTGCAGACTCAGTAGTTGTGGCACATGGGCTTAGTTGCTCTGCAGCATGTGGGATCTTCCCGGAGCAGGGCTCGAACCCACATCCCCTGCATTGGCAGGTGGACTCTTAACCACTGTGCCACCAGGGAAGTCCCGTCCTTGGTTGTTTTTAGATAATTATTATTCCAAGGAATTTTAAGTTCACTTTATCTAATTGAGTATTATGATTAGAATTGTATTAGATTTGTATATTGATTTTTGGAATTTTTTTTTCTTTAAATTTTTGGCTGCACCCCGCAGCATGTGGGATCACCAACCAGGGATCGAACCCGCACCGCCTGCATTGGAAGGCGGAGTCTTAACCACTGGACCACCAGGGAAGTCCCCATGATTTTTGGAATTTTTTTTTTTTTTTTTTTTTTTTTTTTTTTTTTTTTTTTGTGGTATGCGGGCCTCTCACTGTTGTGGCCTCTCCCGTTGCGGAGCACAGGCTCCGGATGCGCAGGCCCAGCGGCCATGGCTCACGGGCCCAGCCGCTCCGCGGCATATGGGATCCTCCCAGACCGGGGCACGAACCCGTATCCCCTGCATCGGCAGGCGGACTCTCAACCACTGCGCCACCAGGGAGGCCCTGGAATTTTTTTAATTTCAAGAATTTAAGTATGTCTTTCTTTTTGCACCAGTCTTGTTCTGTGTTTTTCAGTAACATTTTGTTTTGTTCATTTAAGTTCTAAAACCTTTTTTGGTAAATTTATTTTTATACAATGGGTATATTTTTGTCTTTATTATAATATAGATGATGTATTTTTCCATTTCCCTAGATTATTTCTAGTTAAAATAAAGCTATTCTTTCTGTTACCCAGCTATGTAAAATTTTATAGCCAGACTCCTTACTGAATTATTTCATTAAATCTATTAAGTTTTTTTCTTTGACATCGTAAATCTTATAAATGTGCAGATTATCTCATCAGTAATAAGAAATAGGGTTTTTTGTCCCGTATTTATTTGATTATTCCCTTTCCTTCTCACTGCATTGTTAGACCCTCCAGAGCAATCTTCAGTAATCATAGTGCTGTCTGGCATCCTTGTTCCTGGTTTTAATAGACATTGTTTTGTAGCAGAACATGGAGACTGAACGAGCAGAGCACAGATGTGACCTCTGTCCCTGTCACATTGTCGATGAGGCTTGGTGAAGGGAGGATGTTCCAGAACGTGGGCTGCACTGTAGTTCTGTTCTCATTGACCAGGAAGACGTAAGACGTAAAGCAGCTCACAAGCACCTGTGCACAACTGTTTTTCCTAAGGAGTTAACTGAACCAGGCAGTGCCTGCTAGCCCAGTGTTATATAAGGACATGGGCAACTCCAAGGCCCCACTTGACTTCAGTGATGATGAACTGAAGCTGGGGCCAGGGAGCAAGGCTCTGTGTTTTGCTCCAACTCTTCCAGCCACATGTGTTCAGACATGACAGGCAGAAGATGGAACTGATGTGGAGTTGGGGTTTTGCTGTGAATACCGTGAGTTGAGGATGTATGGAAGAGAGTGTTTTTAATGATGGGCTGTAGTTGGATTTTAATGGGGACGATGGGGAGAGAAACCATAGTAGGATCAGTTCATTTTAGGTCCTGGTCGAGTAACATTCTTTAGCGTTGGGGTAGTAGAGGGAGGTGAGTGGAAACACAGGATGTTGGGAATTAGAAGGTGAGGTATTTAACAGTGAGCTTTTTGAGGAGCTGTACTGAATGACAGGATCTCCGAGATGTGAGCATTGGAGTGACCGAGGGAGGGAGAAGAAAACATCATGGAGATGTACTGACCAGCCCAGATAGATACAGGAAGGCTTATTGCTGTAGACAGAAGTCCAGCAGATTAGCTAGGACAGAATGGGTGTTAGGGGGGCTCCCAGCAGTGAGCTGGAAAGGAGCTTCTCCAAGGAATGGATGGGACTGCCCTAGGCATCTTCCAGGTCACTGCAGTCATCTTTCTGAGCTGAATCCATCCTCTCCTGGTGTCACTTTAAAGTATGGGAAGTCTCTGAGCAATTACCAGAAACACACAAAAACAGTTCATAATTTTAAAAATATCATTTTGACATAAATATATCATTCTGACATTTATATATATATGTAAAAGTTTCATCTAAAGGAAAAGGCAGGGCTTCCCTGGTGGTGCAGTGGTTGGGAGTCCGCCTGCCGATGCAGGGGACGCGCATTCGTGCCCCCGTCCGGGAGGATCCCACATGCTGTGGAGCGGCTGGGCCCGTACGCTATGGCTGCTGAGCCTGCGCGTCCGGAGCCCGTGCTCCGCAGCGGGAGAGGCCGCGACAGTGAGAGGCCCACGTACCACAAACAAACAAACAAACAAATAAATAAATAAATAAAGGAAAAGGCAAGTAAGCCACCTTAGAAATGTATGTTAGCCACCTTAGAAATTTATTTTTGTTTATTTGTTTATTTTTGTTACCACTTGGTTTTTTTAGCTTTATTGACTATTACCAAGTTTCAGTCTGTTTCAAATAATTAAATACTGCAACTGGGACATTAAAAATACAAACGAGGGCTTCCCTGGTGGCGCAGTGGTTGAGAGTCCGCCTGCTGATGCAGAGGACGCGGGTTTGTGCCCCGGTCTGGGAAGATCCCACATGCCGCGGAGCGGCTGGGCCCGTGAGCCATGGCCGCTGAGCCTGCGCGTCCGGAGCCTGTGCTCCGCAACGGGAGAGGCCACAACAGTGAGAGGCCCGTGTACCGCAAAAAAAAAAAAAAATACAAACCAACATGCCAAAATAATTGTATTCTGAATGTTATGTATAATGTTATACATTTTATATTACATAAAGGGTTTTATACATAAAGATAAGATTTGATTTATGATTATTGAAAATTCAAAAATATGTTTGAACAAACATTCCTATGCATACATACACAATAACTCAACTGGGATAAACAAAACCATACATGAGTATGGTTATTAAAAAATAAAATTACATTCATACAACAATGGTAGAAATTGAAATCTCTTTTTATTAATTTGAGAGTATTATTACAAAATCATACACATATGAATGATGTAACCTAATTCTGTATATTTAAGAATCTTTATGCTTGACACTGAAATATGTCTCTATCCCATGGGAAATTTTTGATTTTAAGTTTTTTTATTTTAAGGGATTTTTATAATTCTTAATCATTAAAATGTCTATCCATGGGCATAATGCAGACCCAATCCCAGCAAATAGAAAAGCCATGCGGGTCAGCCATATCACATGTGTATTTCACCATAGTTTGAGAAGAATATCCTATTCAGTTGTACAGTTTGGTCATGCTTCATAGTCATGCTTGTCATCAGTGATTACAGATGAGGCACAGAGCTTAGAGCGGAATATATATTGCTGTAGAGAACTAGGTACTAGAGCAGCAGTATCACTGGGTGCTCATGTGGAGAACACCACCCAGACACGCTAAACTAGCTATTAAACTAGGTGTCAGACCTTCAAAAAGGTTAGTACACTGATGTGTACTAACTTGCCTTTTTTGTTTTGTTTTGTTTTTGCGGTACACGGGCCTCTCACTGCTGTGGCCTTTCCCACCGTGGAGCACAGGCTCTGGACGCACAGGCTCAGCGGCCATGGCTCATGGGCCCAGCCGCTCCGCGGCATGTGGGATCTTCCCGGACCGGGGCACGAACCTGTGTCCCCTGCATCATCAGGCAGACTCTCAACCACTGCACCACCAGGGAAGCCCCTAACTTGCTTTAATGCTGAAATGTCTAAGTTCAGAATACTTGTCAAGTGAGTTTTAGTACTATCTCACTTTTAAATTTAATGAGAACTGTGATTTTAAGTAAAGGCAAACATTTTTCTAAGTGATCTGAAAAGCCTGAAAAACAATGTCTTTATAACAAAAATGCCTTTCCAATTTGACTTAAGTGTGGCTATCGTGTGCCTTAATCGTTTATTAATTTCTAGTACATTACAGAACGTACCCAGTAATTACCTGCTGTAATAATGAACTTTGTTCTAAGTGCTGTTACAGATAAAATTCAAGTCACTTTGAGAACGTAGCATGATTTTTCATCTTTTTGTTGTTTCAGAGATTTCTCCTCAAGGGGAGGAGTGCAAACCCTTAATTACTGGAGAAGAAAAAATAAAATGTATTTCACCTGAAATGAACCCATCAGCTACTGTTGATTCTTCTGTTGAGACAGACAGTCCAAACTTTAGTAAGCCATCTCCACAGACGGCATTGAAACCAGAAGGAAATTTGGATGGTATGTTTTAATGGGGCAAAATGAGATTGATTTGATTTAATAATACTTTAATGTCTTCTTTATGAACAGATCTTCAAAATATGTATATATGTTTGGGTGATTCATCTCAAATTAAGTTCACTCTTTTTTCTAGTAACTGGCCTTTTTTTTTTTTATCGCCACATAGCAAATCACCCCAAAACCTAGTGTTAAAAGAACAGCCATTTTACTCTGTCTCCTGATTTTGTGTGTTAGGAATTGAGTCAAGGCCTGGCTCAGCCATGTGCTTTTCTAATCCATGTGCTCTTGTCTCTGTGATCATCTGGTCTCATGGGTCCGAGAGGGCTTACCTGGTGTCCTGACAGGTGCAGCTCAGAGGCTGGGCCCGGCTCGCCCCTTCCTCTTCATGCGGTCTCCAGGCCTTTCTATGCACTCTTTCCAGCAGGGTGGTCTGACGTCTCACAGGGCTCCCAGATCCCTAGGTGGAAGCCGCTTGTACTGTAGAAGCCGCTTGTACTTGTAGAAGCTTTGTCATGGCAGCACCCCACCTTCAGATATGAAATTCTGTCTTGCTTATCTAGTGCTACAAAGCAGATTACTCCCCAAACTTAGTGACTTAAAAGAACTGTTTTGTTTTATCTCACACTTTTGTGCATAAGGAATTGGGAAGATTCTCCTCCTCCTTGTGGCATCAGCTGGCATCGCTCAGTGGTGTTGGGCTGTCAGCTGCGCCTCCTTGGAGGGTGGGAGATGGTGTCACTCCCACTTGTGGCGTCTCGGCAGCGCTTGGCTGGGCCTGTTCCGCTGCGTCCCGCCCCTTAGCTTAGTGTCAGGGCCTTGCCATGTGGTCTTTGCAGGATTGTTAAACTTCTTTCATTGTGGCTTAGGCTTCCAGATTCCAAGGTGGAAGCTGCCAGTTCCCTTCAAGGCTGGACGTGGAACTGGCTTACAAGACTCCAGCTGTACTCAGCTGGTCCAGGCGATCTCACTGCCAGGGCAAACTCAAGGAGAGGGGCAACAGAGTCCCCTCTGGATGAGAGGAACGCTGGACACCTTGTTTCATGTGTGGTTGTCTTTAATTCACCATAGCAACTTAATAGTTATGTAAATAGTCTTATTCATTATACTCATAGTTAACACGTACCTTACGCCTTTTCTTAAAAAGAAACAAAGAAAAACCCTGTTAGGCATATAATAGAGGCTGTATAGCCTAGTGCAAGAGTTGGCAAACTTCTACAGAGAGTCACGTAGTAAATATTTTCGACTTTATGGGCAGTACATTGACAAATCTCGTTTGTAGAATGAGTCATATTGATAGGGCTTAAGGTTCTAGAGAACAAATACTCATTAAAAAAAAATTTTAAGGATCCCCCTCCCCCAATTGCTTACCTTGTATGCATGACCAAAAAATCATTTGAGTAAAAGATAAGAACTTTAAAGATTGGTTACAGTACCAATCATCTTTCTAAACTGGACAACTGATTGGAAACTTTTAAAATACAGAAGGAAAGAGTATCTGGATTTTAGGGAAAAAAGCGGTGGTCATGGTGGCTGAAATAAGAATTGGAGAAGAAAAAGAAAAGCTAACAAATGAAGACAGAAACCGTTTCTCATTACTATTTACTTCCAGGAACTATCACCCAGATGAAAAATGAGCCACTGCCAGAAAACAGAGGTAGTACCCTGGTTGTTAATTGTCTGAGAGTCTAGGAAAATAGATTTAGTGCACTCCAATTATGTTCTCAATATCATTGTAAAAGTCCAGGTAATGGGATGTTAGGTGTTTTTTTGTTTGTTTTTTTTGATGATTGAACTTTCCCATCAGTTACTAATCAATGATATCTTCTCCCCTTCCATATTTCTAACCACAGATAGTGTTGTTCTTTAAACTAGTTTTTATACCTTCAAGAAAGCAATTTACATATTACTGAAATTTTAATGAAAATTTTTTATAATAATCAAAATACAGTGTACTGTATTTCTTTGGGGTATTTTTATTGCAGTGAAAATACAAAAGGAAGTCTGTTATTTCAGAAACAACTAGAGAGTCAACACAGTAAGATTAAAGATCTTTAGATAAAATATTAAATTTTTTGTGGTAATTACTATTAATACTTTAGCCTAAAACTGGGTATGATAATTTATAGGAGGTTTATTCCATTTTCTCTAAATGGATTTTGCTTTCAGACCTCTTTCTTGTTATGTTTTGCCGTGCAGAGCCTGATGACTTGGAAGCAGAATTTCTGCAGGAGCCAAGTGGAGCAGACGGGGATGGTGGCTTGCCATGCCCTGTACTCGACGTGTGGGTTAGTGAGATTAAAGAAGCAAAGGAGGCTGAGTACGTTACCTCTTTCTTACATTTCAAAACCTGGTCCCTTTCTGTAATACCTTTTAAAGAAATAGTGTAACAACCCAATATTATATTAAATCCTATTATAATACCTTATAAAAATAGTTTAATTTGGGAATAGATATTACATTCATGTGGTTCAGAAATCCACAAGTATATAAAGATAAACAGTGAAAAGTCTCTTTCCCACTTCTATCCCCATCCAGCAAATTCCCACTCTCTCCTCTTTCCAGACATGTTTGATAGTAATGAATATTAACATAAACAGAAGCAGAAGTGAATATACAGTCTCCCTCGCTTTTAAATACAGTTGTTAGTATAATGTACACATTTTTTATTTTAGTCAGTAACCTGGGAATTTTTTCATACTAACACACAGAGGGCTTCCTCTTTTTTTGTTATTTCATGGCTATGTAGTAGTCCATTGTATGAATATACTATAACTCTGATGAGTCTCCTACAGTAGTTGATACTACAAATGATGCTATAGTGGATAACCTAAATAATAAGGGTATTTTGCATGTATATAGTACAGTCATCCCCCTTTATTCAACAGGGTTTCACTCTTCATGGTTTCAATTACCTGCCATCAACCACAGTCCCAAAATATGAAATGGAAAACTCCAGAAATACACATTCATAAGTTTTAAATTGTGTGCTGTTCTGAGTGGTATGATGACATATCCTGCTGTCCTCATGTGTCCTGTGCAGGATGTGAACCATCCCTTCATTCAGCGTGTCCACACTGTGTGTGCTACCTGCGTGTCAGTCCCTTAGTAGCCGTCTAGGTTATTAGGTCTGCTGTCTGGGTGTCCCAGTGCTCGTGTTCATGGGACCCTTGTTTGGCTTAATAACAGCCCCAAAGCACAAGAGTAGTGATGCCAGGAGTTCGGATGTGCCAAAGAGAAGCCACAAGATGCTTCCTTTAAGTGAAAGGTGAAAGTTCTCGACCTAACAAAGAAAGAAAATAATCGTATACCTGAGGTTGCTAAGGTCTATGTTAAGAACGAAACTTCTATCTGTGAAGTTGTGAAGATGGAAAGGGAAATCTGTGCTAGTTTTGCTGTCAAACCTCAAACTGTAAAAAGTTACACCTACAGGGTGTGATAGGTGCTTAGTTAAGATGAAAAGGCATTAAATTTGTGGGTAAAAGGCATGAACGGAAAACATGGTTCGGTTCTGTCCATGTGTCAGGCATCCACTGGGGGTCCTGAACTGTATCCCCCTGTGGGTAAGGGGGGACTACTGTGTATCTGGAGGATAGAGGCAAAGCAGTATGATTTTATAAATGCAATTATTATTCACCCCAGGGATTGTACTAGTTTATGCGCTCAGAAAGAATGTATGAAACCTCCTGTTTTCCCCACAGCCTTGCCAAACTTTTATTACCGAAGTTTTTGATTTTTGCAAATCTGATAGGTAAAAAGTAGTATCTCAGTTTGGGGTCTTAGTTTATCTCTTTTTATTAGTAAAGTTGAGCACATCTTTTCAGATGTTTAAGTCGCATTTGTATTTCCTTTTCTGTGAATTCCCTGTTTACATCTTTGACCCATTTTTAAAATTTGGTTGTTTGGTCTTTGATAAATTGGTAAGAACTCCTTAAATATTAGAGATATTTGCCTTGGTTATTATGTGAATTGTAACTATTTTTTCACTGTTGGTCACTTATGTTTTATTTTATTGCCATGCAGAAGTTTCTTGGTTGTTTGTTTTTACATTGTCATGTTTACCTGGATTTTGATAGTTATTTAGAGAAATTTTGTTTTCTCTAAGGTTATCAAAGAGTATTTCAGTCTTTCTTCTGGTACTTTTCATGTAGGTGCTTCTTACATTTACCTCTTTGATCTATTTGGAATTTATCCTGGTGTCCATGGACTCGGTTTTTCTTCCAGATGGCTACACAGTTGTCGTAACTCCATTTATTAAGGAGCCCACCTTTCCTGCACAGATTTAAAATGCCACTTTTAATATGTACTGAATTTTCTTAATTCTTTGGGTTCATGCTTGTACTTTATTTTCCTGTTCCACTGATCTTTGTTCAGTGTGCTGGTACACACTGTTTTAATTAAAATGTAAAAGATATTTTAAGATCATGTAAGGCTTATTCACTTTCCTCGCTCTTCTTGCCTGTATAATTTTTCATCTGAATTTAGAACTTATTAAATTTAGCCCACCTTCCCTCACATAAAAAAAAATCAGTTTATATTTTATCGGGACGCTATCATAAATTAATGCAGGACATGAACATGCTGTGTGTGTTCTTCCTGTCCAAGAAGAACAGAATAGGCCTTGTTTTTTGATCAGGTTGGGAGTTTTCTTTATCTAGGCTTTGTGCTTTTATGGGTAAGCTTATTCCTAGCTTTATTATCTTTTGTTTGGTGTTATAAATGGTGCCTATTCCTCTGTGAGATCTTGTGACTAGAAGGTTGTATATATGAAAGCTGTGGATTTCTTTATATTGATTTTGTACCCCACCATCTTACTGGTATCTACTATTGTTCATGATAGATTTTCAGTTGACTCTTTTGTACTTTTCAGATATACAGTCATATCATATGAAAATAATGATGGCTCTATGTCCTTCCAGTTTTTGTTTTTGTTTTTACGGTAGGCGGGCCTCTCACTGTTGTGGCCTCTCCTGTTGTGGAGCACAGGCTCCGGACGCGCAGGTCCAGCGGCCGTGGCTCACGGGCCCAGCTGCTCTGTGGCATGTGGGATCCTCCCAGACCGGGGCACGAACCCGTGTCCCCTGCATCGGCAGGTGGACTCTCAACCACTGCGCCACCAGGGAAGCCCTTTCCAGTTTTTTTTAACACTCGTTTCTTTCTCTCCACTTCCATTGCTTAGTACACCTTTTATACAGTGTTAAATATTGGAAATAGGGCTATCTTTGTCTTGTTCTTAATTTCAGTGAAATGATTCTAATGTTAACCCTCGTTAGGCATGACTATAATTCCTAGCTCAGATCAGTATTTACTCGTATTTTACTGGCTAAAAAAGGAGTGTATTTTGTCAAATGACCTTTCGGTATCTATAGAACCATTCGTATAATTGTTTTCCTTTATCTATTGGTATAATGAATTATATTAATAGGTTACCTAATATTGAACTATCCTGCATACCTTAGTGAACTCTACTTGGCCATGATGTGCTACTATTTTAATGTGCTTCTGTTTGCTAATGCTTCATTTTAGGATTTTTGCATTAGTGCTCTGGAGAGTCATCTGAAGTTCCCTTTCGTCGTGGGAAATCACTGTTGTATTTTGGTGTTCTTTTTATCTTCCTTCTTAAAAACTAATTGGAAGTTCCTTCCTTTGCTGGGCTTGTAACAGGGATTGTCAAATGTTTTCTGTAAAGGGCCAGATTGTACACTTTTTTGGCCGTGTAGACCGTATGGTCTGTGATGCAGTTGTTCGATTCTGCCTTTGTCCTGCAAAAGCAGCCATAGGTAACACATGAGCAGGTGAGCATGGCTGCTCCGGTGCCACTTTACCTGTGAAAACAGGAGGTGGGCTGGACTTGGACATGGATGCAAAGCTGTACGAGCATGTTTACTGCAGGAGAGTCATAGGAAATCATTTGAAATAGTCTAAATAATCATTGATATGGAAGTAGCTAAAATACTGTTCTCAGTATACTGCATAGTGGGTATGCAGCACTGAAATAAAATGGAGCTCTATGTATTAATATGGAAATATGTCAAAATGTTGAATGATTAACAGAATAAAATTATATTGAATAAAAAACATTTCCATATATTAGAGCAATGCTATGGTAGTCCTATCAAAATTATTATCTATCCTTAAGTGAATATACATGTGTGTAAATTTAAGGGAAAAGTATGGTAAGATGTACACAAAACTGATAACAGTAAAGGCAACTGGGAATTGAGTGGTTAGGGGACTCCTAAAAGAATCACTTTTTTTAAATTAAGGTAAAATTTATGTAACATAAAATTTATCATTTTAATCATTTTAAAGTGTACAATTTGCCACTATATGGTTCCAGAACATTCTCTCAACCCCAAAGGAACCCCTGTGCCCATAAGCAGCCACTCCCCATGTTCCCCTCCCCCAGCCCCTGGCACCACTGATCTGCTTCTATCTCTGTGGATGTGCCTATTGTGGATTTGACATTTCCTGTGGAACGGTACAGTGTGTGGCTTTTTGCATCTGGCTTCTTTTACTTATCATACTGTTTGCAAAGCTTATCTGTGTTTTAGGATGTATCAGTTCTTCATTCCTTTTTATAGCTGAATAATATTCCATTATATGAATATACCCTATATGTTTATCCATTGAGCAGTTGACAACAGTCAGCAGATGATGGTGGGTCATTTCCAGAGTTGCTTCTTCCTTTTGGTTCTTTTGAATAGTACTGCTATGAACATTGTGTACAATTCTATGTTTGCACACCTGTATTCAGTTCTTTTGAGTATACATATTTAGGAGTGGAATTGCCACAGCATATGGTAATTTTATGTTTCACTTTTTGAGGAACCAAGGAACATTACATTTCAAATGAAGAAATGTATTACTTGTATGATTAAAAATAAAGAAAAACTTTTAGAAATAAAAATAGAAAATTGCTCAAAATTTAAAAGTGAAAAAGTAAAAAATTATTTAAATTTGAAATGGACTAAAAAGTACTAGCAAAATTAAAACTGCCTTATAAACGAAAACCCCAGAAATAAATTACTGGCAACTTTTTCAATATATTTTTCTAGTTTTTACATTTTTGTTAAAAAATTAATACATCCATTTAGTTCCCAGCATGTATTGAGATAAAAATTGAGAGTCCTTCTTTACATAAATCAGTTCATTCCCTTTAAGGGTTAAAATGTTTTTGTGCATATTATTCTATTCCTTTTACTGTGCTACCCAGCATTTTTTCAAATCCTAACATCATTTAATATAAATTGGTCTGAAAATTGCTTACTTAATAACATACCTTGACTGTCATTCCATATCTGGTTATACAGATCTCTACTTCATTTTTTAAATAGCTGTATAATATTTCATAGTGTATATCATCATTGTTTTCTATTCTCTGATATTAAAGGGCATTTTGATTGCTTACAGAAGTGGTTCTCAAACATTGCAACATTTTAAAACAACTGTCTCAGCCTTATCCCCCAAAGTTCCTGATTCACAGGACTAGGGCAGGGCCTGAGGATTTGCATTTCACACAGGTCTCCATGTGTTGCTGACGTCTAGGGGCTGCACTTTGGGAACCACTGGGATGAGACTGTCGAGCCTGGTTGTTGTGAATGAGCGTGACTGGTGAAGGTTTGAATGGCTGAAACATAGGATTGTGCTTATGAGAGACGGTGTGTGTATAAGTGAGACGAGTGTTCAGAAGAGGCATCACAGGGCTCTCGTGAACTGTCTTCCACTCTTTTTGTTTCTCCCGCTCTTTTGTATTTGAGAGTGTTTTTATTTCTAGTAAACCATGTTTTCCTAACTGGTGTTTCTATTTGTGGCAGGTTGGAAGATAGGATCACCATTGAGCAAAATGAAGTTTCTGAAGATGGAGCCCCGAGGAGCATGGATCACCTTAGTGAAGTTCATGTAGGTGAGCATCACTGTATTGGCCTGATTACTTTCTGGAAGGTCGTTAGCACTAACCTGTTCTATTTGGACTCTATATTAATAGAGAGCATAGCTAACCACTAACCTTAATTATCTAAAAAATATAATAGGCATAGAGCACTGGACTCCACATTTATTTTTTTATTATTTTTTTTGAAGCATAGTCGATTTACAATATTGTGTTAATTTCAGGTGCACAGCATAGTGATTCATTTTTTTAATTTGCAGATTAGATTCCATTATAGGTTATTACAAGATATTGGGTATTGTTCCCTGTGCTATATTTGTTGGTTATCTGTTTTATGCACAGTAGTGTGTATCTGTTAACCCTGTACTCCTAATTTGTCCTTCCCATTCCCTCTCCCTTTCGGTAAACACAAGGTTGTTTTCTATGTCTGTGAATTTGCTTCTGTTTTGTACATAGCTTCATTTGTATTATTTTTTATATTACACATATAAGTGATATCATACAGTATTTGTCTTTCTCTGCCTGACTTATTTCACTAAGCATTATTTTCTCCAGGTCCACGTTGCTGCAAATGGCAGAATTTCATTCTTTTTTATGGCTGCTGGCCTCTGCATTTATAAGCCTGTATTGCTTGGCAATGTGGGCAGTGTAACTTTTTGGTCAGTTATCTTACTGAATGTTCAAAACAAAAAGAATTGCTTGCCAAAGCTAAGCCAGTATCTCAGGACATTAAATAAGTGGTCTTCTTATTTCTAATAGTATTAATTAAAATATAAGAAGTACAGTTTTTTAATATCTAATCTATAGGAACAAAGATAACCTGGAGCTACTGAGTGTTTAAACAGTACTTTTTCACATGTCCTTGCATTTGTGTCACATTTTTGAACTTCTGTTATAATGGAAGAATTTAACAAATTAAATCTCCTTTCTGAAAATAAAACATACCTGGTTAAAGATTATTTATAAGGTAATAAAATCACATATATATTTGATTTTGTTTTTCATGGAGTTTTTTCTATGATTCATGTTAAATAGTATACTTTTTCAGTATCACTGAGCACATTGAGTACTGTATAGACTTGTCATGTAATCTTTCCTTTATTCCACAGAACCTGGAGTGGATGGTTCTCCACACTCTGAGTGTGATGTAGATGAATCTATGCAACCAGAACCATTTTTCCATAAACACTTGAAAGCAGCCTCTCAAGTCCAGTCAGTCCTCTGTTCACCAGAAGAATCCTCTCCACTTCGATCTCACTCTGGTTTACCACCAAGAAAGAAAAAACAGAATTCCTTGCTGATTGGACTTTCAACTGGTCTATTTGATGCCAACAACCCAAAGGCAAGTACGCTCCTCAGATGGAAAACGTTATCCATTTGATAACATTTCACATTTACTATTTTTCTTTGATAAGCTATAATATTGAGTTTTAACCCCTTAAAAACACAAACACATACACACGGAAACACACTCATCAAAACAAACAGAAACAAGAAAAACCCTCCATCTTCTCTCCAATACTGAAAAGAAATTGCCATGGAGAGTACAGCTAGGACAAAGGCTGCCTCACTGGCTCCACGTGCAGGGTCTCTTCATGGGGTCTACTTTCATTTGAGCAGAACATCCCTCTTACATCCTCTTATTCTCTCCCCCTCTCCCATTCCCAACCCAGATTCCATTTTTAGTATTAGACTAAGCTTGAGCATTATGTCTTAAAGGGATAGAAGTGCCATGTTGCCTAATTTGTACCTAGGAAGATTAGTAGATGTGCATCTGCACTTTCTGGTAAAAGTTTTCCAGACCTCTTATCTTTTCTCACTCTCTGTTTTAAAAATATGTAACCAATTTTTTTCTTATTAAGAGATTAGAACATTATAGAAAATTTAGAAATGTAAGTAATCACATATCATTTTGTTATATTACTTTTCATATATGTAATTTTTACATATATGTAACTTCTTAACATAATAGGATATTATGCATACTCTTTGTAACCAGCTTTTCTATTTAGTACATATTATAAAATTATTACAAATATTATTTTTACAAAAACAGCATTTTGTCATATTGTCAAATATTCTCTCATATCCTTCTGAATGGCAACAAATTCCATTGTTCTGCTATATCATGCTTTCTTTAATCTGTTTTTATTGTTGGGCCTTTGGATTTCTATTTTTGTTTTGTTATAACCACGTTCAGCTGTATCTTTGTTCATATCCACGTTATTTCCATAAAATAAATTTCTGTAAGTGTAATTCAAAAAGGTATATTGTATGATGTCTGATTTTCCTTCAAGAAACATTGTGTAGTGCTGTAAATAGTATGTGAGAGTTCATACTCTAAATAACACCAACTATTATCATTTACTTAAAAATTGTGTGTTTAATGAATGAGTAATGGTATCAACTCTTTAAAGTTTATCTTTCTGTTTTTACCAGTGAGTTGAACATTTTTCATATATTTAACTCTGCATATGAATGAATTACCTGAATTCTCTTGTCCTTAACTGTTTTTAAAATATGTTTTCAATGAAAAAATGATTTTCAGTTTAATTTTCCAGATGGATCTGTTTTTACTTTGTGGAGTATTTTCTTATGATTTTCTTAAATGTAGAGACTGCTAAATTCTCTCACTTATCTGATAGCATTCAGATTTTCAAAGGTGTAAACTTAGTGTATCCTTGGTGGGCAGAAAAGGATCACTGTATGATTCATGTGCTTACTTTTTTTTGTTGTTGTGTTTTTGTTTTTGTTTTTTGCGGTACGCGGGCCTCTCACTGTTGTGGCCTCTCCCGTTGCGGAGCACAGGCTCCGGACATGCAGGCTCAGCGGCCATGGCTCACGGGCCCAGCCGCTCCGCGGCATGTGGGATCATCCCGGACCGGGGCACGAACCTGTGTCCCCTGCATCGGCAGGCGGACTCTCAACCACTGCACCACCAGGGAAGCCCTCATGTGCTTACTTTTGTCGTAAAGGTGTATAGCTGTCTTTATCCCAGAGCTTTTTAATAACTTACTGTCTATAAAAGCTAATGGACTTTTAACTGAATAATACATTTGATTACTTGATTTCCTTTCATGACCTTAGTTCAGCCTTAGTAGTTCTGTAGAAGTACTTACTCTGGACTTACAGCAAAGCAGATTTCATGTAGAGGGAGGGAACAAGAAAACTCTCTGGAAAATCATAGCAGTCTATAGCCATTTAAGGCAAGGACAGAAAGCCATGCCTGCCTATCCCATAAATTTCTGAGACCATGAGAGTTCATCACTGTGCCAAAATAGTAAATAATCATTGTTCATAATGGTGGCTTTGAATCATGAAGAAAAGGTGAGAACTATTTATAAGCATTTATATAATCCGTTTACTAAAATGGGATAATTTAACCTCCTACAGAGATTTTTGTTAAAAGTTATTTTTTTTTTAATGTTAAGTCATACTACTTCTGTCCTTTTTTTTATTAAAGGAAATCCTTCTTGAGCTTTGGATCCTAACCTCCCTCACCTTCTTAAAGAAGTCACTCTTTTACTTTTGCCCTCCAGCCTGCATCATGAACGTCTTTCTCTGTGGTGGGTTATTCCCACAGGACACCTGCTCTAACAGGTCCCATCATAAATGGCAAACTTCCCGTAAGCACACGTCCTCCCCCGCTCCCACCCCACTTCTCTTTGTTGTATTTTTGCAGTGTCCCTGCCACTCACTTCACAGTACATTCCAGTGTGGTTGTCAGCCCACTTCTCCACTGAAGCTGCTCTTGCCAAAATCACCAATTACCAGTACATTATCAAGTTCCCTGTACCTTTTTCTCTCACCTTTCTTGACTTTCCTTTCAACAGAGTTGATATACACCTTCTTTTAGAATCATTTTATCTGGAGGCATCCTGCGTATCGTACTTTCCTGGTTCTCCTCTGCATTCATTGTCCCTCTCCGGTTTCCTTTGCTGCAGCCGCTCCTACTAACAGATCTCCTTAAAAGAGTATAGATTCTTCTGTCGTTGGGTGAATTGTTCTGTAAATGTCAAGAATTAAGTCCAGTGGTGTTGCTCGTGTTTTCTTTATCTTTTTTTTTTTTTTTTTTTTTTTGCGGTACGCGGGCCTCTCACTGTTGTGGCCTCTCCCATTGCAGAGCACAGGCTCCGGACGCGCAGGCTCAGCGGCCATGGCTCACGGGCCCAGACGCATCGTGGCATGTGGGATCTTCCCGGACCGGGGCACGAACCCGTGTCACCTGCATCGGCAGGCAGACTCTCAACCACTGCGCCATCAGGGAAACCCATGTTTTCTTTATCTTGACTGATTTTTTTGGTCTACATTAACTATTAGTTGCTGAGAAAAGAAGATTGAAATTTTTAACTATACTTGCATAACTATCTATTTCTCCTTTCAGTTCTGTCAACTTTTGCTCCATGTATTTTGAAGCTCTGTTACTGAGTGAATAAGAATTTAGTATTGTTCTGTCTTCTGGGTGAATCGATAACATTTATTCTTATGAAGTGTCACTCTGGAATAGTGTTGTTCAAGTCTTCTGTATCCTTTTTCTTTTCTTTCTACTTGTTTATCAATTACTGGGAAAGCACTGTTGACATTTCCAGTCCAATTGAATGTAAATTAATAATATTTATGTCTTCTTTATAAATTGACCCCTTTATCATTATGAAATGACTCACTTTATCCCTGATCCTATCACCTTGTTCTGAAATCTACTTTGCCTGGTTTTAACATAGCCATTCTAGCTTTCTTATGCTTAGTGTTTATATGGTATATATTTTTACATCCTTTACTTTTTTTTTTTAATATACATTTATTTATTTATTTATTTTTGGCCTTATTGGGTCTTCATTGCTGTGCGCAGGCTTTCTCTAGTTGCGGCGAGTGGGGACTACTGTGTGTTGTGGTGCGCGGGCTTCTCATTGCAGTTCCTTCTCTTGTTGCGGAGCACGGGCTCTCAGCACGTGAGCTTCAGTAGTTGTGGCACACGGGCTTAGTTGCTCCGCGGCATGTGGAGTCTTCCTGGACCAGGGCTTGAACCCGTGTCCCCCTGCATTAGCAGGCGGATTCCTAACCACCGCGCCACCAGGGAAGTCCTACTTTTTTTTTTTAATTAATTTATTTACTTTTGGCTGCATTGGGTCTTCGTTGCTGCACACGGACTTTCTCTAGTTGCGGCAAGTGGGGGCTACTCTCCGTTGTGGTGCGCAGGCTTCTCATTGCAGTGGCTTCTCTTGTTGCAGAGCACGGGCTCTAGGCGTGTGGGCTTTCAGTAGTTGTGGCATGTGGGCTCAGTAGTTGTGGCTCGCAGGCTCTAGAGCATAGGCTTAGTAGTTGTAGCACACGGGCTTAGTTGCTCTGCGGCATGTGGGATCTTCCCAGACCAGGGTTCAAACCCATGTCCCCTGCATTGGCAGGCAGATTCTTAACCACTGCACCACCAGGGAAGTCCCTACATCCTTTACTTTTAATCAAACTAATTTCATATAGACTTC
Organism: Mesoplodon bidens; assembly: GCF_964165515.1. NCBI lineage: Eukaryota > Metazoa > Chordata > Mammalia > Artiodactyla > Ziphiidae > Mesoplodon > Mesoplodon bidens. The sequence goes on from NC_138162.1 coordinate 116,959,153, forward strand.
TTGTAGTTGTCATGTAGTTGAGTCTTGCTTTTTAACATTCTGACAGTCTTTTAATTAAAGTAGTTAGACCATTTATATTTAGTGTACTTTTCAATATATTATCATTATGATTGAGTTTAAACTTATCATTTTGCTATTTGTTTTCTATTTGTCTCATTACTTCTTTCATTCCTTTTTTACTTTTATTCTCCCTTTTGGATTGAGTATTTTTAGCATTTTATTTAATCTCTACTATTTGTTTATAAAGCAGACTTTAAAAAATATTTAATGGTCATTCTCAGTTTTCAATATACATCTTTAGTTTATCCTGGTCTGCCTTCAAATATTGTACCGTTTCACGAATAGCATCAGAGCCTTACAACAGTACATTTCCATTCCCCTGCTCTTGCCTATCCTTTGTGTAATTGTTGCCATGTGTTTTATTTCTGCATGTATTATAAATTCCACAATACATTTCTATTGTTTTTGCTTTCAACATTCAATTATCCTTCACAGAAAGTAAAAATTGAGAAAGGAAGTCTTTTATATTTACATATTAACCGTTTCTAACATTCTTCATCCCTTTGTGTAGAATTCGAATTTTTATCTGGTATTATTTTTCTACCACTTTAAGAACTTCTCTAACACTTCTTGTGTCACTGTTGGTGATGATTTTCTTTTAGCTTTTGTTTATTTAAAAACATTTTAATTTCACTTTCACTTTGAAAGGGTATTTCTACTAGATCTAGACTTACATTGTCTCCTGGGCTGCACTGTTTCTGACAAGAAACACCATAAATACAGCGGCAGCTTTCATAAGGCAGTTGTAACAGAGTGACTTAATAAAACTGAGAGTGTAACACATAAGTGAAGATTATTGAAGGTAAATTTGTAATAGGTCAGGATGAAATAGTGTAAAGATGAGACCTTCTAGGGATCTCATGTGGGGAGTAGAGTGGAAGACTGATCTCTATGACAACTGGAGAATTTATTTTCTTGTTATAGCAAATGCAGAGTGAGGGAAAGTAAATAGTAATGTACAGTTCACAAATAACACAAGTGCCTTAAGTGTCTTCTTTTGATTTGCTAAAATACCAATTCTTAGAAAATGTCCGTAATTTTTGCCTTTGGTAAGTGTTCGTAATTTTTTAATGTTTTAAGTCCATTTTTAGCCTTGTTTATGGGTTGAAGTGAGCAGGTATTTGTAGAAGCTATTTTGAGGGTGTAGTGTTACAGTTGAATTGCAGTAAGCAGAAGCTAAACAAATGTGCTCATCATAAACTATTTTATAGTATAGCCAGAGGATTACTAACACATAATTTTATATTTAAAATACTACAGATGAAAAACTGAGTTGATGGAATTAAGTAGAATTTCATGTGAAGTTCTATTAGTGCAACTACTACTAAATTCATTCATTCTTTATGTGTTGTCTTCATTTTTGAGAAAAAATAGAACCAACAGTGAGAGATCTAAAGGAACTGCATTTTTTAAATGTTTTAAGGTTTTCTAAAACATTGGTTTCCTGTTTGATTTATAATGGTACCAAATGCTAGCTGCATAAATAATTATACTACAAAAAATTTGGAAAAAATTAGTCTGACTATAAATGAAGTAAGATCTCAGGCAGCATGTTCTGGATTAATAGCTATTTTCAGGAGGATTTCTTTCTATTAATGTCAGAACTATAGAATATTATTTAAACAATATGAAAGAAATCTAGTAGACTCAGAATTACAGAACTGGAAGTGTTCTTATGTAAAATTCTTCTTATGAAGATGAATATCCTGTCTAAAACTTTAGCAGTCTGTCAGGGAAGACTGTGAACATTAGGATTTTAAATATAGGACCTTTGGGAACTGTTGGATTGTTGGGTGTGTAAACCCATTCCCAGAGGTACAGACCACTTGAAATTTCTTTCTAACCTTATTATTTTATGTTAGGTGATGAAGTTTATTTTAATTAATGACAGGAATAAACTAGAATTGAGATGATTTTACCAGGGCTAAAATTTATCTCAGCCTAAAAAATATTGCATCCTTTTGTGTAGTCCCCTTGTATTTAGGTGTATAATGTGTATGTGCTATTTATTTTTATCGATTAGCATGTACCTGGGTAAACTGTTAGTGGCTGCATATTTTGCATACCCCAGGTTTATAATACATGTGGCTCAAACCATTAAAATAACAAACAAGTCAAGCGTAAATTCTGCTGACAGTACCATTGTTAAGTGCTTTAACCAGGCAGTGTATCTTCACCATCTTGTAGCGCATCACCATTTTTTTTCTCTTGAGTGCTGTGATATGTAAATTACGTTCAAATAATAGTCTATTCCTTTTTATTCTCAGAAACAGATTGTACCAATAAAATTGGCCAAGTATATACATTTTCATTAACGTGCCAAACATTGTGTGTTCTGCACAGTCTCCCATTTGGTGCTGGGCTCTTATCGGGGCCTTAGGAGTCACGTTTCAGATCTTACCAACCCCTTTAGGGTTGACCAGCCCTGAGACTGACTTCTGTAGATGTGTGTGCCGTCGCCCTGTCTGTCCGTCACGTTCCGACTGTGGAAAGGGTGCTGGACAGAGGCTGTTCCTGTTATCCTGGTCTTATCCAACGCGGTTTACGTTTCACGCACCTCCGCCGTGTTGTGCCGTCTCATCTCGGTGTGCTGGGCTCTTCCTCACCCTGCTGCTCCAGCTGCTGTCAGCGTGAACTTGGAGGTGCCTATCTTTCCAGCCATCCTTTCTGGGGGGAAAGGCGCTCGCTGCTCGCAGTCCACTGCTTGCAGTCCACTGCTCAGGGAGGCCCCAGTGGCCTCTTCTTTGCACTAACTGGAGGCCCTGCTCTAAGCTGTTGGCCACCCAGCATCTGCTAGGGCAAAGGGACACTAAGGGCCACCAGTTGTGTGGGGTGCTGCTTAGCCAAGCTTGGGCAAAAATACCCGGAGTGCGTTGGACGTCGAGAAGTGAGAGGAAGACTCAGGAGGGGTGTTGTGGCCGAGGGGTGGCAGGGCCTGACCCAGCTCCAGCTCCCTCCATGTGCACACCCCAGATAAACACCCTCCCTACCTTTTAAAGTCCACTTCACATTGAAACCCAAGCAGAACTCGCAAGCTTACTTGCATCACTGAAAAAATACTGAGCTGCAGTTCAAGAGAAGTAGGTTCTCAGCTTAGGCAAGTCGCCTCTGAAGCTTCTAGCTTTAAATGGATGATCGATCTGTATATATAAATAACAAAATTATTATTAGCTCCAATTTTCTAATTTTTTCTCTCGTTTTAATTTTCTCACTGCCTCACTCCTAATAAGATATCGGTTGCCTTTTTATAGATGTTGAGGACATGTTCACTTCCAGACCTCTCAAAGCTGTTCAGAACACTGATGGATGTCCCCATTGTTGGAGATGGACGTCAGGACAATCTTGAAATGGATGAAATGGAAGATGAGCATGTTAAGGAAGGACCTTCCGACTCTGAGGACATGTGAGCATGATGACATTCATAGATACCGACACCAACAGGAGTTCTGAATTTACCCATGTTCTAGAGATGGAGACTCACCCACGGTTTTCAGACGTGATCTGTAGCTGACCTTGCACTACTCCTTTAACTTCTTACAATGTATTTTAAAGTACAGTCAAGTAAACTTTGATATGTGTGTCTGCCTCTAAATACTGTAACTTGGTGTCACTTGAGGAATGTAAGGACAGGGTCACCATTGTGTTCTCTGTCTTACTGGCCACTGAGCACCCATCACAACGCTTGATGTGGCTGGTGCTTAATGGAGTGAACCTCAGCAGGATAGTGACTGTTTGGTAGTGTGATGCCACATGGTACAGGGATTGCAGTGGGCAACTGAAGGACTCACTACTCTACTCTTCCCCAGGAAGATGCCAGAAAGGTCCGTCCACATCTGTCTCCTGCCGGCTGTGATTTCAGAACCATGGCAGTGGGGAGTTAGCAGGTGGAATAGTGTGTGTGTGCGCGCACATGCTCACATGTGAGTTCTGCACTCAACTGCCTTCACAAGATTCCCTTCTTATTAATGCCTGAGGAATCTAGAATCCCAGAAGAAAATTTAACCAACACTCCTGAAAGAGCTGGGAACTGGCAGCTCCTTAGACAGTAATACCCCTTCACCTTCCTTGATACCAGTCAGCCTTCTCAGCCCATCCAACAAATGTTACAGACTTTTTGGGGAAATAAAACAGAGTGTTCAAGAAGTGTATTCAAGTCACTGGGAAAATAGGTTGCAAAATGCTGTAATTTTTATGATTTATTTTTTGATTTGTTTGAATTTAAGTTTCTCCTTTTTACCTCTGCCTTTCAGTAGAAACAATGTGTGTTTTGATCTAATTGAAAGCATGATATCAGTCTCATGATTTTTCTCCCTCTAGTTCTTGAGCTGGGCACTGGATCTGGTGCTTTTTTTTTTTTTTTTTTTTTTTTGCAGTATGCAGGCCTCTCACTGTTGTGGCCTCTCCCGTTGCGGAGCACAGGCTCCAGACACGCAGGTCCAGCGGCCATGGCTCACGGGCCCAGCCGCTCCGCGGCATGTGGGATCTTCCCGGACCAGGGCACGAACCCGTGTCCCCTGCATCGGCAGGCGGACTCTCAACCACTGCGCCACCAGGGAAGCCCCATCTGGTGCATTTTATTTTCTGTTTTTGTTTTTCTTAAGGCTTGCCCTTTCTTTTTAAATTTCTAGCCAAACTTTATCTTTCAAAGGTTGACTTTTGAGTCCTCTGGCTGTCCAGTGGTTAGGACTCCATGCTCTCACTGCCGAGGGCCCGGGTTCAACCCCTAGTCGGGGAACTAAGATCCCACAAGCCACGCAGTGTGGCCAAAAAAATAAATAAAGGTTGACTTTTTTTTTTCCCCCATAGAGTTCTGTAGCTTTTTGCTGGTGCCCTCAAAATTTGAAGGAGGGCTTCCCTGGTGGCGCAGTGGTTGAGAGTCCGCCTGCCGATGCAGGGGACACGGGTTCGTGCCCCGGTCTGGGAAGATCCCACATGCCGCAGAGCGGCTAGGCCCGTGAGCCATGGCTGCTGAGCCTGCGCATCCGGAGCCTGTGCTCTGCAAGGGGAGAGGCCACAACAGTGAGAGGCCCGCCTACCGAAAAAAAAAAAAAAAAAAAAAAAATTTGAAGGAAAAGTTACCTTTTTATCCTTGCTTCTTCTGCTTGGCTGTGGTCATTAAGCACTTTACATTGTATTTTTATTAAGCCTGTTGGATAACAGGACAACATTTCAGCACCTCTGTGGTTGACAAAATCCTTGGTAACAGTTTTTTCCTCGGAGTTTTTATAAGTCATATGTTTTTATGAGTGAATATAGCTTATTTGTGGCTTATATTCTTTTAATTACTAGTTGATGACAGAATTTTATTTTAAATTTTAAGTTAGAAGTTTTTAATGTTATTTTTCAAATTTGAAAAGTAAGTTTTTTTTCAAGTAAGTTACTTCATATGCATATAGGGAAATTTCACTTGACATTTTTCTTTGGAAAATATGCATTTTTTTGATCCAAACTTTACTTATGGTCATATAGTAAAACCTACTAAAAAGAAAATTCAGGACCAGGGTTTAAAGTTCCTGAGTCAATTTTCTGAGTGCTCATTTCATAAAAAATCTTAACCCTCTTACACTTTTCTTACACTGGCATGGTTAGCAGCCCACTTGCTTTAATACCATCTGTCATGGAAACTAATTCCTCTACAGGAAGATTTTACCAACAGATTAATGCCTAGTCATATAGCAATGGTACCTAGCAGATGTGTGTGGTATGTAAGTCTGGTAATTAAATATTAAGCTAAATGCTCCTAGAACAATGATCCAAAAGATTAGACACTGTCCTTCTCATTCTAATTAGATGATGTTTGCTTTTCTTTAACTGCTGCAAAGTCAAAGTGTAGGAGTTTCTACACATATGTACAAAATAAAGATATTTCTACATTAAAAATTATTTTTCTGTTAATGAAAATTTTGTATGAGGTCTCACATAATAATATTTATGTTTTAGTTCTTCAGTAAGTATTTGTTTATTCAGTTAGAGTCTAAACTTTAAGACAGGGCTTCATCAGCCTTGTGTTCTGCTTAATATCGCTTTCCCACTATTGAAATCCTCACTGTGAGTCCCTAATCTTTCAGAGGACTTTATGTATCTAAAACTCGAATTAACTGTTAGTCTACAAGTTCTTCCATTTGCGTGCCCCAGGGAGAAAGAAGCAGCTCCTCGGGGGAATGGAGCTGCTGAGTGTGCTTCTTGTGTCTTGTAGACATGGTCAGAAGGCCTAAATCTCAGTCTCGTTTTTGTCATTTATTGACCACGTGGCCTTGACAAGTCACTTGAGCACCTTGATTCATAGTTTCCATGTTTCTAAAGTGAGTTTTGTATGGATAAAATTTAAATAGTAGGATAAACAGCTTTAATAACTAAGGTATTATATGAATGTAAGATATTGCTTGCATAAATCAATTCATTTCAGCATCTGTAATTGCACAAAAGTAGAATTAATACTCTGGGCAGTGCCTGGAGGGCAAGACCCCCGCAGTGAGGCTAGTGCCCAGCTGTCGCACATCCACACCAAGATTTTGCTGAACCTTCAAAACTACGTGAAAGAAAAATATTTAGTCTGGCTCTTCAATATTGAAGCATTCTTTCAAAACTTAAGGAATTAATAATGTTGATAGTTACATGATTCTCTCTGACAAATCAGGACCATTTTATACAAGTCATCTTCGGGCGTATGTATTCCAGAAGATGTGTCGTGTGCTTTATTTATCAATTGTGTGAATCCTCATTTCCTTTGTTTAAAACTATGTGTTTTTTCAGATTTCTTTTTATCCACAACGAGTACTTTTAGGTAGAAAGGAGCGCATGTATATTGAGTTGAAGTAAAATTTCAGAAAGGTAAAAGTTTTGGTAACGTTCCATTTAATTTGTAATTCTCAGTGTGTTTGAAGAGGCTGACACAGACTTACAAGAGCTTCAGGCCTCCATGGAGCAGCTGCTGCGGGAGCAGCCTGGGGAGGACTACAGCGAGGAGGAGGGGTCGGGCCTGAAGACCAGCGACGCGGAGCAGGCCGCCAACGGCACGGACGCGGGCGATGAGGACGAGAGCCCTAGCAGCGAGAGCGCGCTCAACGAGGAGTGGCACTCGGGTGCGTGGTGGCCCACACTGCAAGCAGAGTGTCTCTTTCTGGCCTCGGACTCGAGCCCCTTCCAGCCTTAAGTGAGGCTGAAGCCTGCTCTGCGTCGCTGACTTGCATTCACTCTCTCTTTTCACACAGTCTGCATACATAGTTGTCCCATTTCTTTTCCACTAAAGTATGGAAATGCTTTTTTGAAGCGTTTTTATCCTGTTATCCTCCACTTCTTGACTTATTTTCCTAGTAATAAAGATAGTAACATAGTTTTCTTAGCCCTTTATGTTTTACGAAGGGCTTCCACATACTGTGCTTAACCAGCAGGGTTAAACTGAAAGAGTTTTTAAAACCTTGACACTTTTTTTAAATTTTTTGGTTTGGAAACAGTTCTTTGTTCACATCATTGACCCTAAGATGCATAGAAAATTTGTGTATTTAAATAACGATTTATTTGAGAAGAAGAGGTAATGTGAAAAAGAATGATTCTGCATTCATTTTTCTTTTACTAGAATTTTTCAAATTACCTTGGGCATGTATATGACATAAAACATATAAAGCATTTATAATACCTTTTAAGTGCCTTCCAAGTTTTATGATATACATCTTAGGTCATCTGTATGCTCGTTCATGTTTTGCCCCATGTTTAATATCAAGTTTTTAAAAACAGAGTTGGTTGCCTCAGTGCAGAACATATGGGTATGCTTTTTCCTTTTTTTTTTTTTTTTTTTTAGCTAAATTCAGTGACATCTCTTGGAATAGTTTTTATTCTAACCTGACTCACTGTTTATGTCTATAAAAGAAAAGATTTCTAAAGTAACATTCCTGTTAAGACAAATTTATATATACATACATTGATTACCTATATAAATGACAAGTATTATAATGACAGAAACTTTATATTGAATGTACAAGTAGTCTATCTCAATGACAATATTTACGTGTCACAGGATTTTAATCAGTTATGGTAAGAATTATTTTATTCAGTCTTTTAAATCATAAAATGTCTTCTTTTTTATTTACATTTTTTAGATAACAGTGATGGTGAGATAACTAGTGAATGTGAATACGACAGTGTCTTTAATCATTTAGAGGAACTAAGGCTTCACCTAGAGCAGGAAATAGGCTTCGAAAAGTTCTTTGAGGCTTACGAGAAAATAAAAGTGAGTAATATGTCACTTAAAACATCTAATTTTGAAATATGCTCTGTTTGAGTTACTAGTGAAATGTCAGTGATTTTTATTGGTCAGTAGACCCATTATAAATAATAAAGTCTCTAATTAGAGGAGGTTAACATTCAAATATTAACTTATATTTGGAAATTTGGTATAGGCTGTTCATGAAGATGAAGATGAAAATATTGAGATTTGTTCAACAATAGTTCAGAATCTTTTGGGAAATGAACATCAGCATCTTTATTCCAAGATTCTTCATTTAGTTATGGCAGATGGAGCCTATCAAGAAGGTAAGATTTCCTCACATCCTTATATTTTAAATAAATGTGCAAAAACTAAAATGACAAATGTAAATTGATGAGCTTATATCACATGCATTTTGGTGAAATCTGTATTGGAATTATATGTAGTACTTTTGAGCAGTTAACTGTGTCCTTCTCTTTGACTGATTCTGGCATAAGCTTTTATTGGTTTAAGTTTTTTAAGTCAGTATTTTAATTTAATTTGCAAGTAGCATTTTGAATGAGATTTTTAAAAACCCTCCTTATTGGACAGCTCTAGAAATTAGAATACTTTTTTATTAAGGAGGCAGAATTAAATTTTTAGACACATACGTAAAATTTCTCCTAACTAGAACCAAATGTAATCTCTTCTGTTGAGAGTAAGTAGAGTTCATCTACAGTGATTTGAGGGTAAACCATTTTTATATTTGGAAAATATTTACCAATAGAATCACTCAGAATATGTTAGGACTTTATTAAAAGTTATTAAAGTTAAAAATGTTTTTCCCCTTAAATTGGTCAAGAGCACTAAGCATGGAACCTAGAGACCAGAGTTACAGTCCCGACTCTGACAAGCTGGTCACATGACACAGGTGATTTATTTTGTCTCGAGTTTGTCTCCTTTGCTGTCAGATGGAGCATGACCTCCATACTCATGCACTGTGTTGGGTTTTCAGAGTGTTTATGGAGGCCCCCGTGGGCCTGGCACTTCATTTCTGTGGCCACTGAAGGGCACGGTCTGTGCTTACATGTTGTGTACAGTTTCCTTGGGAGATAAGACAGATAGATAGAAAGAAAGTGTAAAACTATACATAGAAGTGCTCATTCTGAAATGTTTTCAGTGCAGTAGGAATTAGAGAAGGGAGATCAAACTGGGAAAAATGGAAAGAAACGTAGAAGGCGTGACATGTAGGGAAAAGAACAAACCAGCGATTCATGTGTGTTAGGGTTAGACTGACTGTATTAGGAGCTTCCTGTTGAGAATTAGTCTTTGTGATTGACCCTGTGAAATGTGTAAGGAATGTGGAGGAAACCAGTGAAGGTTTCTGAAGTGAAAGGACTGACATAGTGGAAGAGGCAGCAGGAGCACCTGATGGAAACGGTAGAGGCAGTTGGCGTGAGTTGGTGAGGACCCGGACTTCATGTTCAGAGGGTGTTCAGTTCAGGTATTTCAGAGCCAGGGTTTTATTAAAATATTTGACATTTTGACTCATGAAAAATTAAGGCTGCTAAAATCACAGCTCAAGAATGCTTTTTATTTTGGGAGAAACTTTATGATTATGTAGACTTATTTACATTAACTGTAAGCTCAGCAAAAAATGTTTCTTGAGTTGCTTTAATGGAAGTAAAAGTCTTGTTAAAATTATAATAGTTATCGTTAAATTGAAACTAGAAAATCTTCAGGTAGAATAAGTACTCTTTTTTTTTTTTAATTTATTTATTTTTGGCTGCGTTGGGTCTTCGTTGCTGTGCGTGGGCTTTCTCTAGTTGCGGCGAGCCGGGGCCGCTCTTTGTTGCAGTGTGTGGACTTCTCATTGTGGTGGCTTCTCTTGTTGCGGAGCACAGGCTCTAGGCACGCAGGCCTCAGTAGTTGTGGCTCGCAGGCTCTAGAGTGCAGGCTCAGTAGTTGTGGCACACGGACTTAGTTGCTCCGCGGCATGTGTGATCTTCCTGGACCAGAGCTCGAACCCGTGTCCCCTGCATTGGCAGGTGGATTCTTAACCACTATGCCACCAGGGAAGCCCAGTAAGTACTCCTATAGCTTCAGACCCCACTGCATTTTCCTTACTTTTCTTCTTAAGCTAACAGAATAACTGCCAAAGAGTAGTTCAGGCCATTAGCAGCAAGGAACAGATTGAGTGTAAACCAGTCCTCTTTATAAGCCGGCAGTTAGTGCTGCCTGTGTGCTTCACTATGCAGTAGTGCAGATGATCGGAAATAGGCACAAACAGAATTATGTTTTATGCTTATGGCGGTTGCTATGAAACCTATCAGTAGAAATTTAAGGGAGCTCTTATTTATTAAAAAAAATATCAAAGGACAATAAAATAATTCCACTTTGGGGAAAAAATATAAGAACGTATTTATCCAAATAAATGTTTAGTGTCTTCAAAGCAGGGATGCAGACTTATTCTAATGAAGGTATTCCATTACACAAAATATCTTGAAACTTCTCTTTCAGAAATTCCCTGACAGCTTATATACCAGATTCTTTTGATTGTCTTTCTTGATACAAGTCTATTCTGAGAGCATTTAATTTTTTTGGAAAAAGCTTAGTTACTTGCAACCAAGTTCAGTGAATGAAGTGGGTAATCAAGATAAATGATATGTGATCTTTTTCAGTAACTTACCATTCAGTAATAAGCCTAATTTGTATAACTAGTTTGTAAACTGATTTGGAATATTTTGAACAAGAATTCATTTCTAAAAATATTTGTCAAAAATTAATACTATTACTTTAAAGGTATGATTTGTAGACTAAAGTCAAGGATTTAAAGTGTTGATGCGTAATTTTGGCAGTATAAATTTTCATAAGATTTATTTATATTCCATCTCATTCCCCCAAAAAAGGTTTAACTACATTATATATATGCAGCGTATATATATGTGTGTGTGTGTTTATACACACACACACACAGAACAAACTGAAATTATGTTAAAAACAAGTGTTTGGGAAAGTCAACGTATCAGGCAAATGAATACCTCAGGCAAATGAGTGCAAGCAATATAATATTAAGCCACGTTGAAGTAGGAGCAGAAAGTTCATGGTCAAAGGGTCTCTACAATTTGGGAAAATCATTCACAAATTTGGTGCTGAGATTTGTAGCAAAGCAGGAAACCTAACTAATTACTTGAGACAAAATATGTCCGTTACTCAGTGGACAGCTCTTTTTGGTATTGAAACAAAGGAAAAATGTCCAGTGATTCTTTTAAAAAGGGGACTGTGATACAGTGTTCCTCAAACTCGGGTAGCATATAGAGTCCTAAAGGGGAAAATACTTTTTCAGACTCCAAGAATCTAAGTCCATAGACCTCAGTGAAAAACTGAAGTCTTAGTCTTTGCAAATGTCTGTCAGTTGTGTTTATTACTATAAAACATGGGGGTTTTTTATATATATTAAAAAAATCTTTTTATCAAAATGAATATATAAAATATAAACATTATCTGGAACTTGTATATTCCTGATTTAATTGAAATCTTGGACACCATTTTATAAAACAGCCTTGTTATGGCCTGAAAACATTCTCAGTAACTTTTACAATATTTGGATTTCATAGGACCCTTTCTCATAATAGGCATGAGGCCAGAAAAATGATTGTATTTGAGTGAATCTGTGGAGAGTATCAGACTAGTTCTGTTCATACTCAGACTGCATCCTTCAGGCAGTTCTCACAGTATCGTTTCAAGATGCTTTTCATGAGTAGTCAGCAACAGTGTGTTTGGGAGTTAACGTTGCTTGACAGGTGTTTGGAAAACTTGCCCCTTCCTTGGAGAAAAAGCACAGTCAGCTGAGCCACGAGGTAGAATTGACACCATCCTGTGACAACTGAGTGGTTTCAGAAGGACACATGCCTACACAGAAGGCCATTCCCCTGCAAAGCACCACCAATCATGCCGGCTAATGCACTCCTCAAGAAGCAGTACCAGGTTTTCTCTGCCACACAAACGAAAGGACACGAGGACCCCGAGTTCTGGATCATAAAGCCTGCAGTAATTCCTTTAGCCTGGAAAAGAATGCAAAGCAGCTAAACATATCAACTCACTAAGCTGGTTGTAAAATGTACATTGAATTCTTTAAATCAGCCATCCCCAACTTTTATGGCGCCAGGGACCGGTTTTGTGGAAGACAGTTTTTCCACAGAGTGGGGAGTGGGGTGGGAATTGTTTGGGGACGAATCAAGTGCATTACATTTATTGTGCACTTTATTTCTACTATTATTACATTGTAATATATAATGAAATAATTATACAACTCACCATAATGCAGAATCAGTGGGAGCCCTGAGCTTGTTTTCCTGCAACTATATGGTCCCATGTGGGGGTGATGGGAGACAGTGATACCCAAAGTGTATTGCTTATGTCCAGTCTACCCCGTTAGATGCAGCTTAATTGTCACTTGCCACTCACTGATAGGGTTTTGATGTGAGTCTGCAGGCAAGGGATTTTTTTTTTTTTTTTTTTTTTTTTTTTTTTTGCGGTACGCGGGCCTCTCACTGCTGTGGCCTCTCCTGTTAGGGAGCACAGGCTCCGGACACGCAGGCTCAGCGGCCATGGCTCATGGGCCCAGCCGCTCCACGGCATGTGGGACCCTCCCGGACCGGGGCACGAACCCGTGTCCCCTGCATCGGCAGGCAGACTCTCAACCACTGCGCCACCAGGGAAGTCCTTTTTTTGTGTGTGTGTGTGGTATGCGGGTACTCTGTGTCTGTGAGTCTGTTTCTGTTTCATGGATACGTTCATGTGTGTCATATTTTAGATTCCACATATAAGTGATGTCATATGGTACCACTTGAGTAAGTGCCAACAGTGGCACCTGCTGCCCCACCCGGCTCTGCCTCAGGCCTGGGTCACCTCTGTGTCCCAAGGTTCAGTCTCTGCCCCAGTCCTGGCTGCCCCAGTTCCAGTGCTACCCTGTGGCTTGGAGTGAATGGGGCTGGAGAACTGGCTCTGCTGGGGCTGGGGTTGTGTGATGAGGCGGTCCTGGGAAGAACCTCACCTGTTAGAGCGCACCTCTCTCTGCACTGCTTCTGGGGCCAACACTCGAGCTCCTCACGACTGGACTCCAGGCTTCTCCAGCCCTTGCATGTGTCACAGCATCTTCCAGCCAGCCAACAGGGCTTGTGTCCTCTGTCTAGGACCCCAGGATTGGGACGCCCAGTCTGTGGCTTGACCCGCTCACTCCTCAAGGCAAGTGTCCATCGCTGCAATCTCCCTTTTCCTCTGAGTCCCCTCCCAGGGGCACAGGTCGTGACCTGATCTCTCTTCTTCCCATCATACCAGATTCTCTGAGAATCTTTCTTACAACCTTGGTTGTACAGCAGTCCGGCTAGTTTCCAGTTCGTTTTCAGTGAGAATTGTTCCACACGTAGATGTATTTTTAATGTGTTCCTGGTGGGAGTGATGGTGAGCTTCACATCCTCTTACTCTGCCATCTTGATCTCTCCCTTTAGAGTCCTTCTTATTCGAAGTTCTTACACTGCAGATCTAGCTGTCTTTCCCCAGACTGTCGTCTTTTAGGCCACATCTTAGGAGATAACAATAAAACCATGTCATCTGCGTATGGTGCTTAGACACTTTTATTTTCTGTGTTGGTGGGGGGTAATGAGGGAGGGGATGAATAATGATATGTAGTACACCCAATAGTGGTATCAGGGGCATTAAGTTAGAATTAGAAGTTAAAAAGATTTTCTACAACACATTTCTGTTTAATTTAATCAGAAATTATGTGAGTCCTCAAAAGACAGCCTGAACTATTCAACTCCTCCAGCTGTCACAGTGCAGGTTTGGTAAGCACCCACAGTATAAAACTCCCCTGTCATAGTGCAGGTGTGGTAAGCACCTACAGTATACAACACCCCCATAATGTCACAGTGCAGGTTTGGTAAGCGCCTACAGTATACAACTCCCCTGTCACAGTGCAGGTTTGGTAAGCGCCTACAGTATACAACTCCCCCATACTGTCACTGTGCAGGTTTGGTAAGCACCTACAGTATACAACTCCCCTGACTGTCACAGTGCAGGTTTGGTAAGCGCCTACAGTATACATCTCCCCTGACTGTCACAGTGCAGGTGTGGTAAGCGCCTACAGTGTACAACTCCTCTGACTGTCACAGTGCAGGTTTGGTAAGCGCCTACAGTATACAACTCCCCTGACTGTCACAGTGCAGGTTTGGTAAGCGCCTACAGTATACAACTCCTCTGACTGTCACAGTGCAGGTTTGGTAAGCGCCTACAGTATACAACTCCCCTGACGGTCACAGTGCAGGTTTGGTAAGCGCCTACAGTATACAACTCCCCTGACTGTCATAGTGCAGGTTTGGTAAGCGCCTACAGTATACAACTCCCCTGACTGTCACAGTGCAGGTTTGGTAAGCGCCTACAGTATACAACTCCCTTGACGGTCACAGTGCAGGTTTGGTAAGCGCCTACAGTATACAATTCCCTTGACGGTCACAGTGCAGGTTTGGTAAGCGCCTACAGTATACAACTCCCCTGACTGTCACAGTGCAGGTTTGGTAAGCGCCTACAGTGTACAACTCCCCTGACTGTCACAGTGCAGGTTTGGTAAGCGCCTACAGTATACAACTCCCCTGACTGTCACAGTGCAGGTTTGGTAAGCGCCTACAGTGTACAACTCCCCTGACTGTCACAGTGCAGGTTTGGTAAGCGCCTACAGTATACAACTCCCCTGACTGTCACTGTGCAGGTTTGGTAAGCGCCTACAGTATACAACTCCCCTGTCACAGTGCAGGTGTGGTAAGCACCTACAGTATACAACTCCCCTGACGGTCACAGTGCAGGTTTGGTAAGCGCCTACAGTGTACAACTCCCCTCACTGTCACAGTGCAGGTTTGGTAAGCGCCTACAGTATACAACTCCCCTGACTGTCACAGTGCAGGTTTGGTAAGCGCCTACAGTATACAACTCCCCTGACTGTCACAGTGCAGGTTTGGTAAGCGCCTACAGTATACAACACCCCTGACTGTCACAGTGCAGGTGTGGTAAGCGCCTACAGTATACAACTCCCCTGACTGTCACAGTGCAGGTTTGGTAAGCGCCTACAGTGTACAACTCCCCTGACTGTCACAGTGCAGGTTTGGTAAGCGCCTACAGTATACAACTCCCCTGACTGTCACAGTGCAGGTTTGGTAAGCGCCTACAGTATACAACTCCCCTGACTGTCACAGTGCAGGTTTGGTAAGCACCTACAGTATACAACTCCCCTGACTGTCACAGTGCAGGTTTGGTAAGCGCCTACAGTATACAACTCCCCTGACTGTCACAGTGCAGGTTTGGTAAGCGCCTACAGTATACAACTCCCCTGACTGTCACAGTGCAGGTTTGGTAAGCACCTACAGTATACAACTCCCCTGACTGTCACAGTGCAGGTTTGGTAAGCGCCTACAGTATACAACACCCCTGACTGTCATAGTGCAGGTTTGGTAAGCGCCTACAGTATACAACTCCCCTGACTGTCACAGTGCAGGTTTGGTAAGCGCCTACAGTATACAACTCCTCTGACTGTCACTGTGCAGGTTTGGTAAGCGCCTACAGTATACAACACCCCTGACTGTCACAGTGCAGGTGTGGTAAGCGCCTACAGTATACAACTCCCCTGACTGTCACAGTGCAGGTGTGGTAAGCGCCTACAGTATACAACTCCCCTGACGGTCACAGTGCAGGTTTGGTAAGCGCCTACAGTATACAACTCCTCTGACTGTCACAGTGCAGGTTTGGTAAGCGCCTACAGTATACAACTCCCCTGTCACAGTGCAGGTTTGGTAAGCGCCTACAGTGTACAACTCCCCTGACTGTCACAGTGCAGGTTTGGTAAGCGCCTACAGTGTACAACTCCCCTGACTGTCACAGTGCAGGTTTGGTAAGCGCCTACAGTATACAACTCCCCTGACTGTCACAGTGCAGGTTTGGTAAGCGCCTACAGTATACAACACCCCTGACTGTCACAGTGCAGGTTTGGTAAGCGCCTACAGTATACAACACCCCTGACGGTCACTGTGCAGGTTTGGTAAGCGCCTACAGTATACAACTCCCCTGTCACAGTGCAGGTTTGGTAAGCGCCTACAGTATACAACTCCTGTGACTGTCACAGTGCAGGTTTGGTAAGCGCCTACAGTATACAACTCCCCTGACTGTCACAGTGCAGGTTTGGTAAGCGCCTACAGTATACAACACCCCCATACTGTCACAGTGCAGGTTTGGTAAGCGCCTACAGTATACAACTCCTGTGACTGTCACAGTGCAGGTTTGGTAAGCGCCTACAGTATACAACTCCCCTGACTGTCACAGTGCAGGTTTGGTAAGCGCCTACAGTATACAACTCCCCTGTCACAGTGCAGGTTTGGTAAGCACCTACAGTATACAACTCCCCTGTCACAGTGCAGGTTTGGTAAGCGCCTACAGTATACAACTCCCCTGACGGTCACAGTGCAGGTTTGGTAAGCGCCTACAGTATACAACTCCCCTGACTGTCACAGTGCAGGTTTGGTAAGCGCCTACAGTATACAACTCCCCTGACGGTCACAGTGCAGGTTTGGTAAGCGCCTACAGTATACAACACCCCTGACTGTCACAGTGCAGGTTTGGTAAGCGCCTACAGTATACAACTCCCCTGACGGTCACAGTGCAGGTTTGGTAAGCACCTACAGTATACAACACCCCTGACGGTCACTGTGCAGGTTTGGTAAGCGCCTACAGTATACAACTCCCCTGACTGTCACAGTGCAGGTTTGGTAAGCGCCTACAGTATACAACTCCCCTGACTGTCACAGTGCAGGTTTGGTAAGCGCCTACAGTATACAACACCCCTGACGGTCACTGTGCAGGTTTGGTAAGCGCCTACAGTATACAACTCCCCTGACTGTCACAGTGCAGGTTTGGTAAGCGCCTACAGTATACAACTCCCCTGACGGTCACAGTGCAGGTTTGGTAAGCGCCTACAGTATACAACTCCCTTGACGGTCACAGTGCAGGTTTGGTAAGCGCCTACAGTATACAACTCCCCTGACTGTCACAGTGCAGGTTTGGTAAGCGCCTACAGTATACAACTCCCCTGACGGTCACAGTGCAGGTTTGGTAAGCGCCTACAGTATACAACACCCCTGACGGTCACTGTGCAGGTTTGGTAAGCGCCTACAGTATACAACTCCCCTGACTGTCACAGTGCAGGTTTGGTAAGCGCCTACAGTATACAACTCCCCTGACTGTCACAGTGCAGGTTTGGTAAGCGCCTACAGTATACAACTCCCCTGACTGTCACAGTGCAGGTTTGGTAAGCGCCTACAGTATACAACTCCCCTGACTGTCACAGTGCAGGTTTGGTAAGCGCCTACAGTATACAACTCCCCTGACTGTCACAGTGCAGGTGTGGTAAGCGCCTACAGTATACAACTCCCCTGACTGTCACTGTGCAGGTTTGGTAAGCGCCTACAGTATACAACTCCCCTGACTGTCACAGTGCAGGTTTGGTAAGCGCCTACAGTATACAACTCCCCTGACTGTCACAGTGCAGGTTTGGTAAGCGCCTACAGTATACAACACCCCTGACTGTCACAGTGCAGGTTTGGTAAGCGCCTACAGTATACAACTCCCCTGACTGTCACAGTGCAGGTTTGGTAAGCGCCTACAGTATACAACTCCCCTGACTGTCACAGTGCAGGTTTGGTAAGCGCCTACAGTATACAACTCCTGTGACTGTCACAGTGCAGGTTTGGTAAGCACCTACAGTATACAACACCCCTGACGGTCACTGTGCAGGTTTGGTAAGCGCCTACAGTATACAACACCCCTGACTGTCACAGTGCAGGTTTGGTAAGCGCCTACAGTATACAACTCCCCTGACTGTCACAGTGCAGGTGTGGTAAGCGCCTACAGTATACAACTCCCCTGTCACAGTGCAGGTTTGGTAAGCGCCTACAGTATACAACTCCCCTGACGGTCACTGTGCAGGTTTGGTAAGCGCCTACAGTATACAACTCCCCTGACTGTCACAGTGCAGGTTTGGTAAGCACCTACAGTATACAACTCCCCTGTCACAGTGCAGGTTTGGTAAGCACCTACAGTATACAACTCCCCTGACTGTCACAGTGCAGGTTTGGTAAGCACCTACAGTATACAACACCCCTGACGGTCACTGTGCAGGTTTGGTAAGCGCCTACAGTATACAACTCCCCTGACGGTCACAGTGCAGGTTTGGTAAGCGCCTACAGTATACAACTCCCCTGACGGTCACAGTGCAGGTTTGGTAAGCGCCTACAGTATACAACTCCCCTGTCACAGTGCAGGTTTGGTAAGCGCCTACAGTATACAACTCCCCTGACTGTCACAGTGCAGGTTTGGTAAGCGCCTACAGTGTACAACTCCCCTGTCACAGTGCAGGTTTGGTAAGCGCCTACAGTATACAACTCCCCTGTCACAGTGCAGGTTTGGTAAGCGCCTACAGTATACAACTCCCCTGACTGTCACAGTGCAGGTGTGGTAAGCGCCTACAGTATACAACTCCCCTGACTGTCACAGTGCAGGTGTGGTAAGCGCCTACAGTATACAACTCCCCTGACTGTCACAGTGCAGGTGTGGTAAGCGCCTACAGTATACAACTCCCCTGACTGTCACAGTGCAGGTTTGGTAAGCGCCTACAGTATACAACTCCCCTGACTGTCACAGTGCAGGTTTGGTAAGCGCCTACAGTATACAACTCCCCTGACTGTCACAGTGCAGGTTTGGTAAGCGCCTACAGTATACAACTCCCCTGACTGTCACAGTGCAGGTTTGGTAAGCGCCTACAGTATACATCTCCCCTGACTGTCACAGTGCAGGTTTGGTAAGCGCCTACAGTATACAACTCCCCTGACTGTCACAGTGCAGGTTTGGTAAGCGCCTACAGTATACAACTCCCCTGACTGTCACAGTGCAGGTTTGGTAAGCGCCTACAGTATACAACTCCCCTGACTGTCACAGTGCAGGTGTGGTAAGCGCCTACAGTATACAACTCCCCTGACTGTCACAGTGCAGGTTTGGTAAGCGCCTACAGTATACAACTCCCCTGACTGTCACAGTGCAGGTTTGGTAAGCGCCTACAGTATACAACTCCCCTGACGGTCACTGTGCAGGTTTGGTAAGCGCCTACAGTGTACAACTCCCCTGACTGTCACAGTGCAGGTTTGGTAAGCGCCTACAGTATACAACTCCCCTGACTGTCACAGTGCAGGTTTGGTAAGCACCTACAGTATACAACACCCCTGACTGTCACAGTGCAGGTTTGGTAAGCGCCTACAGTATACAACTCCCCTGACTGTCACAGTGCAGGTTTGGTAAGCGCCTACAGTATACAACACCCCTGACTGTCACAGTGCAGGTTTGGTAAGCGCCTACAGTATACAACTCCCCTGACTGTCACAGTGCAGGTTTGGTAAGCGCCTACAGTGTACAACTCCCCTGACTGTCACAGTGCAGGTTTGGTAAGCGCCTACAGTATACAACTCCCCTGACTGTCACAGTGCAGGTTTGGTAAGCGCCTACAGTATACAACTCCCCTGACTGTCACAGTGCAGGTTTGGTAAGCGCCTACAGTATACAACTCCCCTGACTGTCACAGTGCAGGTGTGGTAAGCGCCTACAGTATACAACTCCCCTGACGGTCACAGTGCAGGTTTGGTAAGCGCCTACAGTATACAACTCCCCTGACTGTCACAGTGCAGGTTTGGTAAGCGCCTACAGTGTACAACTCCCCTGACTGTCACAGTGCAGGTTTGGTAAGCGCCTACAGTATACAACTCCCCTGACTGTCACAGTGCAGGTTTGGTAAGCGCCTACAGTATACAACTCCCCTGACTGTCACAGTGCAGGTTTGGTAAGCGCCTACAGTATACAACACCCCCATACTGTCACAGTGCAGGTTTGGTAAGCGCCTACAGTATACAACTCCTGTGACTGTCACAGTGCAGGTTTGGTAAGCGCCTACAGTATACAACACCCCTGACTGTCACAGTGCAGGTTTGGTAAGCGCCTACAGTATACAACTCCCCTGACTGTCACAGTGCAGGTTTGGTAAGCGCCTACAGTATACAACTCCCCTGACTGTCACAGTGCAGGTTTGGTAAGCGCCTACAGTATACAACTCCCCTGACTGTCACAGTGCAGGTTTGGTAAGCGCCTACAGTATACAACTCCCCTGACTGTCACAGTGCAGGTTTGGTAAGCGCCTACAGTATACAACTCCCCTGACTGTCACAGTGCAGGTTTGGTAAGCGCCTACAGTATACAACTCCCCTGACTGTCACAGTGCAGGTTTGGTAAGCGCCTACAGTATACAACACCCCTGACTGTCACAGTGCAGGTTTGGTAAGCGCCTACAGTATACAACTCCCCTGACTGTCACAGTGCAGGTTTGGTAAGCGCCTACAGTATACAACTCCCCTGACTGTCACAGTGCAGGTTTGGTAAGCGCCTACAGTATACAACTCCCCTGACGGTCACAGTGCAGGTTTGGTAAGCGCCTACAGTATACAACTCCCCTGACTGTCACAGTGCAGGTTTGGTAAGCGCCTACAGTATACAACTCCCCTGACTGTCACAGTGCAGGTGTGGTAAGCGCCTACAGTATACAACTCCCCTGACTGTCACAGTGCAGGTTTGGTAAGCGCCTACAGTATACAACACCCCTGTCACAGTGCAGGTTTGGTAAGCGCCTACAGTATACAACTCCCCTGACTGTCACTGTGCAGGTGTGGTAAGCGCCTACAGTATACAACTCCCCTGACTGTCACAGTGCAGGTTTGGTAAGCGCCTACAGTATACAACTCCCCTGACTGTCACAGTGCAGGTTTGGTAAGCGCCTACAGTATACAACTCCTCTGACTGTCACAGTGCAGGTTTGGTAAGCGCCTACAGTGTACAACTCCCCTGACTGTCACAGTGCAGGTGTGGTAAGCGCCTACAGTATACAACTCCCCTGACTGTCACTGTGCAGGTTTGGTAAGCGCCTACAGTATACAACTCCCCTGACTGTCACAGTGCAGGTTTGGTAAGCGCCTACAGTGTACAACTCCCCTGACTGTCACAGTGCAGGTTTGGTAAGCGCCTACAGTATACAACTCCCCTGACTGTCACAGTGCAGGTTTGGTAAGCGCCTACAGTATACAACTCCTCTGACTGTCACAGTGCAGGTTTGGTAAGCGCCTACAGTATACAACTCCCCTGTCACAGTGCAGGTGTGGTAAGCACCTACAGTATACAACTCCCCTGACGGTCACAGTGCAGGTTTGGTAAGCGCCTACAGTATACAACTCCCCTGACTGTCATAGTGCAGGTGTGGTAAGCGCCTACAGTATACAACTCCCCTGACTGTCACAGTGCAGGTTTGATAAGCACCTACAGTATACAACTCCCCTGACGGTCACAGTGCAGGTTTGGTAAGCACCTACAGTATACAACTCCCCTGACTGTCACAGTGCAGGTTTGGTAAGCGCCTACAGTATACAACTCCCCTGACGGTCACAGTGCAGGTTTGGTAAGCGCCTACAGTATACAACTCCCCTGACTGTCACAGTGCAGGTTTGGTAAGCGCCTACAGTATACAACTCCCCTGACTGTCACAGTGCAGGTGTGGTAAGCGCCTACAGTATACAACTCCCCTGACTGTCACAGTGCAGGTTTGGTAAGCGCCTACAGTATACAACTCCTCTGACTGTCACAGTGCAGGTTTGGTACGCGCCTACAGTGTACAACTCCCCTGACTGTCACAGTGCAGGTGTGGTAAGCGCCTACAGTATACAACTCCCCTGACTGTCACTGTGCAGGTTTGGTAAGCGCCTACAGTATACAACTCCCCTGACTGTCACAGTGCAGGTTTGGTAAGCGCCTACAGTGTACAACTCCCCTGACTGTCACAGTGCAGGTTTGGTAAGCGCCTACAGTATACAACTCCCCTGACTGTCACAGTGCAGGTTTGGTAAGCGCCTACAGTATACAACTCCTCTGACTGTCACAGTGCAGGTTTGGTAAGCGCCTACAGTATACAACTCCCCTGACTGTCACAGTGCAGGTTTGGTAAGCGCCTACAGTATACAACTCCCCTGACTGTCACAGTGCAGGTTTGGTAAGCGCCTACAGTATACAACTCCCCTGACTGTCACAGTGCAGGTTTGGTAAGCACCTACAGTATACAACTCCCCTGACGGTCACAGTGCAGGTTTGGTAAGCGCCTACAGTATACAACTCCCCTGACGGTCACAGTGCAGGTTTGGTAAGCGCCTACAGTATACAACTCCTGTGACTGTCACAGTGCAGGTTTGGTAAGCGCCTACAGTATACAACTCCTCTGACTGTCACAGTGCAGGTTTGGTAAGCGCCTACAGTATACAACTCCCCTGTCACAGTGCAGGTTTGGTAAGCGCCTACAGTATACAACTCCCCTGACTGTCACAGTGCAGGTGTGGTAAGCGCCTACAGTATACAACTCCCCTGACTGTCACTGTGCAGGTTTGGTAAGCGCCTACAGTATACAACACCCCTGACTGTCACTGTGCAGGTTTGGTAAGCGCCTACAGTATACAACTCCCCTGTCACAGTGCAGGTTTGATAAGCGCCTACAGTATACAACTCCCCTGACTGTCACAGTGCAGGTGTGGTAAGCGCCTACAGTATACAACTCCCCTGACTGTCACTGTGCAGGTTTGGTAAGCGCCTACAGTATACAACTCCCCTGACGGTCACAGTGCAGGTTTGGTAAGCGCCTACAGTATACAACTCCCCTGTCACAGTGCAGGTTTGGTAAGCGCCTACAGTATACAACTCCCCTGACTGTCACAGTGCAGGTGTGGTAAGCGCCTACAGTATACAACTCCCCTAACTGTCACAGTGCAGGTTTGGTAAGCGCCTACAGTATACAACTCCCCTGTCACAGTGCAGGTTTGGTAAGCGCCTACAGTATACAACTCCCCTGACTGTCACAGTGCAGGTGTGGTAAGCGCCTACAGTATACAACTCCCCTGACTGTCACTGTGCAGGTTTGGTAAGCGCCTACAGTATACAACACCCCTGACTGTCACAGTGCAGGTGTGGTAAGCGCCTACAGTATACAACTCCCCTGTCACAGTGCAGGTTTGGTAAGCACCTACAGTATACAACTCCCCTGTCACAGTGCAGGTTTGGTAAGCGCCTACAGTATACAACACCCCTGACGGTCACTGTGCAGGTTTGGTAAGCGCCTACAGTATACAACACCCCTGACTGTCACAGTGCAGGTTTGGTAAGCGCCTACAGTATACAACTCCCCTGACTGTCACAGTGCAGGTGTGGTAAGCGCCTACAGTGTACAACTCCCCTGTCACAGTGCAGGTTTGGTAAGCACCTACAGTATACAACTCCCCTGTCACAGTGCAGGTTTGGTAAGCACCTACAGTATACAACTCCCCTGACTGTCACAGTGCAGGTTTGGTAAGCGCCTACAGTGTACAACTCCCCTGTCACAGTGCAGGTTTGGTAAGCGCCTACAGTATACAACTCCCCTGTCACAGTGCAGGTTTGGTAAGCGCCTACAGTATACAACTCCCCTGACTGTCACAGTGCAGGTGTGGTAAGCGCCTACAGTATACAACTCCCCTGACTGTCACAGTGCAGGTGTGGTAAGCGCCTACAGTATACAACTCCCCTGACTGTCACAGTGCAGGTGTGGTAAGCGCCTACAGTATACAACTCCCCTGACTGTCACTGTGCAGGTTTGGTAAGCGCCTACAGTATACAACACCCCTGACTGTCACAGTGCAGGTGTGGTAAGCGCCTACAGTATACAACTCCCCTGTCACAGTGCAGGTTTGGTAAGCACCTACAGTATACAACTCCCCTGTCACAGTGCAGGTTTGGTAAGCGCCTACAGTATACAACACCCCTGACGGTCACTGTGCAGGTTTGGTAAGCGCCTACAGTATACAACACCCCTGACTGTCACAGTGCAGGTTTGGTAAGCGCCTACAGTATACAACTCCCCTGACTGTCACAGTGCAGGTGTGGTAAGCGCCTACAGTGTACAACTCCCCTGTCACAGTGCAGGTTTGGTAAGCACCTACAGTATACAACTCCCCTGTCACAGTGCAGGTTTGGTAAGCACCTACAGTATACAACTCCCCTGACTGTCACAGTGCAGGTTTGGTAAGCGCCTACAGTGTACAACTCCCCTGTCACAGTGCAGGTTTGGTAAGCGCCTACAGTATACAACTCCCCTGTCACAGTGCAGGTTTGGTAAGCGCCTACAGTATACAACTCCCCTGACTGTCACAGTGCAGGTGTGGTAAGCGCCTACAGTATACAACTCCCCTGACTGTCACAGTGCAGGTGTGGTAAGCGCCTACAGTATACAACTCCCCTGACTGTCACAGTGCAGGTGTGGTAAGCGCCTACAGTATACAACTCCCCTGACTGTCACAGTGCAGGTTTGGTAAGCGCCTACAGTATACAACTCCCCTGACTGTCACAGTGCAGGTTTGGTAAGCGCCTACAGTATACAACTCCCCTGACTGTCACAGTGCAGGTTTGGTAAGCGCCTACAGTATACAACTCCCCTGACTGTCACAGTGCAGGTTTGGTAAGCGCCTACAGTATACAACTCCCCTGACTGTCACAGTGCAGGTTTGGTAAGCGCCTACAGTATACAACTCCCCTGACTGTCACAGTGCAGGTTTGGTAAGCGCCTACAGTATACAACTCCCCTGACTGTCACAGTGCAGGTTTGGTAAGCGCCTACAGTGTACAACTCCCCTGACTGTCACAGTGCAGGTGTGGTAAGCGCCTACAGTATACAACTCCCCTGACTGTCACTGTGCAGGTTTGGTAAGCGCCTACAGTATACAACTCCCCTGACTGTCACAGTGCAGGTTTGGTAAGCGCCTACAGTGTACAACTCCCCTGACTGTCACAGTGCAGGTTTGGTAAGCGCCTACAGTATACAACTCCCCTGACTGTCACAGTGCAGGTTTGGTAAGCGCCTACAGTATACAACTCCTCTGACTGTCACAGTGCAGGTTTGGTAAGCGCCTACAGTATACAACTCCCCTGACTGTCACAGTGCAGGTTTGGTAAGCGCCTACAGTATACAACTCCCCTGACTGTCACAGTGCAGGTTTGGTAAGCACCTACAGTATACAACTCCCCTGACGGTCACAGTGCAGGTTTGGTAAGCGCCTACAGTATACAACTCCCCTGACTGTCATAGTGCAGGTGTGGTAAGCACCTACAGTATACAACTCCCCTGACGGTCACAGTGCAGGTTTGGTAAGCGCCTACAGTGTACAACTCCCCTCACTGTCACAGTGCAGGTTTGGTAAGCGCCTACAGTATACAACTCCCCTGACTGTCACAGTGCAGGTTTGGTAAGCGCCTACAGTATACAACTCCTCTGACTGTCACAGTGCAGGTTTGATAAGCGCCTACAGTGTACAACTCCCCTGACGGTCACAGTGCAGGTTTGGTAAGCACCTACAGTATACAACTCCCCTGACTGTCACAGTGCAGGTTTGGTAAGCGCCTACAGTATACAACTCCTGTGACTGTCACAGTGCAGGTTTGGTAAGCGCCTACAGTGTACAACTCCCCTGACGGTCACAGTGCAGGTGTGGTAAGCACCTACAGTATACAACTCCCCTGACTGTCACAGTGCAGGTTTGGTAAGCGCCTACAGTGTACAACTCCCCTGACTGTCACAGTGCAGGTTTGGTAAGCGCCTACAGTGTACAACTCCCCTGACGGTCACAGTGCAGGTGTGGTAAGCACCTACAGTATACAACTCCCCTGACTGTCACAGTGCAGGTTTGGTAAGCGCCTACAGTATACAACTCCTCTGACTGTCACAGTGCAGGTTTGGTAAGCGCCTACAGTATACAACTCCCCTGTCACAGTGCAGGTTTGGTAAGCGCCTACAGTATACAACTCCCCTGACTGTCACAGTGCAGGTGTGGTAAGCGCCTACAGTATACAACTCCCCTGACTGTCACAGTGCAGGTGTGGTAAGCGCCTACAGTATACAACTCCCCTGACTGTCACTGTGCAGGTTTGGTAAGCGCCTACAGTATACAACACCCCTGACTGTCACTGTGCAGGTTTGGTAAGCGCCTACAGTATACAACTCCCCTGACTGTCACTGTGCAGGTTTGGTAAGCGCCTACAGTGTACAACTCCCCTGACTGTCACTGTGCAGGTTTGGTAAGCGCCTACAGTATACAACACCCCTGACTGTCACAGTGCAGGTTTGGTAAGCGCCTACAGTATACAACTCCCCTGACTGTCACAGTGCAGGTTTGGTAAGCGCCTACAGTATACAACTCCTCTGACTGTCACAGTGCAGGTTTGGTAAGCGCCTACAGTATACAACTCCCCTGACTGTCACAGTGCAGGTTTGGTAAGCGCCTACAGTATACAACTCCCCTGACGGTCACAGTGCAGGTTTGGTAAGCGCCTACAGTGTACAACTCCTCTGACTGTCACAGTGCAGGTTTGATAAGCGCCTACAGTATACAACTCCCCTGACTGTCACAGTGCAGGTTTGGTAAGCGCCTACAGTGTACAACTCCCCTGTCACAGTGCAGGTTTGGTAAGCGCCTACAGTATACAACTCCCCTGACTGTCACAGTGCAGGTTTGGTAAGCGCCTACAGTGTACAACTCCTCTGACTGTCACAGTGCAGGTTTGATAAGCGCCTACAGTATACAACTCCCCTGACTGTCATAGTGCAGGTGTGGTAAGCGCCTACAGTATACAACTCCCCTGACTGTCACAGTGCAGGTTTGGTAAGCGCCTACAGTATACAACTCCCCTGACGGTCACAGTGCAGGTTTGGTAAGCGCCTACAGTATACAACTCCCCTGACTGTCACAGTGCAGGTTTGGTAAGCGCCTACAGTATACAACTCCCCTGACTGTCACAGTGCAGGTTTGGTAAGCGCCTACAGTATACAACTCCCCTGACTGTCACAGTGCAGGTTTGGTAAGCGCCTACAGTATACAACTCCCCTGACTGTCACAGTGCAGGTTTGGTAAGCGCCTACAGTATACAACTCCTCTGACTGTCACAGTGCAGGTTTGGTAAGCGCCTACAGTGTACAACTCCCCTGACTGTCACAGTGCAGGTGTGGTAAGCGCCTACAGTATACAACTCCCCTGACTGTCACAGTGCAGGTTTGGTAAGCGCCTACAGTATACAACTCCCCTGTCTGTCACAGTGCAGGTTTGGTAAGCGCCTACAGTATACAACTCCCCTGACTGTCACAGTGCAGGTTTGGTAAGCGCCTACAGTATACAACTCCCCTGACTGTCACAGTGCAGGTTTGGTAAGCGCCTACAGTATACAACTCCCCTGACTGTCACAGTGCAGGTTTGGTAAGCGCCTACAGTGTACAACTCCCCTGACTGTCATAGTGCAGGTGTGGTAAGCGCCTACAGTATACAACTCCCCTGACTGTCACAGTGCAGGTTTGGTAAGCGCCTACAGTATACAACTCCCCTGTCTGTCACAGTGCAGGTTTGGTAAGCGCCTACAGTATACAACACCCCTGACTGTCACAGTGCAGGTTTGGTAAGCGCCTACAGTGTACAACTCCCCTGACTGTCACAGTGCAGGTTTGGTAAGCGCCTACAGTATACAACTCCCCTGTCACAGTGCAGGTTTGGTAAGCGCCTACAGTATACAACACCCCTGACGGTCACTGTGCAGGTTTGGTAAGCGCCTACAGTATACAACACCCCTGACTGTCACAGTGCAGGTTTGGTAAGCGCCTACAGTATACAACTCCCCTGTCACAGTGCAGGTGTGGTAAGCGCCTACAGTATACAACTCCCCTGACTGTCACAGTGCAGGTTTGGTAAGCGCCTACAGTATACAACTCCTGTGACTGTCACAGTGCAGGTTTGGTAAGCGCCTACAGTATACAACTCCCCTGACGGTCACAGTGCAGGTTTGGTAAGCGCCTACAGTATACAACTCCCCTGACTGTCACAGTGCAGGTTTGGTAAGCGCCTACAGTATACAACTCCCCTGACTGTCACAGTGCAGGTTTGGTAAGCGCCTACAGTGTACAACTCCCCTGTCACAGTGCAGGTTTGGTAAGCGCCTACAGTATACAACTCCCCTGACTGTCACAGTGCAGGTTTGGTAAGCGCCTACAGTGTACAACTCCCCTGACTGTCACAGTGCAGGTTTGGTAAGCGCCTACAGTATACAACTCCTGTGACTGTCACAGTGCAGGTTTGGTAAGCGCCTACAGTATACAACTCCCCTGACGGTCACAGTGCAGGTTTGGTAAGCGCCTACAGTATACAACTCCCCTGACTGTCACAGTGCAGGTTTGGTAAGCGCCTACAGTATACAACTCCCCTGACTGTCACAGTGCAGGTTTGGTAAGCGCCTACAGTGTACAACTCCCCTGTCACAGTGCAGGTTTGGTAAGCGCCTACAGTATACAACTCCCCTGACTGTCACAGTGCAGGTTTGGTAAGCGCCTACAGTATACAACTCCCCTGTCTGTCACAGTGCAGGTTTGGTAAGCGCCTACAGTATACAACTCCCCTGTCACAGTGCAGGTTTGGTAAGCGCCTACAGTATACAACTCCCCTGACTGTCACAGTGCAGGTTTGGTAAGCGCCTACAGTGTACAACTCCCCTGACTGTCACAGTGCAGGTTTGGTAAGCGCCTACAGTGTACAACTCCCCTGACGGTCACAGTGCAGGTGTGGTAAGCGCCTACAGTATACAACACCCCCATACTGTCACAGTGCAGGTTTGGTAAGCGCCTACAGTATACAACTCCTGTGACTGTCACAGTGCAGGTTTGGTAAGCGCCTACAGTATACAACTCCCCTGACTGTCACAGTGCAGGTTTGGTAAGCGCCTACAGTATACAACTCCCCTGACTGTCACAGTGCAGGTTTGATAAGCGCCTACAGTGTACAACTCCCCTGACTGTCACAGTGCAGGTTTGGTAAGCGCCTACAGTATACAACTCCCCTGACTGTCACAGTGCAGGTTTGATAAGCGCCTACAGTGTACAACTCCCCTCACTGTCACAGTGCAGGTTTGGTAAGCGCCTACAGTATACAACTCCCCTGACTGTCACAGTGCAGGTGTGGTAAGCGCCTACAGTATACAACTCCCCTGACTGTCACAGTGCAGGTTTGGTAAGCGCCTACAGTGTACAACTCCCCTGACTGTCACAGTGCAGGTTTGGTAAGCGCCTACAGTATACAACTCCCCTGACTGTCATAGTGCAGGTTTGGTAAGCGCCTACAGTATACAACTCCCCTGACTGTCACAGTGCAGGTGTGGTAAGCGCCTACAGTATACAACTCCTCTGACTGTCACAGTGCAGGTTTGGTAAGCGCCTACAGTATACAACTCCCCTGTCACAGTGCAGGTTTGGTAAGCGCCTACAGTATACAACTCCCCTGTCACAGTGCAGGTTTGGTAAGCGCCTACAGTATACAACTCCCCTGACTGTCACAGTGCAGGTTTGGTAAGCGCCTACAGTATACAACTCCCCTGACGGTCACAGTGCAGGTTTGGTAAGCGCCTACAGTATACAACTCCCCTGACTGTCACAGTGCAGGTTTGGTAAGCGCCTACAGTATACAACTCCCCTGACTGTCATAGTGCAGGTGTGGTAAGCACCTACAGTATACAACTCCCCTGACGGTCACAGTGCAGGTTTGGTAAGCGCCTACAGTATACAACTCCCCTGTCACAGTGCAGGTTTGGTAAGCGCCTACAGTGTACAACTCCCCTGACTGTCACAGTGCAGGTGTGGTAAGCGCCTACAGTATACAACTCCCCTGACTGTCACTGTGCAGGTTTGGTAAGCGCCTACAGTATACAACACCCCTGACGGTCACTGTGCAGGTTTGGTAAGCGCCTACAGTATACAACTCCCCTGACGGTCACAGTGCAGGTTTGGTAAGCGCCTACAGTATACAACTCCCCTGACTGTCACAGTGCAGCTTTGGTAAGCACCTACAGTATACAACTCCCCTGACTGTCACAGTGCAGGTGTGGTAAGCGCCTACAGTATACAACTCCCCTGACTG
Organism: Mesoplodon bidens; assembly: GCF_964165515.1. Lineage (NCBI taxonomy): Eukaryota > Metazoa > Chordata > Mammalia > Artiodactyla > Ziphiidae > Mesoplodon > Mesoplodon bidens. The sequence goes on from NC_138162.1 coordinate 116,989,534, forward strand.
TCATAGTGCAGGTTTGGTAAGCGCCTACAGTATACAACTCCCCTGACTGTCACAGTGCAGGTTTGGTAAGCGCCTACAGTATACAACTCCCCTGTCACAGTGCAGGTTTGGTAAGCGCCTACAGTATACAACTCCCCTGTCACAGTGCAGGTTTGGTAAGCGCCTACAGTATACAACTCCCCTGACTGTCACTGTGCAGGTTTGGTAAGCGCCTACAGTATACAACTCCTCTGACTGTCACAGTGCAGCTTTGGTAAGCACCTACAGTATACAACTCCCCTGACTGTCACAGTGCAGGTTTGGTAAGCGCCTACAGTATACAACTCCCCTGACTGTCACAGTGCAGGTTTGGTAAGCGCCTACAGTGTACAACTCCCCTGACTGTCACAGTGCAGGTGTGGTAAGCGCCTACAGTATACAACTCCCCTGTCACAGTGCAGGTTTGGTAAGCGCCTACAGTATACAACTCCCCTGACTGTCACAGTGCAGGTTTGGTAAGCGCCTACAGTGTACAACTCCCCTGACTGTCACAGTGCAGGTTTGGTAAGCGCCTACAGTATACAACACCCCTGACTGTCACAGTGCAGGTGTGGTAAGCGCCTACAGTATACAACTCCCCTGTCACAGTGCAGGTTTGGTAAGCGCCTACAGTATACAACTCCCCTGACTGTCACAGTGCAGGTTTGGTAAGCGCCTACAGTATACAACTCCCCTGACTGTCACAGTGCAGGTTTGGTAAGCGCCTACAGTATACAACTCCCCTGACTGTCACAGTGCAGGTGTGGTAAGCGCCTACAGTATACAACACCCCCATACTGTCACAGTGCAGGTTTGGTAAGCGCCTACAGTATACAACTCCCCTGACTGTCACAGTGCAGGTTTGGTAAGCGCCTACAGTATACAACTCCCCTGACTGTCACAGTGCAGGTTTGGTAAGCGCCTACAGTATACAACTCCCCTGACTGTCACAGTGCAGGTGTGGTAAGCGCCTACAGTATACAACTCCCCTGACTGTCACTGTGCAGGTTTGGTAAGCGCCTACAGTATACAACTCCCCTGACTGTCACAGTGCAGATGTGGTAAGAACCTACTGTATACAACTCCCTCATATCGTCACATTGCAGATTTGCTAAGTGCCTACAGGTGTAGCCATTGGTAAAATTAATGCCACTTAGTCTTTAGCTAGGTACTAGCTAGGCTAGAGTCAGAGGTCAAATAGAGATAGTACAATGTGTGAACTGCTTTATATTACCACTAAAAAATTTATTCTTTAAGGAGAGGAGGAGCCAAGTGTAGACGGTCATAGAATGGCAAAGGCCAGCAGGTCCTCGTGTAGAGCATTGATCTTAGCAGTCCAAACTTGTAAACGGCTAAGAAGGAAACAAAGACCTTCGTTCTACATTTATTTTAGATAGAAGATTGTGCTCTTCATGTGATGAGATTCTGTACACCAGTTATAGTGAAGGAATGAAATTTTCATCTATCACTTGTATAGGCCCCACCAATATGATGAGTTGAATAAGTAGTACATGATACCAGTTATATAATATTTAAAAGCAATTTTATTTAAATGTGCATATATGTAATAAAAATAAAAAGCCATGGGAAGGAAGGGGACACATCAATTTCAGGATACTGATAACACCCCTCAGCAGGAGGAGAAGGCAATAAGATGGGAAAAGGGTGCTCTCTCTCTTTAATGTGTTTTTCTTGAATCAATTATCCAAACCAGTGTGGCCAAAAGTTAACTTTTACTAATTCTAGATATTAGTTACCTGTGTGTTCATTAGTTTATTCTCTGTACTTTTCTATTTGAAACAGTTTGTCATTGTAAAAAAAAAAATAAGTAAATGATAGTACACAGCAATAAGTGTAACACTGAAAGCAATAAAATATGTTGTATGAAGTGATGGTCCAGCTATATTGGAAGACCTAAAGTGTCAGGAAAATTCTTCCCAGGGGAGGGGACGTCAGAGCTGGATTTTGAAAGATAAATGGGGATTTATCCCCCAAGGCATATGTCTCCTTGTACATAGAGGGGTGCCAGCTGTTGTACTACAGGAACTGTAAGCTCTTCAGTGTTACTAGAGCATATATTATGGGGACAGCTGGGGAAGATGGGCAATGGAAGTAGACAAGGCTAGAAGTACTTAGAAGGCCAGATCCTGAAGGGCATTGCAGTCCACATAGGAGCACAGGTTCTGCCCTGAGCCTCTGGGGAGCTCGTGAGGGGTTTCAAGCAGTGCAGTGATTAGAGATGACACTTCGATTTTAACAGAAGAGCTTTCTGGAGTGTGAAGATAGTGACTGTTATGTAAGGTTAAATTAAGCAGTCTGTTTAATTCATTCCACAGTGTTTTTTTAGACTAATGAAAATTGGAGATAACTAGAATGTCTATAAATACACATGGTTAATTTAAATACGCCATATCTGTAAAGAAAATACTACACAGCCATTGAAACTGACATGGAATATATCTATGATTTATTCATTTTCAACATTTTATTGTAAAATTTTTATCGTATGAAAATGTTGAAAAAACTTCAGTTACCACCCATATGCCCACCATCTAAATTCTTCATTAACATTTTATAATCTTGCTTTATCACTTATTTGTCCATCTTTCCATCCATTATGTGTTTCAAAGGGAAAAACTCGAGTCTCAGAACTGCATCCTGTTGTAATTTTTTAAAACATATTTGTGTATGCATAAGTAAGCAATCTGGGGAGATTTATATAAAACTATTAGCTTTGGTTGTCTTTGGCTGATAGGTGATTTTTGCTTCCCACTTAATTCTTTATTGTACTGTCTGAATATTTTACATTGAGTGTGTGATATTGTAATAAAAACTACATTTAAAACTACAGTAAGGCTCTTTTCCTTTAGTGTGACAGAGAATGAGTTTTTTACTAAGTAAATACATAGAGCTTGATTTGCAATGAGTGAATTAAATTTTTTTCTTTTTTGTACAGATAATGATGAATAATCCTCAGAACGTTCTTTAATCCTCAACGGAATGAAAGCATTTAAATTTTGGCTCATCAGAATAACAAGCTTCAGTGGGAAATATAGCGATTTTTTATAAATGAAATATTAGATTTAAAATGAGTGTGCTGATTGCATGAAAATGATGGAGAAACATGCCATTTTTCAATTAAGATTCTAGTTTTTTATCTTTTATTTTGTTTATTGAGTTCTATAGTTATCTCTTACAGAATATATACTTTATTAAATGTTCCAACCAAAGTGTAAGACACAGTGATCCAGACTGGACTTAATGGCTTTGAAGAAGATGTACCATGCAGCAAGGTAATTTTTGCTTTCAGCAAGCGTCTTTAAGTTGAAAGAATAACTTCTGTTGTGAAAGACCTGCCTTTGCTTTTTCAATTACGCATTTAAGCATGACCCTTTTTTCTGTCTACTTGTTTTCATGGCCAGCAATTCTGGATTAAATAACCTTGTCAAGGGCTCTATTTAAATCTTAACATTTCGAAGATGGAACTTTCAGCCTTAAAGTTTATATTCTCAGTCCTTTTTCAACCAGTGTCTCCTGATCTAGCTGAATGGAAACAGGCTATAAAAACAGTCTTAGAAGTCATTGAAAAATTTGATTACGAAAGAATAGCAAAAATATATTTCCTGATACCTAAAAAGTTGGTTAATTACTTTTGTTTCCTTTTGAGGACCAGAACAAGGAACACTATAACTAAAAATTAGTCTGTGAATTTTAACACTGATCTAGCATATAACATAAAGTTGCCCTTTTGGTTTTCAGCTTCCTCTCATGCATGTGCTTTTTAATTGAGATTCAAAAGGAGAAAGGAATCATTTTTATTTTGACAGTGTGACAGTTTTGGTAACTAGTATTCCAAAGGGGGGAAATGTTTACCTCTTTCAATACCATTAGGAGAAGATTTTGTTAGGTCATTAAGACAATGGTCACACAGCTTCCATTGCAATATGCCAGGTATTACATCATTAGAGATGTCTGAAGTCCAGATGCTTTTAGTAATAAAAGCAGAATTTTGGAAACTCTGAGAACAAAGAAGCCTTATTGGCATTATCTGTAATTTGAACAGTAAAATCATATGTTGCAGCACTATCAGTAGTATGCTGAATTAATTATGTATATAATTTCTAACATCCAAAGCTAAATACTTGATTTTTATATGTTTGTTTATTTTATGATATTGCTATTAAATTTTTACTCTCTACCTGAAGTACACTATTGGTTGTCTTTTATTTATTAGCACTGTCATTAATAGAATGCTTTTACAGAGAGCTGAGAATACTTTTGATTATTTTACCTGAACATTTTAATTTTTTTTTCAATAGAAGAATATTTGAATTCTGTACTTTAATTCTCTACAGTCCTAAATGATGATAATGATTTGTGGGAGTGAGTATTTTTAAATTCTTAACCTAGAAATGCAAGTAGGAGTATAACACAGTAGAAGGAGTTGTTTAGCCATATTTCAAAAGATGTCATCTATACAAGAATAGGGGTGACAAATAGGATATGTGCCATCTTCAGTCAATTGGTAGTGAGTGGCTCTGGGGTGTTATTATGGAAAGGTTGTCTGTGCCAGGGGTAAAGAGGGTTTTTATTGTTCAGTAAGGTCTATTGTAGGTGTTGGAGGAGGAATGTGGAAGTATCTATAGATTCATAGAATGTTAGAGTGAGTGAGGGCTATCAGGATAATTTAGTGTTATCTGCATTTCTCAGGCGAGGGCACTGAGTTGTCACATGAGTGCATTCACTTGTGTAGATGGCCAGGGTCAGACCAGTTCCTGGCCTTACCCTGTGCTATTACTTCCACATTCTTTTAAAATTCATCTCTTCTAGAGAGTGAAAAGGAATAGATTTAATAGGAAAAGGTACATTTAGCATTAATGCATTAAGAATTCTGCAGAGATGTTCTGTTTCTGGGAGTAGCACACTTATTCTAATTTACCTCGCTATTGAAATCAACTTTTAAATGTTAAATAAAGTTGGCTTTTTATCCATAAATTAGCATGTACTCTACCCTTTATCACTTCATTGATGGATCTTTCAAGATTGCTTGTGTACGTGTATGTTTAATATATACCTGAAAACAGAAGAGGTAAGAAGATGAATTGCAAGGCCATCACTTTGGAGAAAGCCTCAACCCAGAGATGGTGGAATATTGGAGAATAAATAAGCACTTTTGACAGGAGCATATGTCCAATGCCTCTCACTTGGGTAGAATGGGCTCACAGAGCAAAGGTGCAAAAGGTAAGGCCAAGCATCCACCACACTGGAGAATCGTGTAGGAAACCCTGTGTCAAGGTGACACTCCAGAAGGCTACATCCTCACAATCAGGGAGAACCCCAAACTCAGGGACTGTCAGAAGAGAAGAGGACCAAAAATCCCCTGGAAGTTGTAGCCACAAACCAGCCGTCAACTGGTTTTGTATCTTGAGCAACAAAACCTGGGTGGGTCGGGGAATTTAGACTCAAACATAATTTAAGGTGGTTCCCAATTGGTAGTGCCCCGTGAATGCAGAAGAAGCCATTCCAGTGCCTCTCTGAAGGAAGGCACATTTCTTTTGTGTCTTGAAAACCACTATAAATAAAATTTTAAGAGCAATGATAAACAGAGTTAAAAATATAATAGTACACAAGAAATCAAGACAATGTAAGTGGGAAATATCAGGAACAGGATATGCACAGACTTTAGATTTGGAATTATCAGAGATGTGTTATAAAGCAGCTATATTTACTGTGTTTAAAGCTAAAAAGTGATGTATATTTGAAGAACCAAATAGAATTCATTTACATGAAAAATGCAATAACCAAAATTTAAAAACCAAGTGGACATACTTGGCAGCACACTGTATGTGGCAGGGAAGAGAATTAAACTGGAAGAAATAATCCATAATAAAGCACACAGAGAGAAAAAGATGGAAAGTATACAGGAGAAGGAAAGAGATTCACTGGGAATGTCTAATGTATGTTTGATTGGAGTCCTAGAAAAAAAGAAAGGGGTAAAGTTATTCATAGAGATAAAGGCTGAGAATTTTTCCAAACTGTTGGAAGACTCCAGTCCACAGATTGCAGATGCATAGTGAATTTCAAGCAGGATAAAGTAAGAGAAAAGCATGCCTGGTGTCTTCAAAGTAAAACTGTGTAAAATCAAAGACAAAAAAAAAAACTCTTAAAAGAAGTTGAAGATAAAAAAGGCGTACTACCTTCAAAGGAATGTTAAAGACTGACGGTGTTTCAGCAGTAGTAGTGAAACACTGAAATGGCATCTGTAATGGGCTGAAAGAAAATAATTGTCATTCCAAATTACATACCTAGTAAAAATGTCTCATGGGTGGATAAAAATGAATTCTGGTGGTTGAGAGTCCGCCTGCCGATGCAGGGGACACGGGTTCGTGCCCCGGTCTGGGAAGATCCCACATGCCATGGAGCAGCTGGGCCTGCGAGCCATGGCCGCTGAGCCTGCGCGTCCGGAGCCTGTGCTCTGCAACTGGAGAGGCCACAACAGTGAGAGGCCCACGTACCGCAAAAAAAAAAAAAAATGAATTCCCACTCCCACTGCTGGCCATGAAGAAGTAAAAGAGGGGATTTACCTTCCCACCTTTAACAACTCAAACACTGGACAAAATACATGAAGCAATGCTTCTCAGACAGTGGGAGACAGACAACAAAGGGAAACATATGCGGTAAACCATGTGATTGCCCAAGTTTACGGCATAGAAATGGCATGGACGTCAGGGGACCTGTAAAAAAAACAGGATTCTTCCTAAACTGAGGATATAGAAGTTAGAATTTAGAGAGTTGAAAGCAGCCATAATTTGTGCTGCAGAGTTCCAGAAAGCAGGGAGCTGCACAGAGGACTAGAAAATCTCCAAATATTTGGAAACTAAACACATTTCTTTTTTTTTTTTAATTGAAGTATTTTTGATTTGCAATATTTTGTTAATTTCTGGTGTACAGCAAAATGATTTAGATATGTTTCAGGGATGGAAAAAGATATTTCACGCAAATGGAAATGACAAGAAAGTGGGGTAGCAATACTCATATCAGACAAAATGGACTTTAAAACAAAGGCCATAAAGATAAAGGACACTACATAATGATAAATGGATAGATACAAAAAGAGAATATTACATTTATTAACATACATGCACCCAATATAGGAAAGGCTAAAAACATAAATACAAACATACATAAAGGGAGAAATTGACAGGGATACAAAAGTAGTATTAATAGTAGGAGATGTTAACACCCCCACTGACATCAGCAGACAGAGCTTCCAGACAGAAAATCAGTTAGGCAACAGAGATCCTAAATGAAACAATGGAACACTTAGACTTAATTGATATTTGCAAGACATTACATCCATAAACAGAATACACATTCTTTTCAAGTGCACATGGAATATTCTCTAGGATAGACCACATACTAGGACACAAGCCTCAAAAAATTTAAGAGGATAGAAATCATTTCAATAATCTGTTTTGACCAAAACAGCATGAAACTAGAAATCAAACACAGAGAAACGAGAAAAAACTACATAAAGACTAAACAACATGCTAATAAAAAACCCAGTGGGTCGGGCTTCCCTGGTGGCACAGTGGTTGAGAGTCCGCCTGCCGATGCAGGGGACACGGGTTCGTGCCCCGGTCCGGGAAGATCCCACATGCCGCGGAGAGGCTGGGCCCGTGAACCATGGCCGCTGAGCCTGCGCGTCCGGAGCCTGTGCTCCGCAACGGGAGAGGCCGCAACAGTGAGAGGCCCGCGTACCGCGAAAAAAAAAAAAAAAAACCCAGTGGGTCAATGATGAAATCAAAGAGGAAACTTTAAAATACCTTGAGACGATAACACAACTATACAAAAATCTATGGGATGCAGCAAAAACAGCCCTAAGAGGGAAGTTCATAGCAATAGAGGCCTTCCTCAAAAACAGGAAAAATTCAAAATAACCTAACCTACCACCTAAAAGAAAAAGAACAAATGAAACCTAAAGTCACAGAAAGAGGGAAATAATAAGGATCAGAGAGGAAATAAAATAGAGATTAAAGAAACAATGAAAAAAATCAATAAAACTAAGAGCTGGTTTTTTGCAAGGATAAACAAAATCAACAAACCTCTGGCCAGGCTCACCAAGAAGAAACGAGAGAGGATCCAAATAAAATAAGTGAAATAGAAGAAATAATAACTGACACCACAGAGATGCAAAAAATCATAAGAGAATACTACAAATAGTTATATGCCAACAAATTGGACAACCTAGAAGAAATGGATTAATTTCTAGAAAGATACAACCTAAGACCAAATCAAGAAGAAACAATTTGAACAGATGGATCAATGGTAGTGAAATTGAAATTTAAAAACTCCCAGCAAAAAAAAATCCAGAACCAGGCGGCTTCCCAGGGAATTCTAGCACACATATAAAGAAGATCTAATACCTGTCCTTCTCAAACTATTCCCAAAAGTTGAAGAGGACAGGACACTCCCAAATTGTTTTACAAAGCCACCATTATCTAGATACCAAACCAGAGAAAGACACTCCAAGTGAAGAAAATTACAGGCCAATCTCTTTGATGGATATACATGCAAAAATCCTCAACAAAATATTAGCTAACCAAATCCGAAAATATATAAAAAGGATCATACACCATGGTGAAGTTGGATTTATTCCAGGGATGCAAGGATGGTTCAACATTTGCAAATCAACGAACGTGATAGCACCACATTAACAAAGGGAAGCAGCCTGGCTCTTTGGTGGGGCTAATGGAGTCTGGGAGGGCTCATGCGAAGGAGTACTTCCCAGAACTTCTGCCAGTGTCCTCCCCACAGTGAACCACAACCACCCCCACCTCTGCAGGAGGCCCTCCAACACATGCAGCCATGTGGCTGACGGTCTTGGTGCTCTGGCCGGGTGTCAGGCCTGTGCCTCTGAGGTGGGAGAGCCAAGATCAGGATATTGGTCCACCAGAGACCTCCCGGCTCCACGTAGTATCAAACAGCAAAGTTATCCCAAAGATCGCCATCTCAACGCTAAGACACAGCTCCACTCCAGGACCAGCAAGCTACAGTGCTGGACACCCTATGCCAAACAACTAGGAAGACAGGGATACAACCCCACCCATTAGCGGAGAGGCTGCCTACATCATCATAAGTTCACAGACACCCCAAAACACACCACCAGACACGGTCCTGCTCACCAGAAAGACAAGACCCAGCCTCATCCACCAGAACACAGGCACCAGTCCCCTCCACCAGTAACCCTAGACAACCCACTGAACCAATCTTAGCTACAGGGGCAGACACCAAAACAATGGGGACTATAAACCTGCAGCCTGCGAAAAGGTGACCACAAACACAGTTAAGCAAAATGAGAAGACAGAGAAATACGCAGCAGATGAAGGAACAAAGTAAAAAACCCACTGGACCAAACAAATGAAGAGGAAATAGGCAGTCTACCTGAAAAAGAATTCAGAGTAATGATAGTAAAGATGATCCAAAATCTTGGATATAGAATGGCGAATATACAAGAAATGTTTGACAAGGACCTAGAGAACTAAAGAGCAAACAAACAATGATGAACAACACAATAAATGGAATTTTAAAATTCTGTAGAAGGAATCAATAGCAGAATAACTGAGGCAGAAGAACGGATAAGTGACCTGGAAGATAAAATACTGTAAATAACTACCGCAGAACAAAATTTTAAAAATGAAAAGAATTGAGAACAGTCCCAGAGACCTCTGGGACAACATTAAACACACTAACATTCGAGTTATAGGGGTCCCAGAAGAAGAAAAGGAAAAGAAAGGGACTGAGAAAATATTTGAAGAGATTATAGTTGAACACTTCCCAAATATGGGAAAGGAAATAGACCATCAAGTCCAGGGAGTGCAGACAGTCCCAGACAGGATAAATCAAAGGAGAAACACGCCAAGACACATATTAATCAAACTACCAAAAATTAAAAACAAAGAAAAAATACTAAAAGCAGCAAGGGAAAAGCAACATATTACATACAAGGGAATCCCCATAAGGTTAACAGCTGATCTTTCAGCAGAAACTCTACAAGCCAGAAGGGAGTGACAGTATATATTTTTGATGACATTAAGTGATGAAAGGGAAAAACCTACAACCAAGATTACCCAGCAAGGATCTCAATTCAGATTTGACAGAGAAATTAAAATCTTTACAGACAAGCAAAAGCTAAGAGAATTCAGCACCACCAAACCAGCTTTACAGCAAATGCTAAAGGAACTTCTCTAGGCAGGAAACACAAGAGAAGGAAAAGACCTACAATAACAAACCAAAAACAATCAAGAAAATGGTAACAGGAACACACATATCGATAACTACCTTGAATGTAAATGAATTAGATGCTCCAACCAAAAGACGTAGACTGGCTGAATGGATACAAATACAAGACCCGTATATATGCTGTCTACAAGAGACCTACTTCAGACCCAGCGCCACATACAGACTGAAAGTGAGGTGATGGAAAAACATATTCCAAGAAAATGGAAATCGAAAGAAAGCTCAAGTAGCAATTCTCATATCAGACAAAATAGACTTTAAAACAAAGACTATTACAAGAGACAAGGACACTACATAATGATCAAGGGATCAATCCAAGAAGAAGATATAATAATTGTAAATATTTATGCACCCAACATAGGAGCACCTCAATACAAAAGGCAAATGCTAACAGCCATAAAAGGAGAAATTGACAGTAACACATTCATAGCAGGGGACTTTAACACCCCAATTTCACCAATGGACAGATCATCCAAAATGAGAATAAATAAGGAAACACAAGCTTTAAATGATACATTAAACAAGATTGACTTAATTAATGTTTACAGAACATTCCTTCCAAAAACAACAGAATACACTTTCTTAAGTGCTCATGGAACATTCTCCAGGATAGATCATATCTTGGGTCACAAATCAAGCCTTGGTAAATTTAAGAAAATTGAAATCGTATCAAGTATCTTTTCCGACCACAATGCTATGGGACTAGATATCAATCACAGGAAATAAATCTAAAAACACAAACACATAGAGGCTAAACAATACACTACTAAATAACCAAGAGATCACTGAAGAAATCAAAGAGGAAATCAAAAAATACCTAGGAACAAATGACAATGAAAACACGACGACCCAAAAACTATGGGATGCAGCAAAAGCAGTTCTAAGAGGGAAGTTTATAGCAATACAATCCTACATCAAAAAACGAAACATCTCAAACAACCTAACCTTACACCTAAAGCAATTACAGAAAGAAGAACAAAAAACTCAAAGTTAGCAGAAGGAAACGAATCATAAAGATCAGATCAGAAAGAAATGAAGGAAACAACAGCAAAGATCTTAAAACAAAAAGCTAGTTCTTTGAGAAGATAAAAGTGATAAACCATTAGCCAGACTCATCAAGAAAAAAAGGGAGAAGACTCAAATCAATAGAATTAGAAATGAAAAAGGAGAAGTAACAACTGACACTGCAGAAACACAAAGGATCATGATAGATTACTACAAGCAACTATATGCCAATAAAATGGACAACCTGGAAGAAATGGACAAATTCTTAGAAAAGCACAACCTTCCAAGACTGAACCAGGAAGAAACAGAAAATATAAACTGACCAATCACAAGCACTGAAATTGATACTGTGATTTAAAATCTTCTAACAAACAAAAGCCCAGGACCAGATGGCATCACAGGTGAATCCTATCAAACATTTAGAGAAGAACTAACACCTATCCTTCTCAAACTCTTCCCAAATATAGCAGAGGGAGGAACACTCCCAAACTCATTCTATGAGGCCACCATCACTCTGATACCAAAACCAGACAAAGATGTCACAAAGACCACTACAGGCCAATGTCACTGATGAACATAGATGCAAATATCCTTAACAAAATACTAGCAAACAGAACCCAGCAACACATTAAAAGGATCATACACCAAGATCAAGTGGGGTTTATCCCAAGAATGCAAGGATTCTTCAGTATACACAAATCAGTCAATGTGATAAACAATATTAACAAACTGAAGCAGAAAAACCATATGATCATCTCAATAGATGCAGAAAAAGCTTTCAACAAAATTGAACACCCATTTATGATTAAAAAAAAAAAACCTTCAGAAACTAGGCATAGAGGAAACTTACCTCAACATAATAAAGGCCATATATGACAAAACCACAACCAACATCATTCTCAATGGTGAAAAACTGAAACCATTTCCTCTAAGATCAGGAACATGACAAGGTTGTCCACTCTAACCACTGTTATTCAACATAGTTTTGGAAGTTTTAGACACAGCAATCAGAGAAGAGAAAGAAAGAAAAGGAATCCAAGTCGGAAAAGTAGAAGTAAAGCTGTCACTGTTTGCAGGTGACATGACACTATACGCAGAGAATCCTAAAGATGCTACCAAAAAACTACTAGACCTAATCAATCAGTTTGGTAAAATAGCAGGATACAAAATTAATGGACAGAAAGCTCTTGCATTCCTATTCACTAATGATGAAAAATCTGAGAGAGAAATTAAGGAAACGCTCACATTTACCATTGCAACAAAAGGAATAAAATACCTGGGAATAAACCTACCTAAGGAGATAAAAAACCTGTATGCAGAAAAGTATAAGACACTGATGAAAGAAATAAAAGATGATACAAACAGATGGAGAGATATACCATGTTCCTGGATTGGAAGAATCAACATTGTGAAAATGACTATACTACCCAAAGCAATCTACAGATTTAATGCAATCCCTATCAAACTACCAATGGCATTTTTCACAGAACTAGAACAAAAAATTTCACAGTTTGTATGGAAACACAGAAGACCCCGCATAGCCAAAGCAATCTTGAGAAAGAAAAATGGAGCTGAAGGAATCAGGCTCCCAGACTTCAGACTATACTACAAAACTACAGTAATCAAGACTGTATGGTACTGCCACAAAGAGAGAAACATAGATCAATGGAACAGGATAGAAAGCCCAGAGATAAACCCACACACGTATGGTCACCTTTTTTTTTGATAAAGGAGATAAGAATAAACAGTGGAGAAAAGACACCTCTTCAATAAGTGGTGCTGGGAAAACTGGACAGCTACATGTAAAAGAATGAAATTAGAACGCTTCCTAACACCATACACAAAAATAAACTCAATGGATTAATGACCTAAATGTAAGGCCAGACAGTATAAAACTCTTAGAGGAAAACATACGCAGAACACTATGACATAAATCACAGCAAGATTCTTTTTGACCCACGTCCTAGAGTGATGCAAATAAAAATAATATACAAGTGGGAACTAATGAAACTTAAAAGCTTTTGCACAGCAAAGGAAACCATAAACAAGATGAAAAGACAGCCCTCAGAATGGGAGAAAATATTTGCAAATGAAGCAACTGACAAAGGATTATTCTCCAGAATTTATAAGCAGCTCAGTATTAAAAAACAACCCAGTCCAAAAATGCGCAGAAGACTTAAATAGACATTTCTCCAAAGAAGATATACAGACTGCCAACAAACACATGAAAGGATGCTCAACATCACTAATCATTAGAGAAATGCAGGTCAAAACTACAATGAGGTATCACCTCACACAAGTCAGAATGGCCATCATCAAAAAAATCTACAAGCAGTAAATGCTGGAGAGGGTTTGGAGGTAAGGGAACCCTCTTGCCCTATTGGTGGGAATGTAAATTGGTGCAGCCACTATGGAGAACAGTATGGAAGTTCCTTGAAAAACTAAAAGAACTACCATATGACCCAGCAATCCCACTACTGGGCATATACCCTGAGAAAACCATAATTCCAAAATAGTCATGTACCACAATGTTCACTGCACCTCTATTTACAATAGCCAGGACATGGAAGCAACCTAAATGTCCATCGACAGATGAATGGATAAAGATGATGTGGCACATATATACAATGGAATATTGCTCAGCCATAAAAAGAAACGAAATTGAGTTATTTATAGTGTGGTGGATGGACCTAGAGCCCGTCATACAGAGTGAAGTAAGTCAGAAAGAGAAAAACAAATACCGTATGCTAACATATATATGGAATCTACAAAAAGAAAAAGAAAAAAAAAAAGGTTCTGACGAACCTAGGGGCAGGACAGGAATAAAGACGCAGACGTAGAGAATGTACTTGAGGACAGGGGGAAGGGGAAGGGTAAGCTGGGATGAAGTGAGAGAGTGACACTGACATATATACACTACCAAATGTAAAATAGATAGCTAGTGGGAAGCAGCCGCATAGCATAGGGAGATAAGCTCTGCTTTGTGACCACCTAGAGGGGTGGGATAGGGAAGGTGGTTGGGAGGAGATGCCAGCGAGAGGAGATATGGGGGTATATTTATATGTATAGCTTATTCACTTTTTTATAAAGCAGAAAGTAACACACCATTTTAAAGCAATTATACTCCAATAAAGATGTTAAGAAAAAAAGGAAGCATAAAAAATCACTTGATAATCTCAGTAGGGGTAGAAATTATTCGACAATTCAACATCAAGATTAAAAAAAATTCTCAACAAAGTGCATATAGAGGGGACGTATCTCAACATAATAAGGGCTATTTATGAGAGACCCACAGCTAACATCATACTCAACGTGTAAAGCTGAAAGCCTTTCCTCTAAATTCAGGAACAGGACATGGATGCCCACTCTTGCACTTATGTTTGCATAATGTTAGAAGCCCCAACCACAACAATCACACAAGAAAAAAGTAAAATTGTCACCATCTGCAGATAACGTGATAATTTATATAGAAAACTATAAAGTCTCTACCCCCATAACTATTAGAACTAATAAATGAATTCAGCAAAGTCATGGGATACAAGATTGATATACAGAAATCTGTTGCTTTTTTGTACATCAATAATGAACTGTCAGAGAAAGTTTTAAAATCCCTTTAAAAATCACATCAAAAGAAATAAAACAGGAATAAACTTATTGAAGGAGGTGAATGACCTCTACTCTGAAAATTATAAAACATTCATGAAGGGAACTGAAGATGATACAAGGAAATGGAAAGATATCTGTGTTCTGAAATTGAAGAATTAATATTGTTAAATAGCCATACTAGGCAAAGCAATCTTCAGATTTAATGCATTCCCCATCAAAATACCATTGACATTTTCCACACACCTGGAACAAATAATCCTATGATTCATATGGAACCACAGAAGGCCCCAAATTGCCAAAGGAACCTTGTTAAAAAAGAACAAAGCTGGAGATCACCCACCCAGACTTCAGACTGTACTACAAAGCTACAATAATCAAAACAGTATGGTACTGGCACAGAAACAGGCACAGATCAATGAAACAGAACAGAGAGCCCAGAAATAAACCAATGCATAAATGGTCAGTTAATCTACAACAAAAGAGGCAAGATTGTACAATGAAGAAAAGACAGTCTGTTCAATAAGTGGTGCTGGGAAAACTGGAGAACTACATGGAAAACACTGAGATGAGAACATTTCCTCACGCCATATACAAAAATAAACTCGAAATGAATTAAAGACCTAAACGTAAAACCTGAAACCATAAGACTCCTAGAAGAGAACACTCTTTTTTTTTTTTTTTTTTTTTTTTTTTTTTTGCGGTATGCGGGCCTCTCACTGTTGTGGCCTCTCCCGTTGCGGAGCACAGGCTCCGGATGCGCAGGCCCAGCGGCCATGGCTCACGGGCCCAGCCGCTCCGCGGCATATGGGATCCTCCCAGACCGGGGCACGAACCCGTATCCCCTGCATCGGCAGGCGGACTCTCAACCACTGCGCCACCAGGGAGGCCCGAGAACACTCTTGATGTAAATCATAGCAGTATTTTTTCAGATCTGTTTCCTAAGGCAGGAGAAATAAAAGCAAAAATAAACAAATGGAACCTTATTAAACTTAAAAGCTTTTGCACAGCAAAGGAAACCATTAACAAAATGAACAGATAACATTCAGAATGGGAGAAAAATATTTGCAAATGATACAAGTGACAAGAGGTTAATCCAAAATATATAAATAGCTCATACAACTTAAAAACAAACAAACAACAACAAAAAATCCCCCACAATAACCCACTCAAAAAAAAAGGACAGAAGACCTGAATAGATGTTTTTCCAAAGAAGACATAGAGTTGGCCAACAGGCACGTGAAAAGATTCTCAACATTGCTAATTATTACAGAAATGCAAATCAAAACTACAATCAGATAATCACCTCACACCTGTCAGTGGGGCTATCATTAAACAGTCTACAAATAACAAATATTGGTGAGGATGTGTAGAAAATGGTACCCTCATACACTATTGGTGGGAATGTAAATTGTTGCAGCAACTATGGAAAACATTATGGAGGTTATGCAAAAAACTAAAAATAAAACTCATGTGATCCAGCAATTCCACTCCTAGGTAAGTATCTGAGGGGAAAAAAAACCCCACTAATTTGAAAAGATACATGCACCCTAATGTTCTTAGCATCACTATTTACAATAGCTAAGATAGGGAAGCAGTCCAAGTGCCCATCAACAGATAAATGGATAAAGAAGATGTGGTGTGTGTGTATATATGTGTATATGTGTATGTATATGAATATTACTCAGCCATAAAAAAATAATGGATTTCTGCCATTTGCAGCAACATGGATAGACCTATAGATTATCATAGTACATGATGTAAGTCAGAAATAGAAAGACAGATACCATATGATATCACTTATATGTGGAACCTAAAAAAAACACAAAAAAATATATGTAGCAAAACAGAAACAGACTCAGAAACATAGAAAACAAACTAGTGGTTACCAAAGGGGAAAGGGAAGGAGGAACAGAAAGTTAGGGCTGTGGGATTAAGATAAATTGATCAATCAATCAATCAATGCTATCTGCCCTCCAAAATTTTGTTTAAAAAGAGTTATGCATCAAGACCAAATGGGATTTATTTCGGTATGCAAACCTGGTTCAACATTGAAAATCCAAACAGTGTAATCTATGTCAACAGGCTAAGAAAAGTATTAATTCATAATAAAAATCTCTTAGCAAGTTAGAGGGGAAACTACCTCATCTTGATAAACAACCTCTACAAAAATATCTACAACTAACATCATTCTTAATGGTGATCCACTAAAGTCTTTTACCTGAAGATCAGAAACAAAACTCTCTAATGCCCACTCTCTCTAATCTTATTTAACCTAGTATTGGAAATTCTTGCCACCATAATAAGGCAAGGAAAAGAAATAACAGACATGCAAATGGGAAAGGAAGAAATACAGAAACAAAATTCCTGGAACTAATAAATGTGTTCAACAAACATGCAGGATACAAGATCAATATAAAAATATTCTCATTTCTATAAACAATGAACATGCCATAACTGAAGTTAAAACACAATGCCATACATAGTCACTTTAAAGTGAATGAAGTACTTCCCAAACCGTACAGAGAATCAATATGGTCTGTATGATGAAAATTACAAAATGCAGACGATAGAAATCAAAGAAGACTTGTGTAAATGGAGAATCATACTGACTTTGTGAATCTATAAATCTAACATAGTAATTATTTCAGTTTTCCCAAAATTGATCTATAGGTTTAATGAGATTTTTATTGAAATCCCAATGAGGGTTTTTGGAAACAGACAAGCTTATTATAAAACTAATATGGAAAGGCACAGCCCTAGAATAGCTAAAACAATCTTGTCAAAGAAGAATAATGTGGGAGGACTAACCCTACACAAGTTAAGGCTCACTATATTGCTATAGTAATTAAGGCAGTGTAGTATCGGTGCAGGAATAGACATATTGATCAATGGAACACAATGAAGAAGCAAGTAATAGACCCATACATATATGTACAACTGATTTTTGACGAAGATGCAACAGCATTTCAATGGCGGAAAGATAGCCTTTTAACCAAATTGTGTTGGAGCAAATGGACATCTATAGGGAAAAAAATGAAACAACCTAAACTTCACAACCTTGAAAAGAAATTAACTAAAAATACACCATGGATTTAAATGTAAAACATAAAACTATAGAACTTTTAGAACGAATAGAAGAAAATCTTTGAGATTTAAGTATAAGAAAATAATTCTTATATTTGGCACCAAAAGAATGATCCATAAAAAGAAAATATATTAATTGAACCTGATCAAAAGTTAAAACTTTTGCTCTGCAAGAGATCATGTGAAATGGATGAAAAGACATGGACTGGGGAAAATGTTTACAAACTACATATCCAACAAAGGACTAATATCTAGAGTATATAAAGAACTCTCAAAACTCAACATTAAAATCTATCTAAAATTGGGTAAAAGACATGAACATATTTCAGCAGAGAGAATATACAGATAGCAAATATGCGCATGAAAAGTGCTTAAAATCTTGAGCAGTTGGAAATGTAAATTAAACTACAATGAGATATCATGACACACCTATCAGAATCGCTGAAATAAAAAACACACCACCAAAAGCTGATGAGGGTGCATAGAAACCAGATTGTGTATATACTGTTGAAGTGAATGTAAAGTGATGCAGCCACTTTGGAAGACAGTTTGGCAGTTTCTTATGAAGCTACATGAAACTACAATGCAGCTGATCTAACTATCTCCGGCATTTATTTAGGGAACCATTAAAACTTACATTTTCACAAAAACATGTACAGGAACGTTCATAGCAGATTTATTTGCTATAGGCAAAAGCTGTAAACAACCCTGAGTTTCTTCAGCAGGTGAATGGTTAAATAAAGTGGTACATCCATACCATGGAATACTACCCAGCAATAGTAGTATAGTAGTATGCTGTTGTTACATGTAACAACTTGGATGACTCCCCAGAGAATTATGATACTTTTTTTAGAAAAGCAGATCTCAAAAGGTTAGATACTGTATGATTACATTTACATAACATTTTCAAAATGATAAAAACTTAGAATTAGTAAACAGATCATCAGTGTTTGTCAGGGTGTAGGAATGGGCCAGGAGGAGGGAATGGGAGTGTTTACAAAAAGACAACTTGAGGGATACTTGTGGTGATGGAGCTGTTCTTTATCTTGACTCTGGTGGTGGATACATAAACACATATGTGATAAAACTGTAGAATGACATACATACACACATACACATGTTGGTACAAGAGAAGCTGGGGAAGTATGAATTAGAGATGGATTATATCAATGCCAATATCCTGGTTGTGATATTGTACTAGTTTTGCAAAATGTTAACATCTGGTGAAACTGAATAAAGTGTATCTCTATAATTTCTTTCAAGGGCATGTGAGCTACAGTTATCTCAATAAAGATTTCAATTAGAAAATAGTTATTATGGCTATATTACATATGTTCAAAAAAATAAGCATGGAAGAAATAAAAGATCCAATGAAACACTTAAAGATGAAACCCACAATGTATGAGATGAAAACTACCCTGAAGAGGATTAATGGCAGATTAGACATTGCAAAAGAAAAGATTATCTCACTTGAAAACATAACAGTAGAAACTAGATTTCTAATAATAAAACAAAATAATGATAGTAATAATAATAGAACAGCAACAGTGAGCTTTGGAACAAATCCAAGTGGCCTAATTATGTCTAATTGGAATCTCTGAAGAAGAGAAAGGGAGGAGACATTAAAAAATATTTGAAGAAATACTGACTGAAATTTTCCCAAGTTTAATTAAAACTATAAATACAAAGATTCAAGAAACTCAACAAATCTCATGCACAAGAAACATGAAGAAAGCTACACCACAAAACATATAAAGACACAAAACTAAAAGGAAATAGTAAATGATTATCTGCATATTCACAGGAAAATTATTTGAGAAAATGCACCACATGTTGCAAAAAATATCTAAGCAACTAGGAATACAAGGGAATTTCCTTAACTTGATAAAGGACATTTATGAAAAAGGCCACAGCTAAAATGATACTTAATGATGAAAATTGTAATGTTTCTTCCCATTTGACATTGTACTGCAAGTTCCAGTTAGTACAATAAGACAAGTAAACAAAATAGAAGTAATCCAGATTGGAAAGAGGTAGAACTGTCCTTTTTTACAGGCAACAAGATTCTACATTTAGAAAACATGATAGAATCTACAAAATAGTTACTAGAACTAATAAATGAATTTAGAAATATTGCAGGATCCAAGCTCAATATACAAAAATCAACTGTTTTCCTGTATGCTAGCAACAGTCAGAAATTGAATTTTTTTTAAAAAAAGAAATTGAATTTTTAAATCTCCCATTTAAATTGCATAAATTATTTTAAATAGGGATACATCTGACAAAATATCTGAACAGCTTTATATACTGAAAAGTACAAAATGTCTATTGAGAGAAATTTTAAAAGACATAAATGGAGAGATAAGTTGTGGGTGTTGACTACTCTCATTTCTATTCAACATTGTACTGGAGATCTTAGTGCAATAATATAAGAAAATTGTATGTTTTGAACAGAAAGAAAATCATTATTCACAGATAAAACCATTATGTGCATAGAAAACCTACTCAAAATTTTTAGAATTAATAAATCATTTTAGTCAGGTTCCTAGATAAAAAGTCAATATATAAAAGCAAATTACATTTCTGTAAATCAGCAAGAAACATATAGAAAATAAAAGGTCCTATTTATAATAGCATCAAAAATATTAAGCAACAAAAGGTGTGCAGTCCTCCAAGGGGAAAATTGTAAAACATTAAGAGTCATAAAGGAAAGCCTAAATGGAGTACTATATTCATGAATTAGAAGACTCAACAGTATAAAAATGTCAGTTCCTACCAAATTGATATATTGGTTTAGTGCAATCAAAATCTAAATCTTCATTTGATAAGCTCATTCTTAAATTTATATGAAAATATTGGGTTGGCCAAAACGTTCGTTTGGTTTTTTCCATAAGATGGCTCTAGTAGCACTTAGTTGTCTTTAAATTCATTCAAAACGGTTTTGTTAGATTGTATGTAACAGCTGTCATATTAGCATGCATTTAAAAAAAGACATCAAAATTGGTGAATTTTTGTGTAGCCATTTTAACATTGAAGATGGAAGAAAACATTTTTGGCATATTATGCTTTATTATTTCAGGAAAGGTAAAAACGTAACCAAAATGCAAAAAACAATTTGTGCAGTGTATGGAGAAGGTGCTGTGACTGATCGAACTTGTCAAAAGTGGTTTGCGAAGTGTCTTGCTGGACGAGTCTCCACGGTCGGGTAGACCAGTTGAAGTTGATAGTGATCAAGTGGAGACATTAACTGAGAACAATCAATGTTATACCATGCGGGGGATAGCTGACATACTCAAAATATCAAAATCAAGCGTTGAAAATCATTTGCACCAGCTTGGTTATGTCAATCACTTTGATGTTTGGGTTCCACATAAGTTAAGCGAAAAAAACTTTGACTGTATTTCACATGCAATTCTCTACTTAAACGTAACGAAAATGTTCCGTTTTTAAAACAAATGTGACAGGCGATGAAAAGTGGATACTGTATAATAATGTAGAACAGGAGATCGTGGGGCAAGTGAAATGAACCACCACCAAACATACCAAAGGCCGGTCTTCATCTAAAGAAGGTGATGTGTATATGGTGGGATTGGAAGGGAGTCCTCTATTATGAGCTCCTTCCAGAAAACCAAATGATTAATTCCAACAAGTACTGCTCCCAATTAGACCAACTGAAAGCATCACTCAACAAAAAGCGTCCAGAATTAGTCAACAGAAAACACATAATCTTCCATCTGGATAATGCAAGATGGCATGTTTCTTTGATGACCAGGAAAAAACTGTTACAGTTTGGCTGGGAAGTTCTGATTTATCAGCCATATTCACCAGGCTTTGCACCTTCGGATTTCCATTTATTTAGGTCTTTACAAAATTCTCTTAATGGAAAAAATTTCAATTCCCTGGAAAACTGTAAAAGGCACCTGGAATAGTCTTTGCTCAAAAAGATAAAAAGTTTTTGGAAGATGGAATTATGAAGTTGCCTGAAAAATGGCAGAAGGTAATGGAACAAAAGGGTGAATAGTTTGTTCAATAAATTCTTGGTGAAAATGAAAAATGGGTCTTTTATTTTTACTTAAAAATCGAAGGCACATTTTGGCCAACCCAATAGAAAAGGCCAGATACAGTGAAGAGACTTTTAGAAATAAAAAGGTAGATATAGTGAAGAGACTTTTAGAAATAAAAAGGTAGAAATAAAAATAATTCTTGATACCTGTTCCAGGTATCAAGAATTATTATAAAACTATAGCAATTAAGATATAATAGTGCAGAGAAAAATGAGTATGCCAGTGGAACAGAGTACACGTCCCAGAAACATATTTATCCAAATATGGATGTTGCATAGAAGTAGCACTTCTGGGGTGTGGAGAAAAGAGTCTCTTAACAAATGGTGCTGGGACAGTAGCATATCTACATAGGAAAAAAGACAAGAAGGAGGGAAAGGGAGGGAGGGAAGGAAAGAAGGGAGGGAGGACACTGGACCTAGATTACTCCATGCAAAAATCAATTCCAGACAAAATATTAATGTGAAAAAATATTTCAGAAGCAAATATCTTCTGGACCTTACAGTAGAGGAGAATTTCTTAAGCAACTCTAAAATATTCACCATAAAGGAAAGATTGATAAATTCAACTACATCAAAGTTAAGAATTTCCATTCCTCAAGTGCTAGTCACATCAATTGGACAAGAAAAAGAAATAAAAGGTATACAAATTGGAAGGGAAGAGGTGAAATTGTCATTATACGCAGATGACATAATGCTGTATAGAAAACCTTAGAGACTCATCACAAAAACTAATAGAACTGATACATGAATTCAGCAAGATAGCAGTATATAAGATTAACATACAGAAATTGGTTGCATTTCTTTATAGTAACAATGAAATATCAGAAAGGGAAAGTAAAAAAACAATCTTGGTGGCTTCCCTGGTGGTGCAGTGGTTGAGAGTCCGCCTGCCAATGCAGGGGGCATGGGTTCATGCCCCGGTCCAGGAAGATCCCACATGCTGCGGAGTGGCTGGGCCCATGAGCCATGGCCGCTGAGCCTGTGTGTCTGGAGCCTGTGCTCCACAACGGGAGAGGCCACAGCAGTGAGAGGCCTGCCTACCGCAAAAAAAAAAAAAAAAAATCCCTTTTAAAATCACTAAAAAAAATAATACTCAGGAATAAACCTGAGCAAGGAGGTGAAAAACTACTAAGCTGAGAACTGTAAGACACTGATAAAGGATCAAAGATGATTCAAAGAAATGGAAAGATATTCCGTGCTCTTGGATTGGAAAAATTAATATTGTTAAAATGGCTGTACTAACCAAAGCAATCTACAGGTTTAATGTGATCCCTATCAAATTACCCATGACATCATTCACAGAACTAGAACAAATAATACTAAAATTTATATGGACCCACAGAAGACCCAGAATTGCCAGAGTAATCCTGAAGGGAAAAAAGCTGGAGGCATAACCCTTCCAGACTTCAGACAATACTACAAAGCTATAGTAATCAAAACAGCATGGTATTGGCACAAAAACCGACACATGGGTCAATGGAACAGAATGGAGAGCCCAGAAATAAACCCACCCAGCTACAGTCAATTAATCTACAACAAAGGAGGCAAGAATACACAATAGAGAAAAAAACAGTCTTCAACAAGTGGTGTTGGGGAATTTGGACAGCCACATGTAACTCAATGAAGTTAGAACACACCCTCACACCATACACAAAAATAAACTCAAAATGGCTTAAAGACTTAAGTATAAGACATGATACCATAAAACTCCTAGAAGAGAACATAGGCAAAACACTCTCTGATGTAAATCATACCAATGTTTTCTTAGGTTAGTCTCTCAAGGCCATAGAAATAACAGCAAAGATAAACAAATGGGACCTATCAAACTAATAAGCTTTTGCACAGCAAAATAAACCATAAACAAAATGAAAAAACCTACAAAATGGGAGAAAATATTTGCAAATGATGTGACTGACAAGGGCTTAACTTCCCAAATGCACAAACAGCTCATACAACTCAATGACAAAGAAAACAGACAACCCAGTCGAAAAATGGGCAGAAGACCTAAGTAGACATTTCTCCAAAGAAGACACACAGATGGTCAAGAGCACATGAAAAGCTGTTCAACATTGCTAACTATTAGAGAAATGCAAATCAAAACTACAGTGAGGTACCACCTCACACCAGTCAGAATGGCCATCATATAAAAGTCTACAAATAATATGCGTTGGAGAGGATGTGGAAGAAAGGGAACCCCCCTACACTGTTGGTGGGAATGTAAATTGGTGCAGCCACTATGGAAAACAGCATGAAGGTTCCTCAGAAAACAAAATAGAGCTACCATATGATCCAGCAATCTCATTCCTGGGCATATATCCAGAGAAAACCGTAATTCTAAAAGATACATGCACCTCAATATTCATAGCAGCCTATTTACAAGAGCCAGGACATGGAAACAACTTAAATATCCATCAATAGATGAATGGATAAAGAAGATGTGGTACATATATACAATGGAATACTATTCAGCAATAAAAAAGGATGAAATAATGCCATTTGCAGCAATATGGATGGACCTAGAGATTATCATACTCAGTGAAATAAATCAGAAAGGCAAATACCAAATAATATCACTTATATGTGGAATCTAAAATATGACACAAATGAACCTACTTATGAAACAGACTCACTGACATAGAGAACAGATTTGTGGTTGCCAAGGGCAGGGGGCGGTGGAGGGTTGGATTGGTAGTTTGGGACTAGCAGATGCAAACTATTGTATTTAAGATGGATAAACAATGAGATCCTGTTGTATAGCACAGGGAACTATATTCAGTATCCTGTAATAAACCATAATAGAAAAGAAAAACAAACAAAAAAAGAATTTCCATTCCTCAAAAGATACCATAATGGAAGTGAAAAGACAAGCCACAGAGTAAAAATTTTGACTAGTATTTAGAATATATAAAAAGCCTTATGGCCCAAAAAAAAGTTGATAAGATGGTCAGTCTCATTGGTAAACAAGGAAATGCAAATTAACCACAATGCAAAACCATTAAACACCCATCAGATTAGCAAAGATGAGATGAATCCAATACTTTGTAATTTTGTGCGGCAAAGTAAACTCTCACATGTTGTGATGGAAGTATAAATTTGTACAACTATTTTGGAAATGATTTGACATTGTCTTGTAGATTGTTGAAGATATGCAGATCTGATAACCAGTATTCCAGTTCGATGTATATAACAAACAGAAATGTGTGTACATGTTCACAAGAATTCATGCCCAAGAATGCCTATTGCAGCATCGTTTTTAGAAGCTTCAGATTGGAAGAATCCCAAATGTCCATCAACATTAAAAGGGATAGCTAAACTGTATGAAGGAATATTATACCATATTCAAAAACATGAATGAATCTTAAAGAGTTTTGTGTGAATTAAGCAAGATAACAGAATGTACCTAATGGGATTCCACCTACTCAAAGTCTCAAAGAAGTAGGCTCAGGGAAACAATCATAAAGGGTAAAATTACAGAGTAAAACAAGGAAATAAATTATCATAAAAGGGAGGAGGGGTTGTAATTAGAAGGAGACCCAGGGCCAGTGGTGGGGTGGTAGTTTCTGGCCACTCTGAACCATTCTAGGCAAGTGACCCAGGCTGCCAGATTTGGGATACATGTTTGTGCCCATCACCATAATGTGCCAAAATGCAGAATGAGTGCTTGTATATGCGTATTCAATTTTCTTTCTGGTCATGTAGTGAGAAGACCTGATTCCCAGACTTGGTTCGGCTGCCTGATTAACTTAGTTGACTTAAGTCTGTTATTCACCTGCCAAGGTGATGCTCTCCCTGAGGTCCAGTAGTCAGGATCCCATGCTCTCAACTGTAAAGTGAGTGGTTTTATCAAAGGAGAAATTATCTGTGGGAATGTTTCATAAACTATAGCTCACTGAAAATGTTAGCAAATTTATCTCTTTCAAAATTTTAATAATTTTACTGAAGACATTTGCTTTGTTCCCATTTAAAATAGTTTTCTAGGTGTAAAACTGAGATTTTGAGGGTTTAGAGAAACACTGTTCCCAGCCAGGAACTACGAGGAATGCTGTCTTTCTAAAAATGTTCTATTAGGAGTTGGTGTCACACATTGAAACAGACTCCTTGGAGCATTAACTGCACCTTCACAACTGATTATCGAGTTATAAGAATATAAGAATTCCATCTCCAGGGAGGTATATTGTAGGTTCTATTTACATGGTAAAAATAAATGTAATGCAAGACACAGTTTTTGAAAATAGCATCTAATATTATTTATCAAGATTTTGAAATGTACATTTAATGAGTTAAAAACACTCAGTTATAATTATTTAATTATACTTAAATCAGTGTCCCCAATAATTAGAAAGGAAATCAAGCATAATGAGACTGCTCTTTATGACAATTATAGTAATTTTGTAAATTATTCAACAGAAAACATTCTAGAGAATTAACATGAAAATGTTGGTTTTGTGTGCTGAGTCATGACTCAACAAGAAGATTACGGGCACGTCTTAGCTTCTAAAGTAAACTTGCTTTTGCACTTGGTTCCTTACTTGTGGAACTTCTAATCCTTGAATGTGTCCAGGGGTGGAGTAGCCAACACAGTTTCATTTATCAAAGCCTCACAATTAGCACTGGAACATTTTTTCTCATTTTTAAGGAACGCAGGACTCTTTCGTGACTACAGTTTACTTCATTTGGGAGTGAAATCATCTTCCTCCATTTCACATACAGCTTTAAACATTCAAATCTCACAGCCGTTACCAACATTACTTTAAGGTAAATCACTGAAATTTCTTACTAGGATACAAGTCTCTGTTATCTATGACTCCAGACCAGGGTACGGTTATAACCAATTTCAAATGAATTAGGCTTGCAGAACCACACCTCCCAGAAAGTGACCTGTTAATACAAAACCATCTATTAGTTCTTAACTCATGTCAAGCAAGAGACTACTAGATGGACCACCTGTTTCTTAAGGTTACATGTGGGCCCTCTCAAGGATGCTAATTCTCTTATTTGGTACTTTACCATGATGATATTTGTATCTATTTATTTGGGGTGGCATAGAATTCCAAGAGGGTAATTTTCTACTCATCATTACCATCTTTCTAAAGTGAAATCAGAACCAGGCTAATAAAGATGTCTACGTAAACAGGGATCAACAAAATAATTTTTAAAATAGAACAAGTATTTAAAAGACCAACATTGAGAAATAAGGCTCATTATCAGCATTGGATACAGGACCTGGATATAATAGGTCCTCAATAAATCCCTTCTTTTAATACTTAAATAAAATGGCTTGAGTCCTCATTTCAAGCACTGTGGGAAACGCAGCTGGCACTTTCTGGGATTTCTAGGGATGTACATTTTTCATTATCATCTCTCTCTCTCTCTCTTTTTTTTTTTTTTTTGGCTGCACTGGGTCTTAGTTGCAGCATGCGGGATTTTTAGTTGTGGCATGAAGGATCTTTAGTTGCGGCATGCATACTCTTAGGTGTGGCATGCGGGATCTAGTTCCCTGACCAAAGTCCCTCTCATGATGATCTCTTGATCTCATTCCCTGTTTTGATTGATCCCAATTCTCTCATCTGTTTTCTTGTGATTGCCTTCTTTCTTCTCCACCCTTCAATTTCTTTATCCACTTTCCCTCTTTAACTTTTTTAAATTTATGAAATACTTGATAAATATGGAATATATATGATTTACATACTTTATAAGCATAACGATGAGATAAATGCGCATATACCCAGCTTAAGAAACAAAATATTGCCATTGTCATCAAACCCACTGGGCCCTTCCCTGAACACAGCTCCTTTCTCCCCTCCAGAGATAACATCCTGCTGAGTTTTATCATCTTTGGGGTTTGCTGCTTATATATTTTTACCTAAAATATATATTGGATAGTTTTTCTTGTGTTTGAATGTTGTATAAATAGTTGTATGGTATCATTCTTCTCTCACTTGTTTTTTAAATTTTAACATTATTTTCCTGAGGTTCATCCATGTTGTTGACAGTAGTTGAAGTTCGTCCACTTAACCTGCTAAAAAGTATTCAAATGTGTGAATATATCACAGTTTAGTTTTTCACTGTCCCATCAAAGGATATTTGGAATATTTCCAGTGTTTTTCCTCCTGTCACAGACAGTGGCACTCTTACACATGTCTCCTGATACATGCGTGTGTCAAGAATTCCTACTCTAGGAAAAGAATTACTGAGTTAGAAGCACGGCTCAGATTTACGAGGGGAGATCATATTCCAAAGTGTTTGTCCCATTTCTTACATTTATCCATGGTCTGCCCTCCTATTCCAGCACTTCACCAACACTTATTATTGTCATCCTTTTAGTGCTAGTCAGGCTCATGGGTGTAAAGTTGTGTCCCACAGTGGTTTCCATTTGAATTTCCCTGATCTAAGCCCGTTTTGTTTGTTCCATTAGCCAGTTAGGTTTTCTCTTCTGGCAAATGCCTGTTAAAATATCTTGCTTACTTTTTAAAGTTGAGTTTTTTTATCTTGTTGACTTTAAAGATTAAATACTTTCTGAAAATATTTGATTGCTGTATGTACTACATATATCTACTCCAAATTTATAGGTTGATTTTCACTTTTAAAAAATGTAATCCCTTTATAATTTGTGCATTTGCGGCATTGTTGAAAATGTTTCTTTTTTTCATACTCAGAGGTTATGAATATACTTTACATTATTACTTACCAAAAGTTTTCATTAGATTCTTTAATTCTTCTAAAATGGATTTTTGGTTATAATGCAATCATTTTTTTTTCATTTTTCACATAGATAAACATATGCCCCAGCAAAAAATAATTATACGGCCATCCTTTCCCCAGAAATGTGCAATCCCAGTATATGTCAAGTATCCACGTACTTGTGGATCTGTTTCAGGGCTCTCTATTTTAGTTCACTATCTTATTTTCTTTGCAATGCATAAATGCCAAACTGTCTTAATTATTACAGCTTTAGAATGCATCATGATGGAATAATATGGAACAGATTTACCCTCTGTAAATTTCAGGGCTTTCCAGAGAAACAGAATGAATAGGATGCATGTTTGTCATAAGAAACTGTCTCACGTAATTATAGAGTCAGGAAATAGAAAATCTGCAGTGTGGACCTGGCCCAAGATCCAGGAGAGACACGGGGCAGGTCTAGTTCCAAGGCCACTAGCCTGGAGACTGGGGAGAGTCGATGGTGCAGAGACTGGCAGACAGACACCCAGAAAAGCGGGTGGTGCAGGTGGAATCTGAAGACTGTCTGCTGGAAAAGTTTTCTTTTGCTCGGGGAGACCAGTCTCTTTGTTCTTTTCAAGCCTTCAACTGATTGGATGAGGCCCATCACATTTAGGGACAGCAATCTGCTACACTCAGAGTTCACCGATTTAAATGTTCATCTCATACAGAAGCACTCATCTAGTAGATACGTAAAATTAATCATCACAGGGCTTCCCTGGTGGCGCAGTGGTTGAGAGTCCGCCTGCCGATGCAGGGGACACGGGTTCGTGCCCCAGTCCGGGAAGATCCCACATGCCGCGGAGCGGCTGGGCCCGTGAGCCATGGCCGCTGAGCCTGCGGGTCCGGAGCCTGTGCTCCGCAACGGGAGAGGCCACAACAGTGAGAAGCCCGCGTATCGCAAAAAAAAAAAAAAAAAAAAATTAATCATCACACCCTCCTACCTTAAACGACTTCAAAAGCAGACGAAATACAGTTTTCAGACATTGGACACAAAGCCCTACAGAACAAGGATCTCTGAGTGAAAGGACACAGATTAAGTGACTCTTATCATTGCCCGGCTTCCTGCCTAGAAAACACTGTGAGGCTACAGCACGGGGAGAGGGAGGCAAACAAGACCATGTTGGTCTCCCTTGGATGAGGAAACAGAGTTGAGAATCTGAGGACACCAAGACGGCTGAAACTCGCAGAATAAAGCCCTGGACAGGAGAGAGCTGCACATGACTAGCTGAAGCCAGCAGAAGGCTTCCCCCAAGTCCTCACCTCAGTCAGTCCTGATTAGTGTGTGTGTAAGGAAACTCCGGGATGGCACTAATGGAACAGAGCAGGTGGAACAATCTTTAGAGCAAAGAGATGGCCAGGAAGAGTTGATGTCCCCACTAGCTGGAGTGGAAAAACCTAACAATGCACGGGGCGTTGGGTAGTCGACTCGGAAAGAGAGCGCCTCAGTCGTAGTGCAGGATTCTTCCTAGACCCGAGGCTGTTCTGACCCTTCCTAACAGGACCACCTTGAACGTAAGCCTCAAAAAGATCAAACAGTTTGCAAGGGTGAGAGCTTAGGGCCTTCTCAGATCTTTCCTGAGCATGTTCACAGCCCTGTGCAAGCACATAGCTTTCTAAATTCCCAGGAATATGTCAGAACATTTCAAAGCCCCTATGGGGCCTCAGTCCCCAGATTTTTCCTTTTAAGTTTTTGGTTAGCTTATTGATTTTCCTAACGGTTAGCCGCTGCCTGAGGCAGCCAGGATATTCACCAAGTGCCTCTGATTATTTTCAACAGATCTTTTGGAGAAAAGAGTTTTGTACTTAGTGAGCTCGAAGTCAGGTTAAATAAAACAGCCTTGGCAGTGGTGTCTTCCAGGGAACCACCAGACAGGTTATATAATCACAGTTCTCTGGGAATGAGGGTTTGAAGGAGTTCCAATCTAAATTTGCCCCCTCTGGTGGCTGCCAGGCTGCTGTTTTTCATTAGGATTAAGAGATGTTAGTTTTCCAGGCTGCCTCAGAACCAGAGAAAGGGAGAGGAGAGCAGGGCAAGTTAAAGTGCCACGAATCTCGCTTCTCCGACCGAGGTTGCCGTTTTTATTAAAGAAATGCCCCCTGGATTGCTGAAAGCTTTTGGTTAATTTCCAGAGTTCTGAAAAAGTCGAACTTGACCATTTTTGCAAATTTTATCATTGCTTTTATGGAGGAGAAATTTTTCAGATGTTCTTCTCCATTTTTACTTATATTTGACATCAAAAATGTATACTGTAATTTTACATGGTATGTAGCAAAGTTGTATACTATAAACTCTAAAACATCCACCAAAAGAAAGAAAACAAAGAGTTATATATAATAAACCAACAAGAGATAACATGAAATTATAACAGTAATTCAGTTAATCAAAAAAAAAGAAAGAGGACAAGGGAAACGAATGAGAAATGGGACACATCAAGAACAAGTAACAAGAGGGCAGATTTAAACCCAGCCATATCGATGATCGCATTATGTGCAAATGTGTTAAATACCCCAACTGAAAAGCAGAAGTTGTCAGTTTGGATTAAAAAAAAAATAAGGCCAAGTCTATGCCTGCCTAAGAGAAACCCAATTTAAATATGTAGATAAAAGAAGCTACAGTGCTCCAGTGGCCTGAAGGCAGCCGGTCAAGAAATGTCCCAAGTGTTGACTGTTGGTAGCAAAAGTACATGAGGCTTCGGGACACGCAAAGTGGTGGACAGTGACCCAGGCCAAACCAGTCACTACAAGCACGCTTACAGAAATGTCAGAGCATGTCGCAGACTGAATTTAATCTTCGAAGTGAGTCATTCAGGAGAATAAGTTCTCGTAAGTAGTGGCATAAATGATACATAAGGTGAAAACAACTAGGTTGGCATGAAGATTCCTGAAGGGGCGAGGCTGGTTTGGTGCCTGTTCTCAAAGGCTCCATTTAGGAGCCGAGGTGCCATCTGGGGGTGGCCCCTTCTGTCTTCTTTGACGTTCTACTGCTTCAGACACTGCAAATTCCTCCTTCCTCTGCGAAAACATTGACACCACGCAGACCACAAAGCTTTGCACTTCCTACATTGCAGAACAATTATTGATTGAGTATTCCTTCCCGAAAGGCTTTGCAAGGTTCTTACAGCAATGACTGTCTTATTTGTCTTTGCATTTCTGATGTCTGGCCCCATGCCTGGCTTAGAGTAGGGATTCAGTGAATGTTTGTTGAATGGATGAATACAGAAATCCCTTACAGCCTGTGGAAATTCTAGAAAATAAATTTTATCTTCAGTATAAAGTTTGCGTAGTATTAATTAGACAAAAGCAATGAAAATGACGAACTCCTGTACCTCGCCAATAAAAGTGATTGAGCCTCATCAGATAACTTTTACATGTGGCACACAAAACTTCTTACCTGAAAATGGAAACTCAAAACTTTAGTTAAGAAAAGCATTCCTGATTAAGAGCACTTGATTAGAAAGAGCTCATTAACGAAAAACAATACTATTTTTATAAGGACTAAGCTCCTTTTATCCTGCCCTGGTTTGGTTTCACGCTTCAACAAATAGCACCTTTTGGCAGTCACGGCCGCTTGCACTGCCAAAGGCAGCGTTCACGGCGGGTCAGGCCCTTCCCTGACGTCATTCTGGAAGAGATCACCAGCTAATTAGCTGCATAAGCTGCTCGCCATTATTGCTTCCAAGCTCCAAGTGGGGCCGTCTGATGGAATCACAAGGACCTTATAAAAACTGAGTTGATTTTTTTCTCGATGGCACAAAAATGCTTCTTAGAATACTGAAACTTAGGAGAGTTACAATGGAATGTATCTCCTTAAGGCTGACCTGTAGATAATCAGAAGAGCCGAAAAACAGTTGCTGGGATAGGATAGGATGAATACTTTTGGCTTTTTCTACAGACTAGACGTGGAAAAAAATATATGGTTCTCAGATTTTAGCTTCTCCTTCAACTCCCGTTTCCCAACAATATATCAGCCATGGTGTCCACTGTGGCTTCTCACAAAAGTGGAATCTGTCTTCAGGCTCTTTTTCTCTGAACAGGGCATCTTCCCTCTGCCCCCTTCATGCTCGAGCCCCACCCCGCCCTCAAGAGGTTCTATGCGTCCCGCTGCTACTTGTAAAGACCATGCTTTTGTTTTCCGAGGAAACACTAGTCAGTTTGGAATCTGTCATTTGTATCTATGTAAATCAGTTAATGGTCACTCTTTCTTAAATTGTCTTAAGTTAAAGATACTCTGTGTGGATTTTATGCCCCATTGTGGACTGGAAGGGGGGGGAATCATAGGAGAGAGCATTTGCTTTGAAGGGGCTCCCTGAATTATTGCTCCCTGAATATTTCAGTTCTTATTCCCTTCTCCATTCCTCTTCCTGGGAAATTCCAAAGTAGAGCTTTTAGCTTTGAAGACTTAAAATTTAAAGAGTTAACTAATTCATGATTTTAGGCAAAGGCCATTACAAAATACAATAATACCATCTTTAAAGTAAGTTGAAAGACTTCAACTGTGGCCACAGAAATTTGTAATAAAAGTCTCACGTTTGTTTGAAATATGTACTTACCTAATCAGAGTGTGTCACCGGGAACAGCTCACTCGGTTGTGAGTTCCATATTTGGGAAAGAGACTGTATTTAGTTCCCCTTGGTTTCCCTGGGGTGTCCAGCATGGAGCTTCAGAAATTCAGTGAATGGACGTTTTATTAATATTCTTGGGGCAATTAATACAAATGAGAGGCTTCTTTAGGTCACAAACATAAAACAGTAATATACGCTGAGGAAGTCACTTTGACTGATGAAATTTCTTCCAGAAAGAAGTGATTTCTAGTCTGGTGACCTAGGTCAGTCACCTCTCAGTCTGCACATCTGTAAAATGGAGCAGCCTCAAAGTCCTGCTGAGTGAAATATCATATAAAATACTTCATCGAGTGAGGCGCATAAAACGTGTCTGGCCCTCGGTGAGTACCCAATAAATACACGCGGGCTTCCTTTTTCTTCTTTCACGTTTTGTCTTGAACAGTCCCAAAGCCACTGTGACGTGGTTGCAGCTACATGAACAAAACAGACTGAAAGATCTTCCCTAACTCAGCACTGCAGGTAGAGCTGCTTACTGTGCTAAAAATATCCTACAACTCCTTTTTGTTAAGATTTGTGCTCATTTTGTTACATTATACCCCATTAGTTAAAGACCCTTGGGGAAAATTTATGATTCAGGCTCAATATTAGAAATAGACATGCTTCTCACAAGTGAAACCATGTGTAATTATTAGTCAAATCCTTTTCACCTGCCGTCACTAATCGGTCATTTTAAGACTTGCAGTTCCTCCAAGCAGCATGGAGCCTAAACAATCAGATGTTTGCCTGAGTTGTTTTCCAGAAACTTGGAATCAGCTGTGTCGAATTTGAGCTGAGCTGGTTGAGACTGGATGGGACCCCAGATCCTCCGACTTAGCCTGTGCCAGTGTCCACTCGGTGACCTTTAGGACTTGCATCGGCCTGTAGTCCAGGTACACCTGCCCTGAAGACTGTGCACCTGTTTCCAATCCCCTTTCCCCAGGCTCCCCAGCCTCAGACCTCCTTGCTTCTTTATTCGTTATCCTATAAATACCACTGGCCCCTTGCCTTGGGGGCAGGTTTGAGTTCTGTTCTTCCATGTCCTCACTTGCCTGCCTGGAGAATAAACCCTCTGCTGTGACCCTCTGCTGTGCGACGGGCAAAATGAACCTGATTCGGTAACACAGCAACTAGTTTGTGTGTTTTTCTGAACCATGAATCGTGTAATTGATTGCATTTTTCTCTTTCTGTTGGCTGGTAGAAAACTTAGAATCAAATTTGTTGCTTACTCTTTAGAAGTATATGTTCTTGCGTCAATTCACTCCTAGTTCTACTTTATCTATCAATTTTTCCACGTTGCAACATATTTTTACCGATATGTAATTTCTGTGATCTTAATATGTATTTGTAAGCTGTCTGAAATCCTAGGGAAGAGTATAGGAGACACAGAGAAATATATATATATATATATAATTTGTCATCTTGTCATATATATATGACAAAAGATTCCAGACTCCAGGCCTCTGTGTGGGAATAAGTTTATGTTGTTTTGAGCCCCCTAATCTGTGGTCATTGGCTCTGGGGCTTTCAGGAAACTGATATAACCGTGTTGAAATGAGGATTGGCTATTGGTGGAAGAAAATTTTCCATGAGTGTCTCATTTTTTTTACAGTGAAATATAGTTGATTGACGGTGTTGTGTTAATTTCAGGTGTACAGCAAAGTGAGTCAGTTGTACATATATTTTCTTTTCCATTATGGTTTATTACAAGATATTGAGTAGAGTTCCCTGTGCTCTACAGTAGGGCCTTGTGGTTACCTGTTTTATATAGAGTCGTGTGAATTTGAAGACTTAAAGTTTCAGCTGTATCTGCAAATCCCAAACTCCTAAGTTATTGCTCCCGCACCCCTTTGCCCTTTGGTAACCGTAAGTGTGTTTTCTATGTCTGTGAGTCTGTTTGTTTTGTAAATAAGTTCATTTGTATCTTTTTTTTTTTTTTCACAATACGTGGGCCTCTCACTGTTGTGGCCTCTCCCGTTGCGGAGCACAGGCTCTGGACGCGCAGGCCCAGCGGCCATGGCTCACGGGCCCAGCCGCTCCGCGGCATGTGGGATCCTCCTGGACCGGGGCACGAACCCGTGTCCCCTGCATCGGCAGGCGGACTCTCAACCACTGTGCCACCAGGGAAGCCCTAAGCGGTATCTTAATGATATTTGTCTGACTCCACTTAGTATGATCATCTCTGGGTCCATCCGTGTTGCTGCAAATGGCATTATTTCATTCATTTTATGGCTGAGTAATATTCCATTGTATATACGTGCCACATCTTCTTTATCCATTCACCTGTCGATAGAGACTTGGTAGTTTGCGTCCATATTCTCATTTTTGTGTGTCTTACAAGGAAGGCACTGACCGCCCTTTGTCCTGGATCATCTTTTCAAGGATCAGCCTTGGAGACGGTATCTCCCTTCAGGGCCAAGGGCAGGACAACTACTGCCCCTTGTGACAGGTTTGGGTTCCCCATATTCAGGGCTTCCCTGAAATGCAGCCCACTGCGTGTTCAGGCATCATCTGGCCCGCCTCCATCACCTGTGGGGTTTGGGGCTTGGGGGCCGTGCGGAATGCTGACACCTGGGCTCTGCCATTCCTGTGAGTGATACGACGTCTCTAACCCCAGGAGTCTCGTATCTCCTACCAGCATCCAGGAAGCTGCAGATTTACCTGTGGGTTTGACTGTCGTTGGTTAAATCTCGGGCTCCTCCCAGTTACTGACAGACACCATTCTTGAATCCTCTGTCATCAGGCTGTGGGCACCACTCTAGCTTTGCCTCCACACTCTGCACATGCCTCACTGAATTCCAGCCCCTCCCTTGAAGTTCTCTACAGCGTGTGAACGAGTCACTTGTCAGAGAAGCAGAACCATTGTAAAGAAGTCGATTTATGATAACCTTGTATATGTGTGTCGGTTAGGGAAGGGGAGGAGAGAAGAGGGAAATGTTTGCTTTTAAAAAACCTGCTGAGCCAAGGAGTAGAGACGGGGCATGCAGGAACGTGAGCACGTGTTAGCGTCACACAGTCACGTGGACTCAAGAGTGCTCTCGTGAGGACAAAGCATCCCTACTTGTCCCCTCGAATTAGATGGGGAGCTGATCTGTTGACAACTCCTCTGTAGGTGAGAGACACGCATTCCTCTCTCAATCCCCCCGCCCGCCCCGGAGAGCTCAGATAAGGAATCATATCGGTGCACGTGGAGCTTTATGCAATGACTCATTGGCGCCCTGTGTGGTTAAACGTCATAAGCCCATCCCGTCAGCAGCGCTGTCGTCATGCAGCACCGGGCGGGAGGAAGGGCGAGGAGGCTGGGGTCGTCGGCAAGGGCGGGCTGCGGGCGGTGTGGACCGGAGGCCGCCCCGCGCACCGTCCTTCCTGCCCAGCGCGTCGGCCAGGCCCTCCCTGGCTCGCCCGCCCCTGACCTCCTTTCTCGCTTCCTGCATGGAGAGCCCGGGGGGCCCCGCCGCAGCAGCACAGCCTGGAAGCCACATGCCGCAGGCTGGGACCCCAGCTCCGACGGGCTGAACTGAGACGTAAGTGTCAGTGGGAGAAGGTCGCTATCTGGATGGCCCCGTGCCTTCCCCCACTTCGGGGTTGGGGGTGTGGGCCCAGAGCGGCAGCTGCTCCAGCCGCAGGACCCTCCCCTCAGCGGAGGAGGCGAGGGGCACCCGGGCCTCGGGGAAGCCTCCAGGGCAGCGGAGGCGGCGCCAGCGAGGGAAGCCTCTGCCCATCCGTCCTTCCGCAGCGGAGACAGACCAACGTCTCTGGCGTCTCGGGAAGGGAGTCCCCGTGCTGTTCATCAAGACTCTTCCAGTCCTAAGGGGCAGAAACCCGAATCAAACGTGCACTTATAGAGTCAATAAGCAAAGTCTGGGGGTGGAGTGTACGTCACAGGCTCGGGAGACCCCACTGATGTCAGGGCAAGTGCCTCCCCTCCTCTGTACACGTCTGCATCCCTGCTCAGCATCCCAGTGCTCAGCCATAAGATCCAAGACAAGGGCTCTGTTCCAGCCTGGGTCACCCTCCATTTGGGGGTCCAGGCCTGTGCCAGGGTGGCCTCACGTGCTACCTGGATGAGGAGGGCTGAGCGCCCACTGGTGGCTGGCTCTTTTGTAGGGGAGAGGGAGAGTGTGGGGCGCAGGTCCTCACAGACCTAACGGGAGACGCCCCTTCCAAGGCCAGTGCAGACCCAGCTCTGCAGTGGCCGTGAACAGCCAGGTGCTTCCACAGCCAGAAAGATGGCAGCTTGGGCCATTCTCCACTTAATGAACCACACGGCGGGCCTGGGTTGAGTCTGCTATTGGATGGGATTTGGGCCCATTTCTGGTCACTAGTGTCTGGGGCAAGCACATTCCACTGCAGATCCACTGTCCAATAGTGCTGAGTCCTGTGGAGCGGACTCCCTTATAAGCTTCAGGGAGGCGAGGGCCCTTTAAGCCGACTCTAGCTTCCTGTATCTCAGGCCACAGCTGTCAACAGCCCTTAGAACGGGCCAGCAGAGAGCGTCTTCGTTCTGCCTTTCCCCACTCTCGTGCCCCTGGTAGATATCACTAATGAATCAGTGCACTCTTTCCCACCAAGCCGGAGGGGGCCTCAGAATCCTCCTGGACAGAGCTGTCCAGACAGTCAGTCCCTGGTGCGTGATGAGGATGCTGAGATGAGGCCCATGTGTTATCCCCGTGGTGTGCTGCTGGTTATGGATGGCTTCCTTCTATTATGCCTCTGTCCGCAGATGGAGGACCTGTGTGAAGTTTCCAGTGGTCAACTGCATGTAGCCTACACCAGGTGGAAGAGCAGTATATGGGCCTGTGCTCCTTGGAGGATGTGGCAGGGGCTGAGCATTGTGGACAAGGCTCTCTTACCAAGGCATCGTGTGAAAGATGCATGTTAGACTGATGTGGAACCTTCTAGATACAGCCACGTATTCAAGGTAATAGGTACCAT
Organism: Mesoplodon bidens; assembly: GCF_964165515.1. Classification (NCBI taxonomy): domain Eukaryota; kingdom Metazoa; phylum Chordata; class Mammalia; order Artiodactyla; family Ziphiidae; genus Mesoplodon; species Mesoplodon bidens. The sequence continues at coordinate 117,027,865 of NC_138162.1, forward strand.
TGAATATTTTCTAACAGCGTACATAGGCATTTCCAGATTTTCGTGTTTATGGATGACTAAACGGAAACCACACCAATATAGGGGCCATAAAAATTTTAAAGTATGAAGAGCATGGCCCTAAAGCAGAAGAATAAGTTTATACTTTAGAGGAGATTTACTGTAGCAAAAGTGGATGCCAGCCTTGGAAACCAGCTTGTTTGTGATCTCAAACAACTACATGAAAATACTAACTTTACAAAATGGTGTGGAAGATACAAAAGAGCAACGGGTAAGGATGCAGACTGAGACAAAGACAGCACTGGATTAAAAGAATAAAACAAAATTAAAGTGCTTATAAATGCAATACAGAGCAGAATTGATGGTGTTGAAAACTGAATTTGAAAGGTAACACAAATTTAAGAATCTTTCCAAAAACAAGGAGCACAAGGTCGAAGGACACAGATGACTTGAAGAAGACAATTAACAAACTTCAGTTAATGGAGAGATGCATAAACCTGCGCTAGGTCCAGAGCTTTATAAATGAGTTCTTCCAAATGTTTAAGGAGTCTTTGTTATGCGTATGTATATTGTCTTGGAGAATAGAAGAGAGAGTTTCCCCAAGTCATGAGACTGCAAAGATTCTCAATGTCACAACTAGACAAGAATAAGAATAGAAACGAAAATTCCTGGCCAATTTTACTAATAAACATAGATTTTAAAAATTCTCCATAAAATTTGAGCAAATCAAATCCAGCAGGGTATAAAACAATAATACATTATGACCAATGCAGGAATGTGGCATGTTTGAACATTAGAAAGTCCAATATAATTCAATACGTCAGCAGATTAAAGAAGATAAACCATCTCAGTGAAGCAGACAATGCACTAGATACAATTTGGCGTTCGTTGTCATTTATGCAAAGAGAAATTTAGTAAACCAAGACTAGAAGGGAATTACTTTAAAATGACAAAGAGTAACAGTCAGACATCTACATCGCACGTGACACTTAATGTTGAAATGGTAAATCTTCCCTTTTGTAAATCAGGTACAAATGTGCCAACAACCAGCACATCTAGTCCACGTTGCCTTGGAGGTCTCCTTCTTAGCTGCACAGCAAGATGAGGAAAACAACAGAAGGGATCGGGCCTAGAAGGAAGATGCCCAACTGTCATTCAGAGATGACATTAGTTTCTACATAGAAGACCCCGGAGAACCCGCGGAAAGATGCCTAAGATGTCTGGGCGCCCTGTACGTTTCACATCGGGATGCGCTGTGCGGTTAGCGAGTAGTGGCCCAGCCCTCCCTCGGCCAGGCCTGAGCTCCACGCAGGCTGCGGAGCAGTGAGCACGGCGGTGCAGACCCCCTTCACAGCCCACCACGAGGAGGCGGCAGGCAGTTAAACAGGACGATGATGACGCAGTGATTATCACGGGAGAAATCAGAGTGTAGCAGGAGCCTCTGACCCTGCGCAAAGAGAGGGAGGGGCCCATAAATCTTCCCGAGGGCCTGAGCCGTAAGCGGCAGCTCCCGCGAGGCGCGCCCAGGTGTGCAGAGCTGGGTGTGGGAGACGCAGGTGAGGCGCCAGCGCTGAGGTGAAGGCCCTGGAAGCCAGGGTGAGTGCTTCGAGCCTTATCCCAGGGGCAGTGGAAGCCGTCCTCGGCCTTCCGGTGGGTTGCATGTTACAAAACTGCCCTGGATGGAGTGTGATGTGTGATGTGTGCCGGGGAGGGCTGTGCTGGGCTGGAGCCCCGGAGACTGGGCAGGGTATGCTCCAGGGAAAGATCCAGGCGAGGGGTGAGGGCGGCCTGTACAAGAGAGGCCGGGAGGGGTCGGATGGATGCAAAGTGTAAAGGGAGGAAGGACACTCAAGTTTCTGGCCAGCGTGTGCTGAAGGCTGGAAGGAAAAGTACCAAAATGGTAAAGTTGTCTCTTAGCTGAGAAATCATCAGGGACTTCTGTGTTCTGCATGACAGTCTCTATTTCCCAGTCTTCTATAGAGTATTTACTACTTTCATAATCAAGGCAAGGTGATGACGCACTCTTTCCTCATTCCTAACATCCACCCCTAGGACTTTGTTCCCTTCCAGGAGAACCGCTGTGGCCCCTGCTCACGGAAAAATGGGTTGGCCATGTGCTATTCTCCCACGTGAAATATTTCACTTTTTCTCGGTGGTTTCTGATGGCAGTTTCTAATCCCGAAGGACTGCATGGCTTGGAGGCTAGCAAGTGGTATGAAAAAGTGAGGAGAGCCCAGGCTTTGCAGAAACGGGGACCCGCATTGCTCAGCAGTTCAGTGGTCTTGGGAGAGCCCCCCGACTGCTCTGAGTGAACCAGCTGTCACCCTCTTGGTGTCAAGTGGAATAACGGGTGAAGCACTGGTCCATCAGCAGGCAGGGTTAGCGGTGCTGTGGCCCGGCCCACAGGTCAAGGTCAGACCCCTTTCCTGGCACAGCTTGCCTGAGATTAACTGTCAGTGACACCTTCTCACCCTCCACTGTCCTACGAAGTGCCCCCAGCACCCCACTGCACTGTCTCAACCCCTGCACGCGGAATATTTCCAGACGGAGGAGGTGGTGCATGCACTCTCAAGAGGACGCACTGTAGTCTAAAGGATTGTGTGTCCTGGCATCCCGTGCATTTCCCATTTGTCCACAGTGACCATGTCCTTTACTGAGCTCGGCTTTAGGACCGCAGACCCACGTGGTCTGCTCAGTCCTGGTGGACTCTGGATCTGATCCCCTGGGGCTCAGACCTCGGACAGACGACTTCTCTCTGAACTTCAGTTCTCATCTGTAAATTGGAAGTAATAATATCCACCTTGTGGTGATTAGAAATCACATTCATAAAGTGGCTGGCCTTCCCCCATAGCGGGTGCTCAGTAAATCAGTTCTGTGATTTGCCTGTGATTTTGTATTTTCCAAAACTATGCAAAAATACATTATTGTCACCAATATGACTGGCTTTTTGGTGAAGGAGGAATATAGATTTACATTTAAGATCATGTTTTACATATACTGTACAATTTTCTGGGCCTAGTCTATGTAATTCTTTCAGCTATTCACTGGATTTAACCCAAGTAAAGGCCAACTAGTCAATCAACACAAGAAGTCCCCCAAATCTGTAGCACCCGCCGAACAAGTGATCTAAGGGAAATCTGCATCCTTTCAGCCATTACTCCCCTCAACCCATTTTTAGTTCAAACTAGGTGTTCAGATGAGACAGATAATACTCAGCAAAGCTGCAGGTGAGGAAAGGTGGAGAGTTGGCCTCCAGAGGAAACTTATTCGTCGTCGTCACCCTCATCCCTTCCAGACCTAGGATGCGTGACCTTCAATTAGCGCATTCCCCGGGAAGCACAGAATAAAGAAGATACACTCACTGTGTAAATAAATACAAAATGCTTCTTCAAAGTGATGTTAAAATTAGGTCTCACACTTTCAAACATGCAGACTGTCGCTGGGGTCTCAGAACCTGCAGAAGCTACTTGCCACCTTGGGATAAGAAAGGATCACTCCAGCTGCAGCTGTCAAGCACCTCCAAGGCCCCGGGAGGCCACAGCCATGGAGGGAGACTGAGCGCCAGCAGTGCAGGGGGAAGGGCCAGCGCTGGGCTTCACTTTTCAACTGGGCTTTGGGGAAATCTAACATTTCTCGGCCCTTTTCTCAGAGCAGGAAGACACAATTCCATCGTCCACTATCTCTAGAATTCTGGCAGGAATGGTGTCCTGGGGGCCTTTGTGGAGCCTGCCTCGTGGGGGCATTCAGGCAGGAAGCAAGTCCCCATGGGACGGAAGTACACAGGCACAGGCCATGTGAGAAAATCCCAGACATGATCTTTCTTGCATTAGCGGCAATCTTTCTGGGGATTCCCTTTTGCAGGGGTGGGCTTAGCCTGATCTCATGGCAAAATAATTTCTTTCGCTCTCTCTGCTTGGAAAGCCCTGGAAAATAAGTCAAACTATTGACATGGCCGTATTAATCTCATTCTCATTTTTCCTGAGACCTATGGGTTGTCTTGCCCATAATCAACTAGGGTAATTTCAGGAAATTATTCCACTTGTAATTATTTTTCTACTTTCTAATGTCTTCCTTTGACATTTAAGAAAATAATTCATTTACAAACAAGAATAGCTTGCAGATGGCTTTTTTCCCAGGAGAGAAATTTCCAGAATAGGCTATAAATGAAGCTAATCAGATGCACTATTTCCCAGAGATGACTCTGAGGATTTGAAAGGTTGGGGGGCTTTATAGAAAGCTTTGAAGACCCTCCCAGCTATCACTCCTATTTTTCATCTCACCTCTATTTTTAGGGTTGGAAGTGTGAAGACACTTGTCCATAAGACTGAAATTGGATCCCTGAGAACTGGGTGTCAGCGGGTCTCCAGGAGGGCACACTCTGTGGCAGAAACATGCTGGTCACGTGCTCAGCAGAGAGCCCTTGGCCTCTGGCTGCAGGTCCAGCAGGCACGCTGCTGGCCTGGAGCCAGAACCACGAGCTGCAGGAGCCATGTGCACTTCGGAGCCCCTGGGAAATGTCGCAGAAGTTCATTGTCACGGGCCCATCAGGGAGCCTCTGCAGGACTCACGTGCTCCCCGCTGGAACTCCAGAAGCGCAGGCTGCTGCTTCTACTGCTCAGTGAATTTCCACATATTCCCATCTTGGGCTTCAGTTTTAACAGATGAATTGGCACAGTACGGATATTCCTATACTTCACTGCAAGAGAAGCATCTGCACAGACTTTATGCATTTATGAGCTGGAAAACCAAGTAAACTGTTTATACTTCTCGGGTGAGACGTGAAATTGGGAGGTGACATGTACATGCATCAGAGGCCCCGGGGGAGGGTCCTTCTGCTTTGATGTCTCTTTGCTTTACCACATCATGAAGGGGCAAAGGGGCAGGATGTTTAAAAAGCACAGGCTTTAGGGACAAAAGCAGCTCTACTGCTTATCAGCTGTGTGATGTCTGGGAAGTAATTTCCTTGGGCTCACCTGTTTCTTGGGGATAATGACATGGAATCTCCTTAGGTTGGTGTGAGAGTCACCCAGTAGCAACACCTGCATTGGTGGGCAGTCAGTAAAGATTATGTTCCTTTCTTTACCCCAAATTGTGACCCAGCAGCTCTGGAAGACATTATTCCAGGCTGTTCGTTAAGCATAAAACGGAAACCACACGATCCTTTCTGAACACCAGTGATGCGCAAGAGACAGACATACTCCCCATCCTGCTCTCAGTGTACTGAGAACGGCAAGGAATAGCTAAACGCTATAAAATATACAAAAAGCACAATGAGCAAGAGACAACCAATTATCCAGAATATATAAAGAACTCCTACAACTCAACAACAAAAAGAAAGCCCAGTTTTTTTTTTGAATGGGCAATAGATCCGAATAGACGTTTCTCAAAAGAAGATGCCAGTAAGCACGTGAAAAGATGCTCAGCTTCACTGGCCATCAGAGAAACACAAACCCAAATCACAGTGAGATACACCTCCCACCCATGAGAATGGCTGTGATTAAAAGACAGATAATAACATGTGTCAGAAAGGATGTGGATCATTTGGTACCCTCAGATACTGCTGATGGGAACGTAACATGGTGTGGTGACTTTGGAAGATAGCACGGCATTTCTTGGAAAGGTTAAGTATAGAGTCACCCTATGACTCAGCAAGCCCACTCCTAGCTATGTACTCAGGAGAAGTGAAAACACGTCCACACAAAAACTTGCACGTGAATCTTCATAGCAGCATTATTCAAAAGAGCCAGCAGTGGAAACAACCCAGATGTCCCTCAACTGATGAATGAATAAGGAAAACGTGGTTAGGTTAGCCATCTAATGGAATATTCTTCCGCAGTAAAAAGGAGTGAAGTACTGTGATACCTGCTACAACACGGATGAACCTTATACTAAGTGAAAACTTTACACTCAATGAAAGAAAGATCGCATATTGTGTAATTCAGTTTCATTCCGTGAAATGTCCAGAATACATTCATCTATAGAGACAAGAAGTAGATTAGTGGTTGCCTAGGGCAGAGTTCAGAGGCTTTTTGGGGAGGGAGGTGTGTAAGTTTCCCAGGGCTGCCATAACTCGGTGGCTTAGAACAGAGATTTATCCTCTCACAGTTTTGGAGGCTACAGGTCCAAGATCCCTGCTGGCAGGGCCCTGCTCTCCCAAAGGGCCTAGAGAAGAAGGTTCCAGGGGCCTGGGAAAGATGCCTTCCTTACCTCATGTAGCGTATGGTTGTCTGCAATCCTTGGCTTTCCTGGTTTGTAGAAGCAACACTCCAGCCTCTGTCTCTGTCTTCCCATGGCCTCCACCCCTATGTGTCTGTGTCTCTGCGTCCAAAAGTCCCTCTTCTTCTAAGGATGCCAGATACTGGACTTCGGGCCACTCAAATCCAGTGTGACTGCATCTTTGGCGTCTGCCAAAAACCCTGCTGCCCTATTAGGTCACCTCCCCAGGCTCCAGGGATTAGGACTTGAACATACAATCTCTTGGGGGACACAATTCAACCCACGACATGGAGAACCGGGGGGACACTGCTCACAGGTCCAGTGGTTCTTTGGGGGAGGGTGAAGATGTTCTAAAATTGTGATGGTGGTTGCCCAACTCTACAAATATGCTAAAAACTATGGAACTGCACCCTTTAAGAGGTGCATTGTATGGCCTGTGAATTATCTCTCCATGAAGCTGTTATTTAAAAACACACCCATAGGGCTTCTCTGGTGGCGCAGTGGTTGAGAGTCCGCCTGCCGATGCAGGGGACACGGGTTCGTGCCCCGGTCCGGGAGGATCCCACGTGCCACGGAGAGGCTGGGCCCGTGAGCCATGGCCGCTGAGCCTGCGCGTCCAGAGCCTGTGCTCCGCAACGGGAGAGGCCACAACAGTGAGAGGCCTGCGTACTGCAAAAAAAAAAAAAATAACCACCCATAAGGCCCGGCTCCTGCCCCGCTGTGGTTTGTGGTCCAGTTAAGGACACCAGTCTGTTCGTGTGGAACAATCGAACAACAGAAGTCACTGCAGAATGCGGTCAGGTCACGAGATGAGGCTGATGTTGCAGGTGCTTAGAAAGAGGGTGATGCATGAGAACAGCACGGCCCGGAAAACCTCGCAGACAGGGTGTGAGTCAGCGCAACCCAGCAACGGGAGGAGGAGGAGGAGGAGGAGGAGGTGGTGGTACACTCCTTCCCTGGGGATTTAGAATGGCTTGGAAGCCCCTCTTTGTCTGCATGTGTCTACACGACCGTTCTGACCCCAAAACTCCTTCCTCCCAACCCCTCTCACATAGGGGCCTCGGGTCCCGGTCAGAGGCCGGTCCTGGGAAGCACCCCCTACCCCACGCCTTGCGAGGACCCCACTGCCCCTGCGGTGCTGGGGTCCCTGGGCAGCTGGGTGGCAGCCAGGCGGGGGAGGGCCGAAAGGGGGCAACCTTGGTGGGCAGAGGGCAGAGCAGACCCCGGGCTCTGGAGGGCCTCTGGTGGCTCCTGTGAGGATAGAAAGGGGTTCACTTTCCTGGGAGTGTAAATAACTGGTCTTGCTTCCATTTGTGAACTCTGTGTGGCTCATGGGTGATCTTCTTCCTGGTGTGGCTGGTACCCGTGAGCCCTGCCATATGCTGCAGGCGCACCTGAGAGCTTTACCTGTACCTGTCTATCTGTGGTGCCACAGGCCACAGCGAGCTGAGGGCGGAAGGGAGTCCTGCTGGTTACAGCGACTCCCGAACAAGGCCCAGCTCAAGGAGTAGAACGGCCCTTGGTAAATATTTTGTTACATGAGAGTATTATTCAGTTTATGTCTAGCTCTTAGGCACTGATTTTTGTTGTACTTAATACGCTCGCTTAATACTGTCTTAATTTCTGAAGAAATTATCATAGAACATTGTGGACATAAATCTTTTTTTTTGAATTTTATATTATTTCTTTTTTTATACAGCATGTTCTTACTAGTTATCCATTTTATACATATTACTGTATATATGTCAATCCCAATCTCCCAATTCATCCCACCACCACCACCCTCCTCCCGCTTTCCCCCCTTGGTGTCCATACATTTGTTCTCTACACCTGTGTCTCTATTTCTGCCTTGCAAACCAGTTCATCTCTACCATTTTTCTAGGCTCCCCATATATGTGTTAATATATGATATTTGTTTTTCTCTTTCTGACTTACTTCACTCTGTATGACAGTCTCTAGATCCATCCACATCTCTACAAATGAAAGGAAGTTCATTCCTTTTTATGGCTGAGAAATATTCCACTGTATATATGTAGCACATCTTCTTTATTCATTCGTCTGTCAGTGGGCATTTAGGTTGCTTCTGTGACCTGGCTATATTGTAAATAGTGCTGCAATGAACATTGGCGTGCATGTGTCTTTTTGAATTATGGTTTTCTCTGGGTATGTGCCCAGTAGTGGATTGTTGGGTCATATGGTAATTCTATTTTTAGTTTTTTAAGGAACCTCCATACTGTTCTCCATTGAGGCTGTATCAATTTACATTCCCACCAACAGTGCAAGAGGATTCGCTTTTCTCCACACCCTCTCCAGCATTTGTTGTTTGTAGGTTTTCTGATGATGCCCATTCTAACTGGTGTGAGGTGATACCTCGTAGTTTTGATTTGCATTTCTCTAATAATTAGTGATGTTGAGCAGCTTTTCATGTATTTCTTGGCCATCTGTATGTCTTCTTTCGATTTAGATCTCCTGCCCATTTTTAGATTGGGTTGTTTGTTTCTTTAATATTGAGCTGCATGTGCTGTTTATATATTTTGGAAATTAATCGTTTGTCCATTGATTCGTTTACAAATATTTTCTCCCATTCTGACAGTTGTCTTTTTGTCTTCTTTGTAGTTTCCTTTGCCTTGAAAAAGCTTTTAAGTTTCATTAGGTCCCATTTGTTTATTTTTGTTTTTATTTCCATTACTCTAAGAGGTAGATCATAAAAGATCTTGCTGTGATTTATGGCAAAGAGTGTTCTTCCTATGTTTTCTGCTGTTTTATAGTGTTCAGTCTTACATTTAGGTCTCTAATCCATTTTGAGTTTATTTTTGTGTATGGTGTTAGGGAGTGTTCTAATTTCATTCTGTAATGAAACTGTAAATGTAAACTGTAGCTGTCCATTTTTCCCAGCACCACTTATTGAAGAGACTGTCTTTTCTGCATTGTATATCCTTGCCTCCTTTGTCATAGATTAGTTGACCATAGATGTGTGGGTTTATCTCTGGGCTTTCTATCCTGTTCCATTGATCTATATTTCTCTTTTTGTGCCAGAACCATATTGTCTTGATTACTGTAGCTTTGTAGTATAGTCTGAAGTCAGGGAGTCTGATTCCTCCAGCTCTGTGTTTTTCCCTCACACTGCTTTGGCTATTCGGGGTCTTTTGTGTCTCCATACAAATTTAAAAATTTTTTGTTCTAATTCTGTAAAAACTGCTATTGATAATTTGATAGGGACTGCACTGAACCTGTAGATTGCTTTGGGTAGTATAGTCATTTTCACAATATTGATTCTTCCAATCTAAGAACATGGTATAACTCTCCATCTGTTTGTAACATCTTTCATTTCTTTCTTCAGTGTCTTATAGTTTTCTGCATAAAGGCCTTTTGTCTCCCTAAGTAGGTTTATTCCTAGGTATTGCTTTCTTTTTGTTGCAGTGGTAAATGGGAGTGTTTACTTAATTTATCTTTCAGATTTTTCATCATTAACGTATAAGAATGCAAGAGATTTCTGTGCATTAATTTTGTATCCTGAAACTTTACCAAATTCATGGATTAGCTCTAGTAGTTTTCAGATGGCATTTTTAGGATTCTCTATGTATAGTACCATGTCATCTGCAAACAGTGACAGGTTTTTTTTTTTTTTTTTTTTTTTTTTTTGCGGTAGGCGGGCCTCTCACTGTTGTGGCCTCTCCCCTTGCGGAGCACAGGCTCCGGACACGCAGGCTCAGCAGCCACGGCTCACAGGCCCAGCCGCTCCGCGGCATGTGGGATCTTCCCAGACCGGGGCACGAACCCGTGTCCCCTGCATCGGCAGGCGGACTCTCAACCACTGCGCCACCAGGGAAGCCCAACAGTTTTTCTTCTTCTTTTCCAATTTGTATTCCTTTTATTTCTTTTTATTCTCTGATTGCCGTGGCTAGGACTTCCAAAACTATGTTGAATAATAGTGGCGAGAGTGGACCTCCTTCTCTTGTTCCTGATCTTAGAGGAAATTCTTTCAGTTTTTCACCATTGAGAATGATGTTGGCTGTGCTTTGTCGTATATGGCCTTTATTATGTTGAGGTAGGTTTCCTCTATGCCCACTTTCTGGAGAGTTTTTATCATAAATGGGTGTTGACTTTTGTCAAAAGCGTTTTCTGCATCTATTGAAATGATCATATGGTTTTTCTCCTTCAGTTTGTTAATATGGTATATCACATTGATTGATCTGAATATAATGAAGAATCCTTGCATCCCTGGGATGAATCCCACTTGATCATGGTGTATGATCCTTTTAAGTGTTGTTGGATTCTGTTTGCTAATATTTTGTTGAGGATTTTTACATCTATGTTCATCAGTGATATTGGTCTGTAATTTTCTTTTTTTTGTAGTATCTCTGTCTGGTTTTGGTATCAGGGTGGCAGTTGCCTCATAGAATGAGTTTGGGGGTGTTCCTTCCTCTGCAAGTTTTGGAAGAGTTTGAGAAGGATGGGTGTTAGCTCTTCTCTAAATGTTTGCTAGAATTCAGCTGTGAAGCCATCTGGTCCTGGACTTTTATTTGTTGGAAGATTTTTAATCACAGTTTCAATTTCATTACTTGTGATTGGTCTGTTCATATTTTCTATTTCTTCCTGGTTCAGTCTTGGAAGGTTATAGCTTTCTAAGAATTTGTTCATTTTCTTCCAGGTTGTCCATTTTATTGGCATAGAGTTGCTTGTAGTAATCTCTTAGGATGCTTTGTATTTCTACGGTGTCAGTTGTTCCTTCTCCTTTTTCATTTCTAATTTTATTGATTTGAGTCCTCTCCCTCTTTTTCTTGATGAGTCTGGCTAATGGTTTATCTATTTTGTTTATCTTCTCAAAGAACCAGCTTTTAGTTCTATTGATATTGTTTTCTTTATTTCTGTTTTATATATTTCTGCTCTCATCTTGATGATTTCTTTCCTTCTACTAACTTTGGGTTTTGTTTGTTCTTCTTTCTCTAGTTCCTTTAGGTGTAAGTTTAGATTGTTTATTTGAGATTTTTCTTGTTTGTTGAGATAGGCTTGTATTGCTATAAACTTCCCTCTTAGAACTGCTTTTGCTGCATCCCATAGGTTTTGAATCGTCGTGTTTTGGTTGTCATTTGTCTCTAGGTATTTTTTGATTTGCTCTTTGATTTCTTCAGTGATCTGTTGGTTATTTAGTAACGTATTGTTTAGCCTCTGTGTGTTTGTGTTTTTTACAGTTTTTCCCTGTAATTCATTTCTAATCTCATAGCGTTGTGGTTGGAAACGATGCTTGATATGATTTCAGTTTTCTTAAATTTACTGAGGCTTGATTTGTGACCGAAGATGTGATCTATCCTGGAGAATGTTCTCTGCGCACTTGAGAAGAAAGTGTAATCTGCTGTTTTTGGGTGGAATGTCCTATAAATATCAATCAAATCTATCTGGTCTATTGTGTCATTTAAAGCTTGTGTTTCCTTATTAATTTTCTGTCTGGATGATCTATCCATTGGTGTAAGTGAGGTGTTAAAGGCTCCCCTATTATTGTGTTACTGTTTATTTCCTCTTTTATAGCTGTTAGCAGTTGGCTTGTGTATTGAGGTTCTCCTATGTTGGGTACATATATATTTATAGTTGTTTTATCTTCTTCTTGGATTGATCCCTTGATCATTATGTAGTGTCCTTCCTTGTCTCTTGTAACATTCCTTATTTTAAAGTCTATTTTATCTGATATGAGTATTGCTACTCCAGCTTTCTTTTGATTTCCATTTGCATGGAATATCTTTTTCCATCCCCTCACTTTCAGTCTGTATGTGTCCCTAAGTCTGAAGTGGGTCTCTTGTAGACAGCCTATATATAGGTCTTGTTTTTGTATCCATTCAGCGAGCCTGTGTCTTTTGGTTGGAGCATTTAATCCATTCACGTTTAAAGTGATTATCGATATGTATGTTCCTATTACCATTTTCTTAATTGTTATGGGTTTCTCTTTGTAGATCCTTTTCTTCTCTTGTGTTTCCCACTTAGAGAAGTTCCTTTAGCATTTGTTGTAGGGCTGGTTTGGTGGTGCTGAATTCTCTTAGCTTTTGCTTGTCCATAAAGCTTTTGATTTCCCTGTCGAATCTGAATGAGATCCTTGCCGGGTAGAGTAATCTTGGTTGTAGCTTCTTCCCTTTCATCACTTTAAATATATTGTGGCACTCCCTTCTGGATTGTAGTTTCTGCTGAGAAATCAGCTGTAACCTTATGGGAATTCCCTTGTATGTCATTTGTCATTTTCCCCTTGTTGCTTTCAATAATTTTCCTTTGACTTTAATTTTTGTCAATTTGATTACTATATGTCTCAGCGTGTTTCTCCTTGGGTTTATCCTGCCTGGCACTCTGCGCTTTCTGGACTTTGGTGGCTATTTCCTTTCCCATGTTATGGAAGTTTTCAACTATAATCTCTTCTAATATTTTCTCAGGTCCTTTCTTTCTCTCTTCTCCTTCTGGGACCCCTATAATGCGAATGTTGTTGTGTTTAATGCTCTCCCAGAGGTCTCTTAGGCTGTCTTCACTTCTTCTCATTCTTTTTTCTTTATTCTGTTCCACGACAGTGAATTCCACCATTCTGTCTTCCAGGTCACTTATCCGTTCTTCTGCCTCAGTTATTCTGCTATTGATTCCTTCTAGTGTAGTTTTCATTTCAGTTATTGTATTGTTCATCTCTGTTTGTTCTTTAATTCTTCTAGGTGTTAGTTCTTTAATTCTTCTAGGTCTTTGTTAAACATTTCTTCCATCTTCTCGATCTTTGCCTCCATTCTTTTTCCAAGGTCCTGAATCATCTTCACTATCATTATTCTGAATTCTTTTTCTGGAAGGTTGCCTACCTCCACTTCATTTAGTTGTTTTTTCTGGGGTTTTATCTTGTTCCTTCATCTGGTACATAGCCCTCTGCCTTTTCATCTTGTCTATTTTTCTGTGAATGTGGTTTTTGTTCCACAGGCTGCAGAATTGTCGTTCTTCTTCCTTCTGCTGTCTGCCCTCTGGTGGGTGAAGGTATCTAAGAGGCTTGTGCAAGCTTCATGATGGGAGAGACTGGTGGTGGGTGTTGCTTTGGTGGGCAGAGCTCAGTAAAACTTTAATCCACTTGTCTGCTGATGGGTGGGGCTGGATTCCCTCCCTGTTGGTTGTTTGGCCTGAGGCAACCCAACACCAGAGCCTACCTGAGCTCTTTGGTGAGGCTAATGGCAGACTCTGGGAGGGCTCACCAAGGAGTACTTCCCAGAATTTCTGCTGCCAGTGTCCTTGTCCCCATGGTGAGCCACATCCACCCACCTCCTCTGCAGGAGACCCTCCAACACTAGCAGGTAGGTCTGGTTCAGTCTCCTATGGGGTCACTGCTCCTTTCCTGGGTCCTGATGTGCACACTGCTTTGTGTGTGCCCTCCAAGAGTGGAGTCTCTGTTTCCCCCAGTCCTGTCGAAGTCCTGCAATCAAATCCCGCTAGCCTTCAAAGTCTGATTCTCTAGGAATTCCTCCTCACGCTGCCAGCCTCCCAGGTTGAGAAGCATGATGTGGAGCTCAGAACCTTCACTCCAGTGTGTGGACTTCTGTGGTATAAGTGTTCTCCAGTCTGTGAGTCACCCACCCAACAGTTATGGGATTTGATTTGATTGTGATTGTGCCCCTCCTACCGTCTCAATGTGGCTTCTCCTTTGTCTTTGGATGTGGGGTATCTTTTTTGTTGAGTTCCAGTGTCTTCCTGTCGATGACTGTTCAGCAGTTAGTTGTGATTCTGGTGCTCTCGCAAGAGGGAGTGAGGGCACATCCTTCTACTCTGCCATCTTGAACCAATCTCCTCTTTGATTATCCCTTAATGTTTATGGGACCTGCAGAGTTGTCCCTTCTTTTATTTCTGATATTACTAATTTGTGTACTCTCTCTTTCTTTCTTAATTAGCCTGGTTAGAGGTCTATTGATTTTATCCATCTTTTCAAAGAACCAGCTTTTGATTTCATTAACTTTCTCTATTAATTTCCTGTTTTCAATTCCATTGATTCTGCATTAATTCTTATTTCTTTTTTTCTGTTTACTTGTGATTTAATTTGTTTTCTTTTTTTCTGGTTTTCTTAGGTAGAAGTTTAGATGATTGATTTTAGATAGTTCTTCTTTTCTAATATATGCATTCAGTGTTGTAAATTCCTTTCTAAGCCACATCCCACAAAGTTTGATAAGTTATATTTTAATTTAGTTCAAAATATTTTAAATTTATCTTGAATTTTTTTCTTTGATCCATGTGTTATTTAGGAGTTTGTTATTTGAAATCCAAGTATTTGGAGATTTTCCAGCTATCTTTCAGTTTTTGATTTCTAACTTATTTCCATTGTGGTCTGGGAACAGACATTGTATGATTTCTATTCTTTTAAATTTGCGAAGGTATGTTTTATGGTTGAGAATGTGGTCTATCTTGGTGAATGTTCCAGGTCAGCTTGAAAAGAATGTGTATTCTGCTGTTGCTGGATGAAATAGTCTATAAATGTCCAATATATCTAGATGATTGATGTTCTTGATTTCAACTATGTCCGTACCAATTTTCTGCCTGCTGGAGCTGTCCATTTCTGATAGAAATAAAGTCTCCACCTGTAATAGTACATTCATCTGTATAAGTTTTTGCCTCATATTTTGAAACATTGTTAAGTGCATACATATTATGGATTGTTATGTTTCTTAGAGAAATGACCCCTTTATCATTATATAATGCCCTTTTTTAATCTCTGATAACTTGCCTTAGTTTGAAGTCTGCTCAGTCTGAAATGATTATAGTTACTCCTGATTTCTTTTTATTCATGTTTACATGATACATCTTTCTCCATCCTTTTACTTCTAGTCTACATGTTTCTGTATATTTCAAGTTGGTTTCTTGTAGACAACATATAGTTGGGTCTTGTTTTTTGATCCACTTTGACAATTTCTATCTTTTAGTTGGTGCACTTTGGACCATTGACTTTCACAGTGGTTATTGATACAGTTGAACTGACGTCTGTCGTATTTGTTACTATATTCTACGTATGCCCTTCTTCTTTGTTCCTATTTCTGTCTTCTAGTCTTTTTTTTTTTTTTTTGCCTTTTGTGGTTTTATTTATTTAAAAAATTTTTATTGGAGTGTAGTTGATTTACAATGTTGTGTTAGTTTCAGGTGTACAGCAAAGTGATTCAGTTATACATATACATATATCCACTCTTATTTAGCTTCTTTTCCCATATAGGCCATCTCAGAGTATTGAGTAGAGTTCCCTGTGCTTTACAGTAGGTTCTTAATAGTCATCTATTTTATATACAGTAGTGTGTATATGTCAGTTCCAAAAATCTCCCGATTTACCCCTCTCCCCCTTAACCCCTGGTAACCATAAGTTTGTTTTCTACATCTGTGACTCTGCTTCTCTTTTGTAAATAAGTTCATTTGTAACCTTTATTTAGATTCCACATATAAGCAATATCATATATTTGTCTTTCTGTGTCTGACTTACTTCACTTAGTATGATAATCTCTAGGTCCATCCATGTTGCCGCCAGTGACATTATTTTGTTCTTTTTCATGGCTGAGTAATATTCCATAGTATATGTGTACCACATCTTCTTTATCCATTCCTCTGTTGATGGACATTTAGGTTGCTTCCATGTCTTTTTTTGCCTTTTGTGGTTTTCATTGAGCATTCTACATGATTTTATTTTCTCCCCCTTCTCATCACATCATTTATGCTTCTTCTTTCTTACTTTTTTAGTGGTTCCTCTAGAGTTTGCACTATACATTTACACCTAATCCAAGTCCACTTTCAAATAACACTATACTACTTCACAGGTAGTGTGGGTAACTTATATGATAAATCATCCTCATTTCCCCCTCCTGTCCATGTATTATTGCTGTCACTCATTCCACTTATACATTAGCACACGTCAGCATTTTACATATATACATATACACACACACACACACATATATATACACATACATAATCTGTTGTTGTTGATATTATTATTTTGAACGAACTATTATCTGTTCGATCAATTAAGAAAAGAAAAATGAAAGTGTTTATTCTTTCTCTGATGTGCTTCCTTTCTTCATGTAGATCCAGGTTTCTGACCTATATCATGTTTCTTGTCTCTAAAGAAGTTCTTTTAATACGTCTTGCAAGGCAGGTCACTGGCAATGCATTCCCTCAATTTTTGTTTTGTCTGAAAAAGCTTTTATTTCTCCTTCATTTAAAAAAAATAAATTTATTTATTTATTTTTGGCTGTGTTGGGTCTTTGTTGCTGTGCGTGGGCTTTCTCTAGTTGCGGCAAGTGGGGGCTACTCTTCATTGCGGTGCACGGGCTTCTCATTATGGTGGCCTGTCTTGTTGCAGAGCATAGGCTCTATGCATGCAGGCTTCAGTAGCTGTGGCACGCGGGCTCAGTGGTTGTGGATCGCAGGCTCTAGAGCACAGGCTCAGTAGTTGTGGCACATGGGCTTAGTTGCTCCATGGCATGTGGGACATTCCCAGATCGGGGCTCAAACCTGTGTCCCCTGCATTGGCAGGCGGATTCTTAACCAGTGCGCCACCAGCGAAGTCTTCTGCTTCATGTTTGCAGGAGAACTCCGCAGGGTGTAGAATTCTAGGTTGGTGGGTTTTTTTTCTCTCAACACCTCAAATACTTTATACTTTCCTTTTCTACTCTCTTCCTGCCTGTGTGGTTTCTGAGGAGAAGTTAGATGTAATTCTTTTTTTTGATCCTGTAGAGGTGAGGTATTTTGTTTCCCCCTCTGTCTTTTTTCAGGATTTTTCATTTATCTTTGATTTTTTTGTAGTTTGAAAATGATATGCATAGTGTAGTTTTGGGGCACTTATCTTGCTTGGTGTTCTCTGAGCTGCATGGAGCTGTAGTTAAGTGTCTGACATTAATTTGGGGGAAATTCTCAGTCATTATTGTTCAAACATTTCTCCTGTTCCTTTGTCTCTTCTCTTTTTAGTATTCCTAGTTCATGTATTTGTACCTTTTGTAGTTGTCCCAGAGTTCTTGGATATACTGTTCTTTTTTTTTTTTTTTTTAGGAGTGTTTTTGATCTCTAGCATTTCTTTTTGGTTCTTTCATAGAATTTTCATCTCTCTGCTTACCTTTCCCATCTGTTCTTGGATGTTGTCTAATAAGGACTAATGTCTTTATCCATTAGTGCCCTAAACATATTAATGATAGTTGTTTTATATTCTGCGTCTTATAATCCCATCATCTCCGACGTATGTGAGCCTGGTTCTGATGCTTGCTCTGTCTTTAGTATGTCTTGTCATTTTTCTTGATAGCTGGATGTGATGTGTTGGCTAGAAGCAACTTCTGTAAGTGGGCTCTTCGTAATGAGGTGCTGCGGTACAGGGGAGGGGAAGCGTTCTGTGGTCCTGGATTGGGTCTTAGTGTTTTGTGACCTGTGCCTCTGGACTGTGAGCTTCACCTGTACTTCTCAGGCATCCCCCACCCCCACCACAGGTGGGACAGGGCAGCTAGAGGGGCCTGGAGTTGGGTTTATCTGTTCCCCCAGGTCAGTTAGCCTCTGATAAAACCCAGCAGGTTAGGCTCTGGTTGACCAGCTTCACCTGAGGACAGACACCTTGTTAAGAACAGAAGGCCCTATGTGTTTCCCTCCCCTGCCAGAAGCAGAGGGGATTCTCTCTGACATTTTGTGAGAAGCTGGTAGAGCTCCAACAGGGGAAACTCACACAATTGTGCCCCATGCCCATTGTCCACACGGGCGTCCAGCAACGTGTCAGTTCCAGTGCAGGGTTCCCTACCCGGCCGCTTGTTCCTGCAGACGTTTCAGCTGTGGGTATGTGCACCAGTCGCTTGTAATCCTCTGTATCCGTCTGTCTGTCTCCAGTTTTGGTGACAGTGGCTTGCTCCGCTCCCTCACTTCTCTGACAGATCTGAGGACAGTTGATTTTCATGTGTCAACTAAAAAACAAAAGCACAACCTAAACGTTGAGAATTATGTTTTATGCGGTGGACCTGCTTAGGACTTCAGGCCCAGGAGACAGCGTCTCAGATAACTCTGAGAGACTGCTCCGAGGAGGTGATGGGGGGAGCCAGGATATACAAGAGTTTTTCAACAAAGGCCAGGTAGTCGGAACATCAAAAGATGACCGTTAATTAAAGAAAGCCAGACATCTCACGTTAATGCATTTAGAGCTTTTCTGTGTATGGGAAGATGCAAAGCCTGGGCTGACTGGAATCATTCCTTTGATCTGCACCTCAGCTCTCTGGGGCCAGCGTCCTGTGCTTCCTCATCCTGAGTGTCCTCAGGGCTCACCGTCTGGACGGCTGTAATGTGATGGCTTGACGGCTGCAACATCCTTTGTTTACTGATACGGCAGCAACATTTTAGTTCTCAAGTGTGTTCAGCTTTTTACTCTGTTAGAATGGAGTGGCAACTTCCAGGCTCCTGACATGCCAGACCAGAACCACAAGTATGCTTTTTAGTCTATTTTTCTTTAGCTAGAATGGGTGGAAGCAGGACAAATGTGGGAAGTCAAGATTTGAAATGAATTCTTTTGAAATCTCAGAAATCTGAGTTTGAGCAGGATTGATTGCATTGATTGGCTTTTTAACAAACATCCTATCTCATCCTTCAGATACTGGTTTGATTGAGACTAGCCCCTGAGGGTGGGAATCTGAATAGGATCAACTCTGAGTGAACATCCCAGAATGATCTGATCGTTGTGTACAAGGGTCAGAGTCCCAAAGTTGGAGAGCGCTTGGGCCATGGAATTCATAGATAAGAGGAAGGATTAGAAGAGAGCCCCCCAGGTGGATAGGAAGGCCAAATTTATCCAGAGAGAGAGAGAAATACAGAACATCCAGTTAAGTTTGTATTTCAGATAAATAATGAATAATTCTCTGAGTGTAAATGTTTCCCACGGAATCCATTTTATCTGGCGTCCCTGAAGGACCTGCTGGTCTCGCTGGCCCTCACAGAGTGGCTGGGAGTTAACAGGTGAGCTGAAGTCTCTGTATCTTCAAGGCTGTAAGAAAACTAACCTTCGTAGCCGAGGAACCTGGAGCGGGGTGGGCAGAGAAGCTGGGATGAGAAATTGAGAATTTTCCAGCTGATACTGTGTCTGTCTAGGGTGGTCAGAGACCACCGAGCCTCCCATAACTCATAGGATCACTGTTCCTTGAGATGTGGCTGCAGGGTGAACAGCACTGCAGGTGGGGGAGGATAAGCAGAGCTCCCTGGGTGGGCAGCTGCCAGCAGAACAGAGGCTGGAGGAGGGCACTGAGTTCCAAAGAGAGCATTCAGCTGCCATCACCGGGACTCAGCAACACGAGCTTTAACTTTAAAAAAACAGCAGATGTGCTGAAAAAGGTTATGGCCACTGTTGAGAAGTGAACAGAGGCCTGGAAAAACAAGTGGAAAAAATCTCTCAAAGCAGCAAACATGTAAGGACAGTAACCACAGAGCAAATATAAGAGGACCAGAGGGTAAGTGCAGAAGTTGTAATGTATACATAAGTAGGAATTTCAGAAGGAGCAAAAGCAAGCAAGGGAGGAGAGGCAATATTTAAGCAAATAGGTGAAGAAAATCTTCCAGAGCTAAAGAAACATTTGAATCTTCAGATAGAAAGGATTCTTTGAGTTCCAAGGAAGGAGCACCAAAAAAAAAAAGGACACTCAAGATAGAGTGCAGTAAAATGTCCTCATTCCAGGATAATGATAAAGTTCCACAGTCTCCCAGACAGGAAAAACAAGTTATTGACGCAGAAGAGTAAGGCTGGCTTTAGATTTCTATCTGCAACTCTGAAATCAGAGGGCAGCAGGGTAATATCTACTGACAACTGTCAGTGTGCGTAAAAAAGCAAAACCCAACCACACGTTACTTCAGAAACCCACTTTAAACAAGCGAGAGAGGTTGAAGTTCAGAGGATGTAAAGAGATGCCATCAGATAAATATAAACCCAAAGAAGCCAAGTCTGGCCATTACTATGGGAACAAACAGGATAAAGATTGATATTATGTAATGATAAAAGACAAATTTATAAAATAGGTATAACAACCATAAACCATGTTCACCAATCAATATAGTAGCTAAATATATAAAGCAAAAACTATTAAGAGAATGTAGTAAAAATGCAATTATAATAGGGGATTTTAGTACATATTTCTCAGGATCAGACAAATTTAGACCAAAAACAAAAAAAGGAAAGAAACAGAGGAATAGAATAAAACAACCAACAAATTTGATTTAGAAGATATATGGAACTTCTACATCTCATAACTATACTTCTTTTGTATTTTTTTTATTGAAGTAGAGTTGACTTATAATAGCTTCAGGAGTACAACACAGTGATTTGATATTTTTATAGATTATGCATCATACAAGCTTGTTGCAATATTATTGACTATATTCCCTGTGCTGTACATTGTATCTCTGTGACTTACCTATTTTATAACTGGAAGTTTGTAACTCTTAATCCCCTTACCTATTTCACCCATCCCCCAACTCCTCCCCTCTGGCAACCACCAGTTTGTTCTCTGCATCTGTGTGTCTGTGTGTGTTTTGTGAAATTTGTTCTTTGTTTTGTTTTCTAGACCCACATATAAGTGAAAACATACAGTGTAGTTGACCCTTGAACGATAGGGGATGGAACTGCACAGGCGCACTTACATAAGGATTTTTTTCAATATGGATATTTTTCAATAAAATATTGGAAAAAATTTTGGAGATCTGTGACAATTTGAAAAAACTCACAGATGAACCAAATAGACTAGAAATATCTAAAGAATTAAGAAAAAGTTAGGTATGTCATGAATGCATAAAATATATGTAGATACTAGTCTATCCTTACATAGGCATAGGTGATGTTTAATATATAATTAGTAATGTATTAGTTTTCTTACTGTTTTATAACTTTACTTTCAAAGAATTCATTACCATATAGTATGTCTGTCTGTCTGTCTGTCTGTCTGTCTCTCTCTCTTGTAACTGCAGAAACTGAATATCAGCCTACCATCACAGGAGAGTATTTTTTTTTTAGAAAATGTAAAACAATTATTTCTGCTACAGTATTATAAATATGACTGTAATACTGCATGTCATAAAATTACTGTAACAATTGATTAATTAGTGTATAGGTTAGTCTACCATAAAAACCATATTGCTGCTTCTTCATTATCAATGCATGAATCATTTTACCTGTAAATAAACATGAATTTCTTTTTCACTTTATCTTTGCATTTTTGATGTTTAGTGTTAGTGGTACAAATAGAATCTACAGTGTTTTGTATCATATAAGACAATATTGACATTGGTAGTGAAAGACAATTCATCTTGTAAACAGACAACATAAACTTATGGTATTGATAAACACAGTACAGTACTGTAAATGAATTTTCTCTCCCTTATGATTTCCTTAATAATATTTTTTCTCTATTTTATTGTAAGAATGTAACGTCTAATACATATACCATACAAGTATGTATTAATTGACTCTTTATGTTATTGGTAAGGCTTCTGGTCAACAGTAGCCTATTTGTAGTTAAGGTTTTGGAGAGCCAAAGTTATATGTGAATTTTCCACTGCCAGAGAGTTGGCACTCTTAACCTCTGTGTTATTCAAGGGTCAAGTGTATTTGTCTTTCTCCGTCTGACTTATTTCACTAAGCATAATACTCTCTAGGTCCATCCATGTCGTCACAGACGGCAAGATCTCATTCTTTTTTTATGGCCAAGTAGTATTCCATTGTGTATATGTGCCACTTCTGTATCCATTCATCTGTTGGTGGGCACTTAAGTTGCTTCCATATCTTGGGTACTGTAAATAGTGCTGCTATGAACATAGGGGAATCTATATCTTTTTTGTTGTTGTTGGGTTTTTTTTTTTTTTTTTTTTTTTTTGCGGTATGTGGGCCTCTCACTGTTGTGGCCTCTCCTGTTGTGGAGCACAGGCTCCAGATGCGCAGGCTCAGCAGCCATGGCTCACGGGCCCAGCCACTCCACAGCATGTGGGATCTTCCCAGACCAGGACACAAACCCATGTCCCCTGCATCGGCAGGTGGACTCTCAACCACTGCGCCACCAGGGAAGCCCTATCTTTTTGAATTAATGTTTTTGTTTTCTTCAAATAAATACCCAGAAAAGGAATTGTAAGATGATATGGTAGTTCTATCTTTAATTTTTTGAGGAACCACTGTACTGATTTCCACACTGGCTGCACCAATATACATTCCCACCAACAGCACACAAGGGTTCCCTTCCCCGACATCACATGTTGTTTCTTGTCCTTTTGATAATCGCCAGTCTGACAGGTGTGAGGTGATATCTCATTGTGGTTTTGATTTGCATTTCCCTGAAGATTAGTGATGTTGAGCATCTTCTCATGTGTGTGTGGGCCATCTGTATGTCTTCTTTGGAAAAATATCTATTCAGATCATCTGTCCAGTTTTTAAATTGGAATGTTTGTTTGTTTGTTTGCTGTTGGGTTATATGGGTTCTCTATATATTTGGGGTGTTTACCCCTAATTGAACATATTATTGCAAATATTTTCTCCCATTCAGTAGTTTGCCTTTTTGTTTTGTTGATGGTTTCCTCTGTTGTACAAAAGCTTTTCAGTTTGATGTGGTCCCATTTGTTTAGTGTTGCTTTTGTTTCCCTTGCCTGAGGAGACAGATCTGAAAAAAATATGGCTAAGACCAATGTCAATGTTTTCTTCTAGGAGTTTTGTGGTTTCAGGTCTTACATTTAGGTCTTTAAAAGTTTTGTGGTTTCAGGTCTTACATTTAGGTCTTTAAACCATTTTGAGTTTATTTTTGTGTATGGTGTTAGGGAGTGTTCTAATTTCATTTCTTTTACATATAGCTGTCCAGTTTTCCCAGCACCAGTTATTGAAGAGACTGTCTTTTCTCCATTGTATATTCTTGTCTCCTTTGTTGTAGATTAATTGATCATAGATGCATGGATTTATTTCTGAGCTCTCTATTCTGCTCCATTGATCTATATGTCTGTTTTTGAGCCAGTACCATACTCTTTTGATTACTGTGATTTTGTAGTATAGTTTGAAGTTAGGGAAACTAACTTCTGCTATTCTTCTCCTGCTTTGTTCTTCTTTCTTAAGATTGCTTTGGCTATTAGGGATCTTTTGTGGCTCCATACAAATTTTAGGATTATTGTATTTGTTTTAGGCTTAAAGTCCCTTAAGTTCAAACACATTCTAAAAGCTGCACATTTTTAACTCTCCCCCAACATTTCATGTTTTGAACATCATATTTTATATCCTTTTGTGTATCCCTTTATTACTTATTATAGTTGATTTTATAACTTTAAAAAAATTATTCTTTATTTTATTTATTTATTTTTGGCTGCATTGGGTCTTTGTTACTGCACACGGGCTTTCTCTAGTTGCGGTGAGTGGGGGCTACTCTTCACTGCGGTGCACGGGTTTCTCATTGTGGTGGCTTCTCTTGTTGCAGATCACGGGCTCTAGGCGTGCAGGCTTCAGGAGTTGTGGCTTGCGGGTTCTAGAGCGCAGGCTCGGTAGTTGTGGCACACGGGCTTAGTTGCTCTGTGGCATGTGGGATCTTCCTGGACCAGGGATGGAACCTACGTCTCCTGCATTGGCAGGCAGATTCTTAACCACTGTGCCACCAGGGAAATCCTGATTTTATAACTTTTGTCTCTTAACTTGATACTGGCTTTTTAAGTGGTTGATCAACTGCTTTTACTATATATTTGCCTTTTCCAATGAGATTTTTTTCCTTCATGTATTTTCTTATGTCTTATTATGGCCTTTTCGTTTTTGCTTAAACATGACCCTTTAGCATTTCTTGTAAGTCTGGTTTAGTGACAATAAACTATTTTAGTTTTTTCTTGTATGGGAAACTGTTTATATCTCCTTCAATTCTGAATAACCTTGCCAAGTAGAGTGTCCTTGATTGTAGGTTTTTTCCCTTTCAGCAATTTAAATATATCATGCCAATCCCTTCTGGCCTGCTAAGTTACTGCTGAACAATCAGCCGATAGACTTATGGAGGATTCTGTTGTATGTGACTCTTTACTTTTCTTTTGCTGCCTTTAAAATTCTCTCTTTACTTTTGTCATTTTAATTATAATATGTCTTTGTGTGGATCTCTTTGGGTCCATCATATTTGAAACTCTGTGCTTTCTGGACCTGGATATCTGTTTCCTGCCCCAGGTTAGGGAAATTTTCAGCCATTATTTTATCAAATACATGTTGTGCCCTTTTCTCTCTCTGTTCTCCTCTGCAACCCCTGTAATATGAATGTTGGTACACCTGATGTCCCAGAGGTCCCTTAAACTATCCTCATTTTTTAAAATTTATTTTTCTTTTTTGCTGTTCTGATTGGATGATTTCCACTATTCTGTATTCCAGATCATTTAAGTGTTCTTCTGTATGATCTAATTTGCTGTTGATTCCCTCTAGTGTATTTTTCATTTTAATTATTTTATTCTTCAGCTCTGATCGAGTCTTCTTTTGTATTTTCTAATTCTTTATTCAGGTTCTCACCATGACCTCTATTTTTCCCAAAGTCAGTGGGCAGTTTTATGGCCATTGCTTTCAACTCTTTATTGGGTAAATTTCATATCACCATTTCATTAGATTTTTTTCTGGAGTTCTTTTTTTTTAAACCTTTCCTTTTTTTAAAAAATTAATTAATTAATTAATTAATTTTTGGCTGTGTTGGGTCTTTGTTGCTGCATGTGGTCTTACTCTAATTGCAGCGAGCAGGGGCTACTCTTCATTGTGGTGTGCAGGCTTCTCATTGCAGTGGCTTCTCTTGTTGTGGAGCACGGGTTCTAGGTGCGCGGGCTTCAGTAGTTGTGGCGTACAGGCTCAGTAGTTGTGACTCGCGGCCTCTAGAGCACAGGCTCAGTAGTTGTGGTGTATGGGCTTAGTTGCTCCGCGGCATGTGGGATCTTCCCTGACCAGGGCTCGAACCCGTGTTCCCTGCATTGGCAGGCGGATTCTTAACCACTGCGCCACCAGGGAAGTCCCTTTTTTCTGGAGTTATCTTGTTCTTTAATTTGGAGCATATTCTTCTATCTTCTCATTCTGTTTGATTTTCTGTGTTTGTCTCTATGAATTAGGTAAAACAGTTACGTCTCCTGGTCTTGAAGGTGTGTCCTTGTGTGGGAATGACTCTATGCAGACTCTGTGTGGGTGGCTTTGGTGGAGGAGCTGAAACTGAATGGGAACAAGTTGGGGCTTTTCCTAGGGTGTCCCGGGGGCCACTGCCTTTGCAGGGTGGGGCTGCAGCTGTAGCCCAGTGTGGGGTGGGGCTTCTCCTCGGGCCTATGGAGGGTGGGCTAGAGCTGGAGCCAGAGCTGGCAGGCTGGCTAGAGCACCAGGTGCTTCTCCGTCTGCTGCCTCTGTGCGGGGACTAGTGAGTTAGTTTGTGTACACGCCTCTTAAGACTAGAGTCTCAGTTTCCTACAGCCCTCTGGTTCTCCCAGTTGTACGCCCTGCTGGTTTTCAAAACCCATCAAGGGGGTCATCTCCCCAGTGCTGGTCACCAGGGCTGGGGTGCCCAATGTGCTGCTTGAACCCCTCATTCCTTAGGGAGGACCTCAGAGTTTGTGATATCACCTTCTGCTTCTGGGTCATCCGTGGGGCTGTGGGTCCTGACTGGATCATGTCTCTCCCCCTCCACCTGTCTTGATGTGGTTTTTTCTTTACATCTTTAATTGTATAAGAACCTCTCTGTTTGTCTTCAGGGTGTTCTCAGAAAGGGTTGTTTTATATGTAGTTGTAGTTTTGGTGCATCCATGGGAGGAGGTGAGCTCATGGTCTTCCTACTTTGCCTTCCTAATTCCACCTCTCTTCTGTATTTTAATGGAGCATCTATAAAAGTTAATTTTGTCTTTGGTCCCAAATAACATCTAAGATATATGAGCTCATTCACAAAAGTAGAGATTTTATAATCCACATTCCCTGATTGTAATTTTTTTTTAAGTTTATTTTTGGCTTCATTGGGTCTTCATTGCTATGTGGGCCTTCTCTAGTTGTGGCGAGCAGGCCACTCTTCGCTTCAGCACATGGGCTTCTCATTGCGGTGACCTCTCCCGTTGAGGAGCACGGGCTCTAGGCGTGCGAGCTTCAGTAGTTGCAGCACGTGGGCCCTAGAGCACATGGGCTTCAGCAGTTGTGACTGGCAGGCTCAGTACTTGTGGCTCACAGGCTCTAGAGTGCAGGCTCAGTAGTTGTGGCACACGGGCCCAGCCACTCCGCGGCATGTGAGATCTTCCCAGACCAGGGCTGGAACCCATGTCCCCTGCATTGGCAGGCGGATTCTTAACCACGGCGCCAACAGGGAAGTCCCTAAACTGATATTCTTTATAAATCTGTGCAGCGTTTATTAAGAGGAGAGGCTGAGCCCCGGATGGTGGGGTGGGCAGGAAGGGGTTGCCAACCAGAATGAAGGAAGGTTGCAACACGCAGGGTCTCTCCTGTTGCCCCAGCAAACCAGCGATGGCTGGAGCTCCCATATCCTTCCTTGGTTTCTTTAACCGAAGGCCAGGTGGCCCTCGATGGACGAGCTTCGCTAGGTGGTGGGGAGCAGGGGAGGCAGAGTCGGTGTGAGAGGCCGGCATCAGAGGTCCAGGACGCTCAGACTCAGGGCGGCTCTCAGCCAAGAATCAGGTCCTGGGAGACGGGTCTGGAGCTCAGAGCAGGAAGGGCACCAACAGAGCAGGGCTGTGGGTCGTCCTCCTCTCCCCGTCCCCTAACCCCTCCGACGTCTAACCCTCACCATTAGAGGCTTGGTCAGCTTCTGGTGCCAAGAGAAAGGGAAGGAAGACAAAAACAAAAAAGCTAAATGCAAGACTTAAAACAGGATTCTGATGTTATGAAGAGAAGGTGCTCCTAAATACCTCAGTGGAAAACAATCATGTCAGAACTAAAAACGGAGCTACCCTATGACCCAGCCATCCCACTCCTGGGCATCTACCCAGAGAAAACCAAACCTTGAAAGGACACGTGCTCGCCAATGTTCATTGCAGCACTATTCACAACAGCGAAGACATGGAAGCAACCCAAATGTGCATCGACAGAGGAACGGATAAAGAAGATGTGGCACAGATATACACAATGGAATACTACTCAGCCATAAAAAAGAATAAAACAATGCCGTTTGCAGCCACATGGATGGACCTAGAGATGATCATACTAAGTGAAGGAAGTCAGACAGAGAAAGACAAATACCATAGGATATCACTTATATGTGGAATCTAAAAAAATGATAAAAGGAACTTAATTACAGAACAGAAATAGACTAGAAAACAAAACTGTGGTTACCCAAGGGGAAGGGTGGGGAGGGATAAATTAGGAGTTTGGGATCAGCAGATACACGCTACTGTATATAAAACAGATAAACAATAAGTCCTACCATATAGCACATGGAACTATATTCAATACCCTGTAATTATAATGGTTAAAAATATGAAGAAGTATATATAAATATATACGTATATATACACACATACAAATATAGTGTATATTTATGTAACTGAATCACTTTGCTGCACACCAGAAACCAACACAACATAAATCAACTATACTTCCATAATAAAAAATAAATAAAATAATCATGTCAACAGTATTACTACTGATAAGACTGCTGAAGCTTTACTGAGCTCTTACTAAGTGCCATGTAAATACACCAGGCGCTTCAAATGTCTTCTGTCTTTTAAGCTTCACAGCAACCTGCGAGGTCGGTACCATTATCTCCATTTTCCAGATGATGAAATTAAATCTGACAGAGACTAAATAACTTCCTTGAAGTCACATAAGTAAACATTTCCAAAGCCCTCAAATCCAAGTCTGTCTGAGTCCACGGTCCTAACTGTTCTGTGTGTACAATTACTGATATTTGTAATGACAGCCTGGAGTCATCTGTAAATGTTAATCTCTGATTTTTTTTAACGTTTCTATTGGAGTATAATTACTTTACAATGGTGTGTTAGTTTTTGCTTTATAACGAAGTGAATCAGTTATACATATACATATGTCCCCATATCTCTTCCCTCTTGCGTCTCCCTCCCTCCCACCCTCCCTATCCCGCCCCTCTAGGTGGACACAAAGCACCGAGCTGATCTCCCTGTGCTATGCGACTGCTTCCCACTAGCTACCTATTTTACATTTGGTAGGAAAACATGGAACGCTTCACGAACTTGCGTGTCATCCTTGTGCAGGGGCCATGCTAATCTTCTCTCTATCGTTCCAATTTTAGTACATGCGCTGCCGAAGCGAGCACCCTCTGATGTGTTTTATTTCAAACATCAGGGGAAGGTAGACTATCTCTCAAATATTTTCTTCCAGATAAAAGTTGGTTTTCCAGAGTGACCCATTGTTCAAGAATTCTGGATAGCTGAAGCTTTAACTGTACTTTGCAACTTCTTACTAAATTTCAGTAATTACATCTGTACAAATTGGTTGCCATCAAGTTGCAAGTAAAATTTTTATGAAATGCTATAAAATATATTGGTTGTAAATTCTGAGTCCTATGTAAGTTCTATCTATTGCATTTCCCCAGACACGTCAATTTTAAAAAGGCTTTTAAATGTTTTTCGCAGAATTTTTTTTCAAAATAATACTTCAATATGGACTTTTTCTTGGCAATCCATGAGATTTCCTGGAAGTTCCTACTGAGTACACTTACTGTATAAACATAAAACTTGATTTCCCAGTAAAAGCATCAACCATCTGCAAATGCCAATAGGTTTTATAAGCAATTTGCAGTAATAAGCAATTTGAGTAAGGCCATCCTCCCTTTTCCATATTTTTTCTAATGCTTGGAGTATGGGCCACAGAACTCTTGGAAAGACTATTTTCAAATTCTTTCTTGCTTTAAGACCTCCCCACCTTTTGACTAAACATTACTTCATTTTCCTGGAGTAAAGAATCTGACTGAAAATCTCTAGTCAGCTTACCTGATCACATTTCCCCCAATATGTCAGTGTAGCGGTAACTTCTCTGAACATCTAACCTTTCCTGAACCCGTGGCACATTCGTACAACCACACATAACAGTGTATACAGTTCCTTTTCATTTATCAAAAGAAAGAATCCTTGGGGAATAAAGATTTGACAGCTACTGTTACAAGATAATTGTAATACTTAAAAAAAAGAGAGAAAGAGAGATGAGACAGATGGTGTACGCTGGAGACATGTGGAAGTTTGCTTGAAAAAGAGCTTCAGAAATTCAGTTGACACTGAAAAGAAATTATGCAAATCATCATTTTTGCATAAAAGCATCATGGAAAACAGGGAAATTATGTTAATCTTTAGTCTTCCACAATCTTGTCAAAGAGAGAGAATGTCAAGTGGACTGACACCCTCTTGGTGTCCTATTTTTTAAAAAGCTCTGTAGCCACTCATTTTTCTTATTTATTTATTTATTTATTGGAGCCACTCATTTTGAATCACAAGGAAAAGAGATTAAATTGAGTGAGATGATTAAGAATGTCTTCTATTTTGCCATGCTTAGGTCTAATTCATTAATATCAACCATTAATACGTATCAGATGAGTTATTCAGTACTTTTATTATACATTGCATAATTTACATGGGCAGTGTTTGTAATAAATTTTTTAGGTATTTCATCAGGTTAACCTACGTGGCATTAAAGGCCAATGGAGATTTAATTTTAAAAATTATGTTTATTACTTTAAAAAAAGATTTTCACATTTGCCCTTTTAAGCTTTATGTGCTTGCCTGATTCACACATTACCCAAAATTTTTTAAAAAGGAAGAACGTGTACAAGACGCTATGAGGACAGAAATTCTAAGGACCAATGTGAAATGTTAGGGTGAAAATTCTGTCACTGTAGGTCGAGGGGATTGAGGCACAGAAAATTAGTGAGGAATCTGATTTCAGCGAAAAGAGGAAAATCACTTACTGAATTCAGACAAGTTTTCAGAAGAACAGGTTTGAAGTGTAGCACCATTAGTATCTGGTGCCATGATAATTATGCTTTTAAGAACATGAATAGGGCTTCCCTGGTGGCGCAGTGGTTAAGAATCCACCTGCCAATGCAGGGGACACGGGTTTGAGCCCTGGTCCTGGAAGATCCCACATGCCTCAGAACAACTAAGCCTGTGCGCCACAACTACTGAGGCTGCGCTCTAGAGCCCGTGAGCCACAACTACTGAAGCCCGCATGTCACAACTACTGAAGCCTGCGCGCCTAGAGCCCGTGCTCCGCAAAAAGAGAAGCCACCGCAATGAGAAGCCCGCGCACCACAACAAAGAGTAGCCCCCACTCACCGCACCTAGAGAAAGCCTGCACACAGCTATGAAGACTCAACACAGCCAAAAATAAATAAATAAATAAATAAATAAATAAAATTAAAAAGAACATGAATAAACTCACGTTTATTTAGGGGCAAGAGAGAGGGAAGGTGAGGTGTTAGCTGTAGACAAAAGAAAATGTTATGGTGGGGTCATTTCCACTCATTTCGAGATCACAGAATATAGGCTTGTGTCTGAGTGTACATGCGAATTAAGGAGAGTAAATGGAGAAAGGCCCATCTTTCACCCAATATTATAATGAAAACAGAAACCTGGGTCATACATTATGAATCTCCCGTGAATTCATGCTTGTGTGTGTGTGTGTGTGTGTGTGTGTGTGTGTGTGTTTAAGCTGGCCTATTTAAATGCCATTAGAAAAGTCAACATTTATATTTAATTTGAACAGAGAAAAAGAAGTCTGAAAGTTGATAAACAACCTTTAATATATAAAGATGGGTTGCCAAGAAAGATGATGGGATTTCATTTCCTGGAGATGGTGAGATAAAGTGATGCATATTCTCTTATAGTTTGGGCTGGGCAAAGACTGCTTAGAAGCAAAAAGACCACTTCAAGGTTTAAACTTTTAAAATGAGAATGGAGCTTGACAAGAGAAAGTATTTTTCATAGAAAGGAAGACATCCTATTACATTTTCTTTACAGAGGTTACGTTTATCTTTGAACTTGGGTCAGCAGTGTATTAGAGCACCCAGTGCTCCAGTGTGCTTTCATACAACTTTCATAGTATAGGCAGCGGGACCTCCTGAGGCTTGATATGGGTGACCCTGGTCCACATTTGGGTCCTGGGGTAGCTCGAGGCCAGCCATGTGTATGTCTCTGGGAAAGCTAATCTTCTGGCTCCCTTTTAAACTGATATTCTTTTTTAAAATTTTTATTTATGTATTGATTGATTTTTGGCTGTGTTGGGTCTTTGTTGATGCACGTGGGCTTTAGTTGTGGCGAGCAGGGGCTACTCTTCGTTGCGGTGCGCAGGCTTCTTATTGCAGTGGCTTCTCTTGTTGCAGAGCACGGGCTCTAGGCGCACGGGCTTCATTAGTTGTGGCATGCAGGCTCAGTAGTTGTGGGTCATGGGCTCTAGAGCACAGGCTCAGTAGTTGTGGCGCACGGGCTTAGTTGCTCCGCGGCATGTGACATCTTCCTAGACCAGGGCTGGGACCCGTGTCCCCTGCATTGGCAGGCGGATTCTTAACCACTGCGCCACCAGAGAAGTCCCTAAACTGATATTCTTTATAAATCTGTGCAGCGTTTATTAAGAGGAGAGGCTAAGCCCCGGATGGTGGGGTGGGCAGGAAGGGGTTGCCAACCAGAATGAAGGAAGGTTGCAACACGCAGGGTCTCTCCTGTTGCCCCAGCAAACCAGCGATGGCTGGAGCTCCCATATCCTTCCTTGGTTTTTTTAACCAAAGCCCAGATGGCCCTCGATGGACGAGCTTCTCTAGTCAGCTCTGGGTGACTAGGTTAGCCTTTCCTAAATTGTGGTCCCAGCATCACTATGTGAGAATCGCCTGATTCCTGAGCCCATGCTGGACCTACCGAGGGAGTGTCTCTAGGTACAAGGCTGGGACATCTGCATTTTTAATGAGCTCTGCAGGTGATGCTGGCCGCACTACACTTCAGGACCCACTCCCTGAAGGCTGGGTTAGAATCAGAGGCACTTAGAGAGCCCCAGCTCCCCCAGGCATTTGGCTGTCAAGCGCCTCCTCAGACGTGCAACCCTGTTTCAGGGATGATGGAGGGAGATGCGGTTCTACACCCACTCCTCGGCCTTGCTCCCCAGCACCCACTCTGGTTGAGCTGAAGTCCCCGGGGAGGGCCTATAAATACTCCATCTGCTCAGACTTTTTGCCAGACAGTGGAGTGTGCACCACCTTCCCACTACTGAGACCAAAATACCTCCTCTGGGCTTGCCTTCCTTGAGCTGCTAAGAGCCCTGTTACCTGACAACTCCAGTGCCCCAGGACCACTTGCCTTTTTCCATGGGGATTCCACTGCCCTTAGATGTCCTTTATGCAATTAGGATGGAGATAAATGTTTAATGCTGGAAAGAACCTTAGAGATAATCTAATCCACTCCATCATTATGTGGAACAGATGCAAACAGATACACAGAAGAAAAAGCAGGGAACAAAATTTTGAGTCCTCACAACATGCTAGAAATGTGCTGGCTAGATTTTCCAACCAGTTTTGTCATCAATATTTTTTTTACAAGAGACTTTCAAAGGATGACATCATATCCATTTGTTATAGATACAGAAGTCGAAACTCAGAAAATTAAAGAACTTTGCAAAGTTGTTCAGTTAACAGGTAGTAGATCCAGGGTTGAATCCAGGTTCTAAAGAAAAGAATAATATTAGCTCTCATTTATGAAGCACTTACCATGTGTTGGGCATAGTTCCAAGCACTGTATTTTTACTAACTTATGTAACATTGCCACAAAAACCTTGAGGTAGGGAGGAGTATTATGCCCCCTTTTCCGGGGGACGCAGGCACAGAAGAGCAGAAACTTGCCTGGGGACACCCGTTAGTAGATGGGGGAGCCCTGACTCTAGTGGTCTCTCCAGAATCAGGTAATCAGGGAAGGTAGTTATTGCCCGGATAGGAGATAAACAGACCTGAAATAATGATTGGGAGGCAGGGATAGGTCTGGGAACCCCTTCTGACGATCTCTGGATCACCTGTCTGGACGGGAGGCGTGGGGAGGAGTGAAGACGGCGCTCCATTGTCTTGCTTCCTCGGGGAACTAAGTCAGTGGTGACACCATTAGCTGAGACCCAGAACAAAGATAAACCAGCATCACATTTATGTTCTGGGTTACATAGCTGGCATTTGGCTACTTCTACAGCTTCCCTGTGAAACATAAGAGGAAGAATCACCTGTCCTCATTTTCTACCTAAAAATATTTTGATTGATCGATTATAAGAACGACTCAGTGGAATTTGGAGCCCTGTCTGCCTGATTTCCTATCCATAGGGCTGTGAAGTAGTAAGTGTATTTGTAGCTTTGGGATGGCAGTACATACAATCCCTTACTCGATTCATTCTTATTTCAGAATTATCCTCTGGCCGCCACTATGAGTTGCTGTCAAGGATCCCATGGTGAAGAAGACAGCCCCGGTCCTCTTCAGGGAGCTTGTATTCAGGTGAGGGAGATAGGCAATAAGAAAGGAAGGAAAGCTTAGCCTGTGAAAAGTACTGTACAGGTAACAGGGGTGACATGGTACAGAACTTGCTAGCCCAGGGACCAGGTGACATGGGGACTTGTCCGACGTGAAAGGTGTCTGAGGTTTACTCCAAGTGTGATGGGAAGAAATTGATGAGTTTTCAGCAAGGCAGTGACATGATGTTGTGCATATTTTGCAGCTTGCTCTGAATGTCACTATATCCAGGGCAGACTGTGAAGGCAGGATTGGAGGCAGAGAGGCTGGTGAGGAGGGGCAGAGGCCAAGGTCGGTGACAGCTGAAAGAAAGGCGCAGCGATGACAAAGTAAGTGGGTAGAGACTGAAATATATCTGGGGGTGTAGCAGACAGACTTGTTGATGGAGAGCGGTAGAGAGGAAAAGGGAGAAATGACGATGACCCCTGGGTTCCTGGTTTAAACCCTGGATAAATAAATCATGCTGCTATTTACCAATATTGTAGCAACTGGACGAGGAATTATTATTATTATTATTATTATTTTTGCGGTACGCGGGCCTCTCACTGTTGTGGCCTCTCCCGTTGCGGAGCACAGGCTCCGGACGCGCAGGCTCAGTGGCTATGGCTCACAGGCCCAGCTGCTCCGCGGCATGTGGGATCTTCCCGGACCGGGGCACAAACCCGTGTCCGCTGCATCGGCAGGTGGACTCTCAACCACTGCGCCATCAGGGAAGCCCTTTTTTTTTTTTTGGAATTAGTTTTTTTTTTCTGTAATAAATATTTATTATGAATCACATGAAGTTACTTTTAACAAATACGTCTTACAAGCTTTTCATTTTTTAAATATTTATTTATTTTTGGCTGCATCGGATCTTAGTTGTGGCACATGGGATCTTTCATTGTGGCGTGCGGGCTTCTCTCTAGTTGTGGCTCACGTGCTCAGTATTTGTGGCACAGGAGCTTAGTTGCCCCACGGCATGTGGGATCTTAATTCTCGGACCAGGGATCAAACCCGTGTCCCCTGAATTGGAAAGAGGATTCTTAACCACTGGACCACCAGGGAAGTCCCTACAAGCTTTTTGTTTAACCACAAAACTTAAAATCAAGTGTGCAGTTTCTGGGAAATTGCACAAATATTTGTTGTTGAAAAAGTTATGTAGGTTTTTCAATTTGTCATTAAATATCAATAAACATAGATAAGAATTGTGAACACAGTAATAATAAACAGGTCAAGTACAGCTTTGCCTCACCTGGATGCTTTCCAAAGTGTCTCTTTGGTTATTAGGTTCTTGTGGGATTACTGAAACATAAATGTTTTATAACTTTCTTTTGTTTAACTTTCTGAGGCGGTAACTATGGTGCACAATTCTTGATTTCTTAATGTGTTTATGTTGGAAGAATTAGTTTATGTCTTTTTAATGTTTCTCATCACACATCATTGAATTTTGATTCCTTTTAATTTTAAAGAAGGCTGGTTACAAGTTGAGGCTTCTAATTTTTTTATTGAAGTATAGTTGATGTACAACATATAAGTTACAGGTGTACAATATAGTGATTCACAATTTTTAAAGGTTATACTCCATTTATAGTTATTATAAAGTACTGGGTATATTCCCTGTGTTGTACAAGGTATCCTTGCAGCTTATTTCATACCTAATAGTTTGTACCTCTTAATCCCCTACCCCTATCTTGCCTCTCCCTGCTTCACTCTCCCCATGGGTAACCACTAGTTTGTTCTCTGTGTCAGTGAGTCTGTTTCTTTTTCATTATATCCACTAGTTTGTTGTATTTTTTAGATTCCACATATAAGTGATATCATGCAGTATTTGTCTTTCTCTGACTTATTTCACTTAGCATAATACTCTCCAAGTCCATCCATGTTGCTGCAAATGGCATTATTTCATTCTTTTTATGGCTGAGTAATATTCCATTATATATATATTCCTATATATATTATATTGTAATATATAATATTAGATTAATATTCCATTATATACAATGTATAATATATATTATATTAATATTCCATTTTATATATATATACATATATATATCACATTCTTTTTATCCATTCATCTGTCAGTGGACACTTAGGTTGCCTCCATGTCTTGGCTATTGTAAATAGTGCTGCTATGAACATTGGGGTGCATGAATCTTTTCTAATTAGGGTTTTCATTTTTATCATTTTTTTTGTGATAAATACCCAGGTATGGAATTGCTGGATCATACGGTAGTTCTATTTTTAGTGTTTTGAGAAACCTCCATACTGTTTTCCACAGCGGCTACACCATTTTACATTCCCACCAACAGTGTAGGAGGGTTGGAGGAGGAATTCGTTTTGAAGGTAGATCATCATCAGACACACGTATGTATATGTATGTGTAAGCACAGTACCAGAGCTTACCAAAAGCACTCTGGACTGGGACCTGAAAAGTCTGATTTGTGTCAGAACGTCATCACCACGAGCAATAACTTCTCAACACCTCATTACTTCCCGTCTGCAAGGTGGGGATGATTATATCTGTCTTCACTGCTTCAGAGGGTTGCTAAGAAGATAAATGAGATAGCGTTTAGGGAAGCACTTTGAAGTCTTGGTTGGACAAGAACTGTATAAATCCAAGCTACCATTATCATGTCAGGGTGTGTTTATTTTTCATGTATCTGCTCAAAGTCACAGGGGCCATGAGTATATCATGTGTACATTCTTTCCTTCAGGTTCAGTTCCCAGAAATGGTCAGGTGAACATGTTTTTCTTTCCCCAACTCTCCCTTCTGCTGTAGTATTCTCTCGACAGTATTCTGCAATTATTAGTATTGTGGAAGACATTTTAAAGACCCTGGGAAGAAAGGATTTTGCCCAGTATAACTTTTCCCAGGTAATTCTTGGCTGATAAAGATAATGGTGATACCTTCCTTTAAAAGAGATGGACAGGTTACAAAGAACCAGTGCACTGTCTCATAGAATCCTCAACAACAGTCTAAGAAAGGTATGATTTTTTTCACCATTTGACAGAGGAAAGATGGCTCAAGAAGTTCAAGTAATTTGCCTAAAACTTCACTGTACCATTGGAGTAATTAAAGCTAATAAAAGAGCTGCATTCTAAAAAATAGAGTGAATGAGCAGCGGGGGTGTTGAAAGAACTGAGCCATGTCCCAGGTGACATTCGTCAGAGCTTCCTCCATCCTAGAACCCTGGACGCAGTCTCCAGGTCTTTGATAATGGGCGCGACTAGGCTTTTTCTGGTCTGAAGTTTCAAAAGCTGGACCATTCCACTCAGGACCTTGTGTACTCTTCTCTACATACAAACAGGCAACCAAAATAAAGTAAAATTGTCCCTTTGGTCTCCAGAGTCATTACCTGGTTAACTGTCAGCTTTCCCTTGGAGGACAAAGAGCATTCAGGTTTGCTTGAGGTGACCTGTGAAAGAGGTCCTTGGGATGGTGGGAAGAAAACTGGACTTGGAATCCAGACATGAGGTTGAGTCTTGGTCCAACGTGGCTTATTGTGATGAGTGAACCTATTTGAGTTTTGGTTTTAATAAGTGTAAATGGCATATAATAATGTTTATCTGTTTAATGTTTATCTGTTTACTGACTGTGACCTTCCAATCAGCCTCCCCTTCAGGCGCGCAGTTGCAGGTGCAGAAGTTTATGGGCTAAGCAGTCCCTTTCAGAGTGACTTGTTGGTGGATTACTGGATTAAAAATGCTCTATTCTGATCATTTCTCCCTTCGTCTTTCTCAACTCAAATGCATGGGTATTTGCTCACTTTTTTTAAATCAATGTTTTTAAATTGGAGTATAGTTGATTTACAACGTGGTGTTAATTCTCCTGTACAGCAGTGATTCAGTTATACATATATATTCTTTTTTCATATTCTTTTCCATTCTGGTTTATCACAGGATATTGAATATAGTTCTTTGCGCTATACAGTAGGACCTTGTTGTTTATCCATTCTCTATATATGTATTTGCTCACTTCGAATGGAGGGGAAGTGGGCTATCCTTTCTGGTACTCATACAGTAGGGCTGTGCACATATTCATGCATTAGCACAAAGCTAAAGAGGGAAGGTGGACAGAGTTGCAGTGAGGACTAGATGAGCGCCTCTCCAGTGTTGAGCGGGTGACTGCACACAGTGAGGGAGAGACAGCTGGAGTGTCACAGCGGTTCCTTACTCAGGTGATTCTCATTTGTCTGCACTTGTTTCGCTGTGGCCCTGGCTGGAGACTAGACGATCATCAACTCCCTTCAAATGGTCAGGCTGGTTAGAGGTCGGCCATTGGTTTCTCGAAAAGGTGTATCTGTCACCCTTTCTCCGTATTTTCTGCATACCTTTGAGGAGGGTATTTGGGAAAACTTTTTGTTATGTGGATGGCAAATGCGAATAAAATGACAATTTTGAGATCAATGACAAATTTTTAACTTGTTTTATCTCTATACTGAGGCTGAGAAAGAAACCCCCAAACCTGTGGACAACGTGTTTTTCCAAAGGACTTTTCGGTTTATACGTGTACGCCTGGGTTTACAGGTGTGTGCCTGGCTTTACAGGTGTGTGCGGGGGGCCCCCCAGAGACCGCGGGGCTGGTTCGGGCCACACGGGCCCCGGGTCCCGGGCGGGTAGGACGGGCCTCCGGGCCGGGCGTCCTGTCGACCCCGCCTTCCGGGTCCTGGGCCGGGTCCTGAGGCTCGCGCCCGGGTCTGTGTCCGGGGTACCTGGTGGCACCCGCTCCTCCTCTGCGGGCAGCGCGTCCCCACCCGGCCGCCCTCCCAGCCTCGGCGGCGGCCGCTCAGGTCCCCTCCCCCGTGCCCCCGGGACCTACCCTGGACCCCCGCAGCGCCCGGGCGCGGGAGGCGGGCGGCTGGCCTCCCCCGCTCGTCCTCCTCCTCCTCAGTCTCTGCTCTCCGCCCTCCTCCTCCTCCCCTGCTCCTCCCCTCCCCTCCCCCTCCTTCCCCCCTCCCTCCTCGCCCCTCCCATCCCCTCCCTCCTTGCCCCTCCCTCCTCGCCCCTCCCCTTCTCCTCCCTCGGGCCCGGCAGGCGGCGGCGGGAGCGCGCAGGCGGCGAGGGGAGCCCGGTGCGGCCGCGGCGTCTGAGGCCGGTGAGCGGGAGAGCGCGGGGCGTGCGGACAAAGAAGGCGCCGCGCGGAGGTAGGACCCGCCCCCGACCCCGAGTCCCCGGGCCCCCGCCCCCGGGGCCGGGTTGGAGCGGAGCTGGGCGGCCCGGCCCGGCCCGGGTCACTGCGGCGGCGGCGCGCGCCCGGGCGCACGGCGGGAGGACCTGGCGACGCTGGCTGCGGGCGGTCCTGAGCTCCCGAAACTTCCCGTGGGCGCGGGGCGGCGGCCAGCGGCGGGGGGACCCACCCGGCCCTGCCGGCCCTGGCCCGGGGTCTAGGCGGACGGCCCCCTACACCAGCCCCGGCGAGCGTCTACGCGGGCGGCTCCCGGCACCAGCCCCGGCGTGTCTGCGCGGGCGGCTCCGGGCACCAGCCCCGGCGTGTCTGCGCGGGCGGCCCCTGGCCCCGGCGTCTGCGCGGGCGGCCCCCGCCTCTGGCCGCGGGCGCGTCTACACCGGCGGCCCGGCACCTGGACTGGCGTCCACGCGGGCCCGCAGTACCTGCGGCGAGCAGAGGGGCGGTCCGACCCCGCCCCGCCGTCAGGGGCAGCAGTTCCTGCCGACGTCCACAACGCCACCCGGTTCCCCTGGACACGTCCACACTGAACTGGGGGTAGGGGAGAGCGGTGTAGGCTCTGGTTTGAACGCTTTTTTCCTGAATGGCCCCATTTTCATATTAAGCCCTCGGTTCTCAGTCCAGCATTCCATTCTCAAATTCTTTGGGTGATAATTTTGCCAGATTTTCTGAATGGGATTAACACAGGCCGTTCAGAAATCGTTTCTGAGTTTGGCAGCCGCTGCCCTGATGGGTGCTGTTATATTTGAGCCGCTTTCAGGCCCATCTTTAGTGTGTTGTTTAGAATTGTGAACCTTCGTCTCGTTTTGGTTGGGCAGGATTAAACAGTTCTATTTTTAAGAGCAGCGAAGAAAAAACATATGTATTTAATATTGGGACCATGTGCCACAGAAATCACATGAGGCGCGGTTTCTTAACCACCAGAGTGGCTTAAATACTGGGAACTTGGTGGGATTGAAAAGGAATTTCAGGTGGAGGAGACGTTCATTTGCCACTTTCACCTTCTCAGGTGGGTTGAGGACTTTACTAAGGCAGCAGATTTCACTTTGAGAGCCGAAGAAATTATGTTCTTATTACGTTTCATAAATCCTGTTTATGGCAAGAGTCCTGAATGGTACTTGGTAGCTCTTTCTGCGCCCTGAACTAGATATCTTTACGGATTCATTTTGAATTGCTGAGAAAGCCTATCTTGTTTTCACTTGTGGACGCTGGAGTTCAGGCCCCATGTTCCAGAGCAAACAGCACTTTTGTGTGCGTCTTGGTTCCTGGCTCTCCTCTGCACCTTGCCCCCAGACGGTCATACTTTCTGTCTTTTCTTCCTCTGCCCCGGTGCCCCCAGAGCAGCGTCTGACATGGATGTTACATGAGCCACTCTCAGGGTCGCGTGGAGCGTCTCCCTCGGTGAACTAGAGGAAGATGGATGAGTCGGCCCTTCTGGACCTTCTGGAGTGTCCCGTGTGTCTGGAGCGGCTCGACGTCTCTGCCAGGGTCCTGCCTTGTCAGCACACGTTCTGCAAACGGTGTCTGCTGGGCATCGTCGGTTCCCGCAATGAACTCAGATGCCCCGAGTGCCGGACTCTGGTTGGCGCGGGCGTGGAGCAGCTTCCAAGCAACATCCTGCTGGTCAGACTTCTGGATGGCATCAAGCAGAGGCCTTGGAAACCCGGCCCTGCGGGGGGCAGTGGCACCGACTGCACAAATGCCTCGAGGGCTCAGAGCAGCGCTGTGGCCAATTGTAGCTCGAAGGATCCACCTTGCCCCCAGGGTGGACAGCAGCCTCGGGCGCAATCCTGGAGCCCCCCGGTGAGGGTGAGTAGCCTGAAGAGGCGGTGCGGTGGGTGACGGTAGTGATGGCCAGTGTGTATTCTTTAGTCTTTGGATGTCTTCTAAATCAGCTCATGGCTAAAGAAGTCACGTTACTGGAACAGATAGGAGATTGTGCCTTGGGAATTTTTTTTTTTCTTTTTGGAATGAGATTGGTTATAAATAATTTTTCTTGTTTTTAAAATTCTCTCCCGGATGGTGGGCCTCTATTACGTTTTAAGATAAATCTTGGGAAACAGTAGCAATTATTCAATGAAATCTAAAATACAGAAGTTTTTTATGCCGAGTTTAAAATGGAAATTTGGTGTGGTTTTACCTTTTCGATGGTGTTGAGAGGACCATGAGTATGTATGTATGTGTGCATATATGTAGACATGTTATAAATATGTGTGTGGGTAGATCACAAGTAGGACATTGAGCTTTAATTTTTAAGTGGCTTGGAGCCATTCTGTTGGTTTTATGAATGCACAGCACAGAATTTTCTGGTTGGAGGAATTCTTAACAAATCATGGCCACAGGTAGCAGAGTTTTGTTGCTGTAGCAACGAAATGTCATTGAGAGCTATGCTAAGACAGCAGAGGATGTAGCTTTATGTTGGGTTTTATAGGGAGTAAAACGAAATGTTTCCATCAGAAAGATTTTTTTTGGGTTTTGGGTTTGGACTGAAATAATTTGAAGTGAGGCTAAATATCTGGGCAGTTACCACGACTGAAATTTCTAGAAGGTAAGGTATTTTGAAGAAATGTAAATTATGTTGCCCGTGATGGCACCCCAATAATACATGCTTTTCTCATTTTTGTAAACCTGAAAAGTAGTTGTGGACATTTGATAATTAAAGCAGTTCCAATTTTGTCGGAAGAAACAATCTTGATAATTGGCCAAACTGAGAGAATCCATTTTTAAAGAACAGTTAATCTGGATGAGAATCTTTTTTCAAATATTCGTTGTAAACACTCAAAACTGACTTTTTTCAGTGAGGTAGGAATAACCCTTTGGGATGGCATTAACTAG
This sequence comes from Mesoplodon bidens, assembly GCF_964165515.1. Classification (NCBI taxonomy): domain Eukaryota; kingdom Metazoa; phylum Chordata; class Mammalia; order Artiodactyla; family Ziphiidae; genus Mesoplodon; species Mesoplodon bidens. The sequence goes on from NC_138162.1 coordinate 117,069,506, forward strand.
GGTAAATTCACAGATGTGGCTCTCTGGGAGAGAGCATTCCCTAGCATTCTGTAGGGAATGACTACCTTCGAACCATTCCTTTCCTTTCTTCTCAAGTTTATCTTTTATGAATGATGTATTTACATCACTAGATGTAGAGTACGCAAAGTGTTTTAATTGCTGGAAAACAGCTTTATCCCCAGGCTATCAGGTTTCTTTTGAGTCATATTTAATTTTTTTTTTTTTTTTAATGTTAGTGAGAACTTTGGGTTCTGGAGGTTTTCTTTGCTTATTTGAAGCCCCCTAGTTTTGAAATTGGTCTGCTTATAGGGTTTTCTTAGATTTCCTTCTTTTAATGGAGTTTACACGATTAGTATCTGTGGACTCATGAATATTTCAACCTCAGAACCATCGTTTCTGAGACACCAGACCTAGGTCTGCTTCACTTAATTAGGGGGTAGATTTGCTTCCTTGGAGGGATTTTGTTTCCTTGTTAATTAGACTGGAGAGGCCTAGCTTCTGGCTGTGAATAGAAGTGTCTCAGTTGTTGACACATTGCCTTACCTGTTGTGAGGAATGTGGTGAATGTTTGATTACTGATAAAAAGGAATTTAAGAAGAGGACTCAAGCATTCAGCTCAGTGTCCTTTGGATTTTAAGTTTTCTTTCTGATGTGGAAACTGACAATGTGATGTTGGAATGTTCATTTATTTGAACTGCTAAACTCCCAAAGTTGAGCTTCACGTTTCTTAGGTACATTATTCTGTGATTTTGATGATGTCGGTATTATTTTTCTGGCTGATATGATTTTCCTGATTTACTTTATGTTTCTTCTTTGGCATGAGAAAAATTACTTGCCAAGAAGCTCAATTGAGCTTGAGCCTTATAATTTGGATAAAGTCGTTGAGGCCAATAAAAGCAGGAGATGATCATGTCTGTTACTTTCGGGGGGCGGGGGGCACAGAGAGTGGAGGACAAGACAATGAACAGACAAAGTTATTCGGTAATGTGGGTTAATGCAGATGCTGTAATTCCTGTCAAAAGCACTTCTTTTCCCCCCAAGTCTAAAATAATTTCTTTTACCAGTAATTACTGGTACCTTCTACTTTGAAATATTCAAAACAACCAGGGCTACACAAACAGCCCAAGGACCTGAAAGATATATACATTTCAGAAAACGCTCCTTTTATTTTTTACTTTATTTTATTTTAAAAAATTATTTATTTTATCGAAGTATGGTTGATTTACAATGTTGTGTTAGTTTCAGGTGTACAGCAAAGTGATTCAGTTATACATATATATATATATATATATATACATTCTTTTTCAGATTCTTTTCCATTATGGTTTATCACAGGATATTGAATATAGTTCCCTGTGCTCTACAGTAGGACCTTGTTCTTTATCCATTCTATATATAATAGTTTGCATCTGCGAATCCCAAACTAGAAAATGCTTCTTTTAAAAGTGAGACCCGTGGAGTTGTCAGCCAGCCCCTGGGGTGTCCCCTGGGTGAATGACATCATAAATCCTAGATCCTCAGCTGTTCTGACTCGCCCCCGGGGTGTGAGAGCCTGTTCCCACGTGTGGTAGAAGCCAGTGCTGGTACCACGTGGGTTGCTGTTCGGTTATTGGTTATGTTCCACGTTCCGTTAGATCGTGGCCATGTGGCTTCCTCATGCGTGTACCTCAGGGAGACTGGGTGTTATCAGCAGATACGAACATTTGCAACGTGTGACACACATCTTGTTCCCAGAATTTTAGTGTTTCCTGCCTCATATGAAGGAGCAAATGGAAGAGTGTTGGGTCGGCGTCACCCCTGGAAACCACCAGCTCTTACTCCAAGTAAAGAATCCCTGCTGGTTTGGTGCCAAAGTGGACCAGTGGGACGAGGTGCAGGGGGCGGGTGGCTGCAGACACTTGCTTCCATGGGCTGAAAAATACCTACAGAAGGTGGATTTTATATATATAAGTATGTACAGAGTTCGATGTGGACATGTTTGATTAATCCCTATAGAATTGTGACCTAATGGAATAAATTTCTGCTTTCTAGCTGTGGCTCCACTGGTTCCAGGTCTAATACCTGTACGTGTATCTGTCTGTCTAGGTGCTGATACTTAATGATTTCACCCTGCCGCTCCCTCAGAGTGAGCATATTCAGCCAGCACTGATCACACGGCCCCTGATTTACACTAACTTGCACTTGTATTCTTTCCTTTATCTAGCAAATATTTATCAAGCACTTACTAGGTACCAGGCACTGCCCTAGCTGCTGGATAGGTAGTACTGGACAAAGCAGACGCGGATTCTGCTTATGAACCTGTGTGTCTGGTGGGAGAGACACACCTGTAATAGCATGATAACAGTGCAGGTAGGTCATTACAGGTGCTAAGTGTTAGGCTGGGAGCTGGGGAGATGACAGGCGAGGGCCTGGTTCAGTGCGTGTGTGTGCGCGCACATGTGTGCGTGTGTGTCTGTCTGTGTGTCTTCAAAAGCTTCTTCAGGCCGAGGCATTTGAACTGAGGTCTTAAGGGTGCAATGGTATTAATTAGTTGAGAGGGGTTGGCGGGAAGAGGGACGGAGTATTCCAGAGGTCCTGACCCACGGCCGGATGAAGCGGAGCTCCCAGGAGGAAGCGAGGGCCGTGCGTGAGAACAGAGCGGGGGACGGGCTAGTGACCCAAGACGAGGCCTCTGGTGCAGCGCTGGGCCGGGAGCCACCCAGGACCGCGCGGCCGTCCTGGTCAGTGCCCTGCCCTTGGGGCCAGAAGGAAGGGTTCTTGGGACTGAGATGGCCGTCAGGCCCAGGACAGAAATGGTTGGAGCGTGCCTCAGAGGCCTGGGAGAGGGGGAAAGAAAAGGGGCACCGGGGAGCTCTCCTCCCTGCTGCTTTCCTTTCTCCATAGTGCCCGCTCCCTCTCTCCCTGCAGCTGACTGTTAGGGGCTGAAACATGTCCCCCCAGGCTCATAGTTGAAGTCCTGTCCCCCAGGTCTTCACTGTGAGGCTGCGCTCAGGGGTGGCACCTTCGAAGAGGTGCTTAAGGTGAAGGCAGCTTACGCGGGTGGGTCCTAATCCACAGCCTGGCGTCCTCCTAAGGAGATCAGGGCGCAGAGCCGGGGAGAGGGGAGACGCTGCGGGAACACGGCTGGCCCTCTGCACGCCGAGGAGAGAGGCCTCGGGGGCAGCCAGCCCCGCCGACACCTCGGTCTCAGGCTGCAGCCTCCAGAATGATGAGATAAATGCCTGTTGTTCAGCCGGCCGGCCTGTGCAGCCCCAGTGCCGCCCGTGGATGGGCTCCTGCGGGTCAGCCCCGCGTGGCCTCCGTCCCCTCTGTCCCCTGCGCACCGGCGGGGCTGGTCCTACAGGCCTGTGGGAGGGTGGGCTCAGGCCTCTGCGCCCTTGGATGCTGAGTCACCTCGAGTGGACCTCCAGTCCCTGCCAGCCCCGCTGGTGGAGCCTGGCCGGCTGGACTGGCGGGGTCCAGGAGCGGGAGGGGGGGGGAAGGGGGAAGGAGATGGGGAAAGGGGAGGGGGGAGGGGGAAGGGGGGAGGGGGTGATGCCGTGGGGCGGGGCCGCGGTCGAGAGCGCGCGCGTTGGGGAGAGTGCGCGTTTAGCGGAGGCCGAGCACGCAAGAAACTGCAAGCAAGACAGCAGGTGGTGAGGCCCCGAACTGTGCGGTGAGATACAGGATCGTGCCTGTGATGACGGTCGTGGAGGAGGTGGGCGAAAGTGGGCAGGACCTGCTCCCCCTGGCCAGGGGGTGGCTGTCAGGGCACAGTGGGGACCACCCCTCCTGGACCTAAGAAGCACGACTTCCAGGTAGTGGTTTGGACCGAGGGAGAGGTTTTGATGTTTCCCAGTGGCCAAGTCTAAATAGAAAAAGGTGTTTGTTTTTGCCAAACACTGTGTTGCAGACATTCTTGACCTCTTCTTATTTGTTCATCGTGTCATCCTTGACCCCTACTCGGTCCTCCTGTCCACCTCAACCCTGACTGCCCCCTTGTTCCTGAGTCGGGCCTGTGTCGAGGCTCAGGGCTGGGATGGGCAGGGAGCCTGTGTACAACCCGGGAATGCTGAATGAGTCTTCTTTGTATCACATTTGTATCGTGTGACTGTTACCGTGTAAATCTCAGACAACCCTCTGCAGCTAAGGAGTATTGTTATTTAAAAAATGTTCAAAATGTAAATTGCAAAATGAGTTCCTAAAAACATTCTGGCTATAAAAAAGTTCACCACTTTGGAAGTATAATGTGTGTCCTTCTGTATCTCTTCTTATGTGTTTATATGTATATGCATCTGGTTGTTTTGATTCTTGACATAAGTGGGATTCCGTACTCTGCATATCTGATGACTAGAATATATCTGGGAAATCTTGTCACAGCTGAGCACATACACCTACCTCATTAAAAAGAAAACACCTATTTATTGAGGTATACTATATGGAAGAGTGCACGAATTGTGAGTGTACAACTCACTGAATTATCATGCTCCGTGCTTTTTAAATGACTGTATACTGTTTTTCTCTCTGTTTAAAAAATTAAAGGTAATATGTGCTCATAGTAAGAAATTTGTGGTAGAGAAGTATGTAAAGGGGAAAATCAGGGCTTGTAATCTGTCTGTCCCTAATCTCCAGAGGTGACCACTGTGCAGAGGGTATTTTGTGTGTCCCCCCCCCCCAGGAAAAAACTGAATAGAAATAGGATCGTGTTGTACATGCTATGCTGCAATTTGAGCTTTCCTCTGAAATGGCGTCTCTCTCAGAGCTTCCCGTCTGCTCTCATCGCTGGTCAGGAAGGTATCCTCATTTTATGGACGAGGGAAGCGTGGCTGGAGAGGCCTAGAAACTCGTGCAAGGCCCCCCGCTCTCAGGATGGAGCCGGCCACCACCCCAGGCCTGTCTGCTCCCCGCTTCGCCCCCTTAACCGTGTCCCCCTCATCCTCGCGCTGCTGCGGCCCTGGAAGCTTTCCTCAGTGTAACTGGCGGGGCTCCTTTCACCTCACCATCCCCGGTGCCTGTTTTGTTCTGATAAAAAGGGGCAGGCGGCCCCGTGCCATGGAGGTAGGTGGGCCCAGCCCTTCCCTGGTGTGGCTGGCACACCGGGAGGTGTGGAGGTCCGGGTTGTGTTGGCCGCTGCTCGGCCGCTCTGGGCCCGTGTCTTTTTTTTGTTTGTTTGTTTTTGCGGTACGCGGGCCTCTTCACTGTTGTGGCCTCTCCCGTTGCAGAGCACAGGCTCCGGTCGCGCAGGCTCAGCGGCCATGGCTCACGGGCCCAGCCGCTCCGCGGCACGTGGGATCTTCCCGGACCGGGGCACGAACCCGTGTCCCCTGCATTGGCAGGCGGACTCCCAACCACTGTGCCACCAGGGAGGCCCTGGGCTCCGTTTCTTCACAGGAACGCAGAACCAGAGGGCCCGAAGCTCCACGCGGGGCCCGGGGCCAGGATCGCTGAGTTTGGTTCACCTGTGACTCTTGAGCACCTTCGTGGCGCCTGGCTCATAGGACACACTCAGGAGAGGTTTGTTGAATGTGTATTAGTTTCCTGTGGCCGCTGTAATGAAGCACCCCCGGTGCTTGAGAACAACAGAAGTTCTGGGTCCAGAGTCTGAAATCCAGGTGTCGGCAGAGCTCTGGCCTCCGCTGGCTTCTGGGGGCTCCCGGCACACCCCGCTGTCCTCGGCTTGTGGACGCACCCCTCCCGTCTCCGTCTCCTCTTCACAGGGCCTTCTGCCCATGTGTCTGCGTCCCCATCTCCCCTACAGCCGGGCGGGCGTGGGGTGCACCGTATCGGGGGTCCCGTGCGCCCCTGGTGGAGCCACTGCACGCCGCGCCCAGGATGGCGAGGACTCGGGTGCCGCTCTGGCGTGGGTCAGGCGGGCTCTCCGCAGCAGCACAACGTCCTGGGGTAGACACCTTACACTCGAAGCAGCCTTGCTGCTGAGGCACCCTCACTGTGGAACTCAGGCTTCATCCTCCCGAGCTTTTGTCATAAAGACTGCGTGTATCTCCTCACTTTTTTCTAAACTTCAGAGATTTCTGAGCGCAGTGACGCTGAAGAGAGAAGCTGTGCGCGGCCCCGCCGTGCCTGCCCTTGGCCGAGCCCGCGCCCCGTCCGGGGGATGGAGTGCTGGCCTCTTGAAGGCAGGCAGACATGCAGCTGCAGACACAGCTGCTTCAAGGACGGCCTGTGAGTGGGCTCCTCCAGGTAGTGGGGAAGCGGATGGAGGTGTTGGTCCACGTGGTTGGCGGTAGCCGTGACGTCGTAGATGATTTGTCTTGTGGAACATGGAAGAAAGCAGCAGTAAGCAGGCTGTGCAAGTGCATTACGTTGCTGTAAACATAGTGCAGAAAGGCAAGGCCCGTCAAGTTTGAACTTTCTTCTCTTAGCCTAAGGAAGTAAAAATTCCTCCAAGTATTTTTTCCAAGGACAGAAATCCTTTCGAAACACTGTATGTTCACTGTTCATAATTCAGCAATGAATGAACAGGGGTGAATTTTCAGTATTTTAAAATGTAGTGAGAACTGCCCAGGATGAAATGCGGTTTGCTGTAGGGGCTCCATCCCTGGGTGTAATTCATGTGAAGGACCCCCCCGCCGTACCCACAAATAATCCAGCAGCGACGGAGCAGAACCTCATTGTGGGTGCCAGCAGCCCTGGCATCGGTGTAAGTTTCCTGGAAGGGTGTTTGGACACCAAGGATGAAAGGGTGAACGTTAGATTTCTTACGAGGGGATTAAATTCCTGCAGAGCTCAAAGTATTCTAACGCTCTTCATTATATAACTGCTTGGTTTTTAAACACATATCTTTAAACAACTTTTAAAGTTCTTTAACATGTTAAACACATAGATTAAACAATGTATGTAATAAATGAAACCTCAGACCTTAAATTTTTATTTGCTCAGCTCATTTGAAGTGACGTTTAGTTAGCGGAAGTCTCAGTTTTTTTCTCCCATGGTTGAGTTTGTCTTTTAAACACACTCTTTGATATGTTATTTCCGGCATTTCATATGTTTTTAACCTTTTCTCCCCCGCAGCTGAGCACAATTGAAGTGCTTAAGTCTTTCAGGCTAAATATGTTTGCCACTTTTGGATAGTCTAATTACTTTCGTTCCGTATTACGTATTTCATAGTACGTAATACTATTAGCATTTTCATTTTTCTACTTATTTTTATGACAAGTCCAAAATATTAGAAGATACGGAAACCCCAAACTCTTGTCATACAAAGGTACTGATTTTGTTGAAACCAAAGTGTTAGTTGAAGGTCGTCATCAGGTGACAGTGTGAAACATTTACAAAGCCCAAGAAAGCCCAGCTGTGGCACCAAAAGCTCTGGTCTCGCTGAACGAGGTGCGAGAATGTAGGAAGTGTGACTTGAGGACCCCTTGCGCGGTGGTGAAGTGATGGAGCCGTGGTGTTAGTCCTGGCCTGGTGACTTGCAGCCAGTGATTTCTGTTCCATAGGCAGGCGTTTCCCCATCTCTAAAACGAGGGATTTCTGTATCTGAGTTCCTGTGCGGCCCTGAACATTTTGGCACGATTGCCCAAGCCAAGGCCAGCTCCGGCCGTGAGCGTTTAGAACAGACTGAGGCTGGCGTCTGGGTATCATCTGGGTGCGGTGACGTGCGATGTGCCTCTGAGTCACGCTGGGACACCGGCATCTCCTCGGTGTCCCCTGGAGGCCCTGCCTGCCACAGGGACCTTCAGATGGACGGTAGGGTGGGCCAGGCCTTCAGCAGGAAGGCGGGGGCAGCCAGGAGCCCGACTTGGGGCTGGTTTGCTCGCTGGGCCTCCTGGGTGGAAGGACCTCCCCCTGTTCCGCCCGCAGTGTCATCCCGCTGCCTGAGGCCCCCCACAGCCGGGGACGGGGTGTCCCCACGTCCAGGGGTGCTGCCCTTTGGAGGGGTCTGAGCCCGTCTCACCGCCGTGCTGTCCCACTCTGACCGGCAGCTGGCGGGCGGCGTATTTATGCTGAATGCGGGTGGGAAGCGGCTGAGCTTCTCTGGGGTCGCACAGGCCTGGGCGCAGGAGGGCAGCGACTGTGGACTGGATCCTGCACGCAGGGACACGTGGGGTGGGAGTGGGGAGGGATGCTGTTGATAGTTTTCAGAGTCCACGGGAGGCATCAGGGACCGTCTGGGGCAGCGGGGGCTTCGTCCGGGGTGGGGAGATGTTCCAGAAAACAGAGGCTCCTTCAGACGGGTCAGGGGGGACTTGGGAGCTGAGTCTTCCTCTGAACAAACACTCCTTTCTTTTTTTTTTTTTTTTGCGGTACGCGGGCCTCTCACTGCTGTGGCCTCTCCCGTTGCGGAGCACAGGCTCCGGACGCGCAGGCTCAGCGGCCATGGCTCACGGGCCCAGCCGCTCCGTGGCATGTGGGATCTTCCCGGACCGGGGCACGAACCCGTGTCCCCTGCATCGCAGGCGGCCTCTCGACCACTGCGCCACCAGGGAAGCCCCGAACGCTCCTTTCTGAGCGCTGGAGCGCAGGCCACGGGACAGCACAGGCCGGGGTGTGGCCCCGGGCAGAGGCCCGTCTGCTCCCGCTCTGGCTCGGCACCTTCCTCAGCCCGGCGTCACTCGTGGAGCCGTGAGGGTCCGCCCTCCAGTGCCCGGGACCTGCGACGCTCAGCTGCCGGTCCTCTCTCCAGAAGTGAGAGCTTGGAGTGCCCTGTGTCAGTTACGTGGTGCAGTCAGCCCTGTGTGCGCGTGTGCACGCGCGTGCATGCAGGCTGGTGGAGTCTGGTGATTTAACCAACCGACATTTGTAATGTACACGTCATCGAGCATTTTGTTCTGTTTTAAACAGGCAGCTTAAACTTTAGGTTCACAAGCTGTTCATGAGTTAGTGACTGCGGATGATGCCAAATCTGGTTTCGTCCAGGTTCTGCACCGGCTGGGTGTGACCCTGGGCCTGGGCTGTGCAAGGAGCTGGGGCCCTCGTGTCTCTCCTCCTGCTTCTGTGGCCCCAGCGGCCGTGGAATTCCTTATGTGCTGGCCAGCCGTGACTGTTTCCTCTCCCTCCCTCCCTCCCTATCTCTCTTTTTGATGATGTAGGGAAAATAATAGCTGAAATAATTTAAAATACTTATCTTTTGACTTTGTTCTTTGGCATAGTTTTGAAAAGTCTTAGATTCCTAAGACTTCTGTAAGAAAGACTAAGTGTGCTTTGTAGTTTGGTTCTAATTTTTAAAAATTGGTGTTAGGAAAGATTCCAGTGCCCTCACAAGGGTCCTTTAATGGATGCTGGATGTAGAATGTGTGTGTGTTTTATTCCTTGTGGCCGAGTTTTGTTTACCCCTCTCACCCTTGCCCTCCCCTCCTTCCAGAGCACCCCCGTGATGTTTTTAGATAGACACTCTGGTTGGTTTATCCATGTTTTGGTTCTTTTTCTATCTCCTACCTAGAGCAGCTGATCACTTTTTTATGTGACTAGGCCCATCTCTGGCTAAATAAGTACATTTATGTAGCTGGTAACTTTCTGATGAATTTTGAAAATGCAGCAACAGTGAAGAGCCTTGCAATGCTTCCACTTTTAATAAGTCTGGATTTTTTTTTTTTAAATGGAGCTTCTATTTATAGTTAAAATATTCACTTCCTGCCTTTGTAGGGTAAGAAAGGACACTGAGTGAACATTTTATGCAGATGATCATCTACTGTATTTTAAAGTCTCTGGAAAAGGACGTTTCAAACCTTGTTGACAACGTACTCCAGAGCCGCACAGTCTTCGTAGCCAGGAAGTTCTTTTTTTTTTTTTGTATCAAATACAAATCCCTGTCCCTGCAGTTTAATCCCATTACTCTCGTCCTGTCCCTAATGGGAAGGAGGGGCTCCCTGTGCCGACCCTGACCACCCTTATGTGGCCTAAACACTGCACTTCCTTTACGTGTCTTCTTAGGACCTGTTTCCTAATGTTTTGATCGTTTTAGTCGCTCTCCTTTGGATGCCCGCCAGCTTCTCCTCGTGCTTCGGTTCCGGTCCAGAGGAGCCCTGAGCCTGGTCAAGAAGTTCTGGGTAGAATAGAGCCTCGCGCTGTGGAAGGACTGTCACGTGACCCTCCTGAGTGCAGTGCTCCTTGTATATCTTTAAAAATAACTCGCTGCGTTGCTGATTCATGCTTCGCCTGGACCCTCAGATTTTCTCTTCCTGAAAGTTTGGTTTTCTCCCATCTCTTATCTGAGCCCTTAGTTTTGAGTTCCTTCCTAATTAAACCACCTCTTGTTTCTGTAATCCTCACGGTAGAGTCAGTAACCATCCATGGGAACTGAAACCTGTCCATCCCAAATGCTGATTCTGTAATAGAGAATTATCATATGTGGACCCTTGATCTTAAACACTTACTTAACTTGTTTATTCCATTTATTTTGAGGATTCTCTGCTCTCATCTGGTATTTGTTCTCTAATTCATGATGGTTTTTTTTTAGCTTTGTCTTCTGTACCAAGTTGTACGTTACTTGAGTGCGGGAATCTTGTGTTTTGTGTCTCTTTTCTGTCCTTTACAGTTGAAAACGTAGTGGGTGTTCATTTCAGGAACTACATCTTGATGGGCTTGACAGCTCAGATTCCAGAACCCCAGGTCCACTGGGACCGACCCTTTTGTCTTCACAAGAGAGGGACCTCACCACACGTATCCTTCTGGTGCCCTGAATTGTGTTCATTCTCTATGGTCTAAGACAGCTATGAAGGTGTTACCAGAGGTTGGGGAAGCTTCACTGTCATCGGATCCTCTCTGGAAGGTGGCCCTCACAACGTTTGCGTGACCCCCACCATGGTGGTCTAGAAATCATGTTTTCCTAGTTTATTAGAAAGAATGTTCTGCTGAATTGAATCAAAAGTCTTATGAAAGTTAAAATACGTGATCTGTTATCTCCCACCCCCGACACATTGTCACTCTGACACAGAGGAAAGGGAAGTGGATCTAATAGGAATTAGCTACCAATGATGGTGTTGATCTTTACCAAACACCTTCTGTATTTTTTTTTTAATTTTAGTGAAGTATAGTTGATTTATAATGTTGTGTTAATTTCTGCTGCACAGCAGAGTGATTTAGTTATACATATATACATTCTTTTTCATATTCTTTTCCATTATGGTTTATCACAGGATATTGGATAGAGTTCCCTGTGCTCTGCAGTAGGACCCTGTTGTTTATCCATCTTGTATATCATAGTTTACATCTGCTAATCACACACTCCCAGTCCATCCCTCCCCCACCATCCCTCCCCCTTGGCATCCACAAGTCTGTTCTCTATGTCTGTGAGTCTGTTTCTGTTTTGTAGATAGGTTCATTTGTGTTGTATTTTGGATTCCACATATAAGTGATATCGTACGGTATTTGTCTTTTTCTGACTTTGATTAGTATGGTAATCTCTAGGTCCATCCATGTTGCTGCAAATGGCATTTCATTCTTTTTTTATGGCTGAGTAATATTCCACAATATGGACCACATCTTTATCCATTCATCTGTGAATGGATACTTAGGTTGCTTCCATCTTGGCTATTGTAAATAGTGCTGCTGTGAACATAGGGGTACATGTATCTTTTAGAATTATAGTTTTATCTGGGTATATACCCAAGAGTGGGATTGCTGGGTCATATGGCAACTCTATTTTTAGTTTTTTGAGGAACCTCCATACTGTTCTCCATAGTGGCTGCACCAGTTTACATTCCCACCAACATTGTAGGAGGGTTCCCTTTTCTCCACACCCTCTCCAGCATTTGTTATTTGTAGCCTTTTTTTTTTTTTGCGGTTTGCGGGCCTCTCACTGCTGTGGCCTCTCCCGTTGCGGAGCACAGGCTCCGGACGCGCAGGCTCAGCGGCCATGGCTCACGGGCCCAGCTGCTCCGCGGCACGTGGGATCCTCCCGGACCGGGGCACAAACCTGTGTCCCCTGCACTGGCAGGCGGACTCTCAACCACTGCGCCACCAGGGAAGCCCCTCACTGTAGTTTTGACTGGTGTGAGGTGACACCTCATTGAGGTTTTGACTTGCATTTCTCCAATAATTATCGATGTTGAGCATCTTTTCATGTGCCTTTTGGCCATCTGTATGTCTTCTTTGGAGAAATGTCTATTTAGGTCCTCTGCCCATTTTTCGATTGGATTGTTTGTTTGTTTTTTTGTTATTGAATTGTATAAGCTGTTTGTATATTTTGGAAATTCAGCCCTTGTGGGTCGCATCATTTGCAAATATTTTCTCCCAGTCCATAGAGTTGTCTTTTTCTTTTGCTTATGGTTTCCTTTGCTGTGCAAAAGCTTATAAATTTGGTGAGGCCCCATTTGTTTATTTTTGCTTTTATTTCTATTGCCTTTGGAGGCTGACCTAGGAAAACATTGGTATGATTTATGTCAGAGAATGTTTTGCCTATGTTGTCTTCTAGGAGTTTCATGGTATCTAGTTTTCTGTTTAAATCTTTAAGCCATTTTGAGTTTATTTTTGCGCATGGTGTGAGGGAGTGTTCTAGCTTCATTGAGTTACATGTGGCTGTCCAGCTTCCTAACAGCACATGCTGAAGTACCAAACACCTTCTGATTGCTCTGCTTGCAAGTCTGCTTTTGGAGTGAAAATGTTACCTGTAATCAAGGCCTCGGTTTTGGTGCAGGTGATCGAGATACTGAGTAATTCCTGTGGTCGGCAGTCGTGCGGGTGGCAGAAAGCACAGGTGGTGATGTGGGTGGCGATGAATGGCACCTCCACACCCTAAATCCCACAAGAGGCATCATGCACGGTCAAAAGTAAATTAAAATTCCTGAAACTGAAGCAGAAAGGGGACAGAAAGGGGCAGTTGGAAGAATAAAGTAGCCCCAAGGGACACTTTCCAGGTCTCGAATCCTAAGCCAGCTCTGGTTCAGATGCCTGCAGCGATGCACCCGGTGGTTGTTCGTGGGTCACATATTTAACTGTAATGCGTGGAAGTATCTTGAGTTGCTGTTGCGTCTGTCAGGAGACTGAGCTGTGTGATGCTCACAAGTCAGCAGCACTACGTCGACCCAGCATGTCGTTACAGTTCAGGGAGCGGTCCATCTTGAGGGACAGCCAGCCCATCCGATAGGCTTGGTCCCCTTAGACATGCCTCGCACTGCGGATTCTAGGCGTGCTGTACGCGGGGAGTTTTCTGTCAGAGGAGCGTGGTGTTACCTCCATGTGTATTATGCAGATGCGCGTGTGTTGCTGGGTTTATTTAAGTTTCTTCTGTGTGAGCCTAGCTTTCTTTACTTCCTGGACGGAGAGGCACGTTTATTTTTCACATTAACCTGATATGTACATTTCTCACCCCTCTGCTGGCCGCTTTTTCCTCCTTCCAATAGTGGCATCAGGTCAGGGTCTGGGCAGGGAGTCCTGGCATTAACAGCTGGCTGGTGTCTTATCTCTGTTTAGCTGCAGCCCTGCTGTAACTGGGGGGTGTTGGCCAGGGTGGATCTATTCAACATGCCTTACGTATAAATGGTGGAGTTTCAGAAGGTATGAAAACAGGTTGTGTTTTGCTCGTTCAGGACACATTTTTTTTTCTGTTGCTGGATTGAAAGGTCAGCATTTCTTGGAAGTTACCAGACACATTGGTAACTTAAACCAAAAGGTAGAATAGATGAATGAAAGGCACATTGAGGCCAAGATTGATTTTCAGTTTGATACTTAGTATCAATTTTTCTAGTCAATTGAGTGTTATCTGACAAGTATGCAGCATTGCCAGTTATTGGCAGCTGTGTCCTCATAAGGCAATCTGCAAAGCTGGGAGAAGTTAGATCACAACTATCTATCAGTAACTTTAGGATGAAAATAGTAGCAATCGTAGTTCGATGGCAAAATCAATTTTAAACGGTCTGATATCACTTTAAGAGCTGATCCTATGCAGTAATGTGTGTGGGATTCAAGAGAGTAAATTCTTTGACTACCTGACCTTGGGGGAGAAATATGTAGCAAGATGTTTTGTGATCTTGAGAGAGTGAAGTAATACTTCAGCGACTTGGTGTTCTGTTGGTTGCATCTGGGCGAGCCATGACTGAACGCGTTCTGTGCTCAAAGAACTTGTTTTGCATCGATATCCCTGTCTGAGAAAGGGAGAAGTGGTAACATTTCATACGCTGGAAAACTCAACATGCCCTCAAATGTGAAAACGCAGGCCTTCCTTTTATATACTAAGTACGACCTAAAACGTCAGCTTAATTGCCTTCCTTCCACGTTTCACATGGACAGGAAACCAGAGTCCTGACCCTGGAGACATACAGTGTGTCTATTACAGTCTCTGACTGATAAATACACTTACCTGGCACAAACACATAATCAAACGTGACTGAACAATAATATGTAGTTTTGATTAATGAATATGCTGGGCTTTCCTTTAAGGTTTGAACAAAGAATGATGTAGCACCCAGTTTTGTTAATAAAATAAACAGGTTAAAGCCTGGAGCTGTTTCTGGTAGACTGTGCAGCCCTAAATCATTCAAGGGCAATGAAGCAGTTTTCTGGACAGATTGTGTTTCCTCATGAAGGAAGGAAGCCACCTTTGTTCTGAGTCCCTGGCGCATACCTTACAGGTGAGGTCACCCTGTGTACCTGATACCCCTCTCCTTTCACGCACGCAGTGGAGCCGTGGGCCCTCCCCACGCCTTCCAGCTCTCTCAGTCCACAGAGCAAGGCTTACGTGTACCTGTCCATTAAAGGCTTTTGAAGGCCGAAAGCCAACCCCAGGGGCTATGTGAACCATGAATGGACAATAAAAGACAGTGTGCTTCTGTTTTTCAAACAGCCTGTTTAAGGACAAAAGAGCTATTCACTCCTACATGACTTTCACAACCATCACTGGTCGTTGTGTTTTGGGCTTGATTTTAAGGCTGCTCCGCTGAGACTATTTGAAACAATAGTTGTCAGTTTCTCAGACTAATAAAGTCGCTGAGGCATGTGTGCTAATACATCTCCATGTCTTGTTTCTTTAGAAAGAGGTGAATTTAAGAAGTGGGTCACCACCCCCTGCAAGATCTGAGGGTGAAAGCGTTTAGAGCGTCAGATTAAGCTCTAACTGTTGAAATCCCCTCCTATCTCGTCCTCCTGCCCCGCCGTGTCCCCTGGGGTCCCTGGTGTTTCCGTCAGCGTGACGTGACGCCTGTTGTTCAAAACTGCAGGATGGTTACACGGAAGCCGCATACCTGAACCCCGCCCTCCCCTCCACCTTGTCTTTGCCGCTTACGTGTTTCGCTCCAGCCACGCAAGCTTTCTTGCCGTTTATTAAATCACCAAGGCCTGGGGCCTTGTCACCTGCTCTTTGCCCTCCCTGGAGGGCAGGGCTGCCTTCACCTGCATCTCAGCGTGGCCCGGTCCCTTTCTTCAGTTTCCTGTCTTCCTCAGAAGGTCCTCTCTGACCACCGTATCCCCAGAAGCCCCTCGCCCTCGTCCTGTCACTCTGTTGGCCTTGCCCTGCTTAGTTTTTCTTTGGGGCACTTAGGTCCGTTTAAAATCATGGATTAGTTACTTGTTTGTTCTTTTCCTTAAATAGATAGTAAGCTCTGTGAGGGCCAGGGCTTTGATTCATTTTATTTCTGTCTGTATCCTCGGCAGCTAGAATGCTGCCTGGCACATAATAGGCCCTCGGTAAAGAATTTGTTAAATTAAGAAATTGGTGAATGAGTTTTACTTGAAGTATGTTGGTCTCCACTACTCTGCAAACGTCATGCAGAAAAAATGTGGCAAATGGGAAAATGATCGTGAATCATTCAGATGTTTTAAGTTGGAGCTGAGAACTTTTATAGACGAGTCCTTTAAAGTGTCATGTTTGCTTACTTGGCCATTCATTTTGTATTGTTCTGTTTTATGAGGATAAATGCGGAATGGTTTAAAAAATAATCTTGCTGTGAGCCCTTTTGTTCAACCCAAGAGGTGAGCAACGTGATTTCAGACTAGAGCGGCGCCTCTGCTTTTAGCTTTTGGAAGTGAACACGCACCCTGTATCACTGACAGGGCGCTTCAGCACTCCTGCTGAAGCTTCCGGAATAATGAGAGCTCAGAGAGGAACATGGTTTTTTTCATATATTTCTGCAAATCCTGTGCTTCACATACTCTTGGGAGGAGGAGTGACATTGTTTTCTGTACCTACAGCTGTTTAAGGAGTGGGTGGAGACACCTAGTCATCTCGGCTGTGTCGTGACTCCAGCACATCCCTCCGGTGCTGCAGTGGGGATGCAAATCCGTTCTAAGATAGCCTGTACTTCCCTTTCCAAAATACCCCAGCTGAATGGGGGGTTGGTTCCTGTCGGTTCCTGTCAGGAGCCACTTTCCTGTTCAGAATCTGGTCGCGGCTGTGTTTGTTACATGCAGGACTCACCGGGGCAGCCCCTGTGGTCCCTTGTGTGTCACCAGGGACCACACCAGACCCCATGTGCTTCCTCGGGCTCACCGCCCGGGAGGTCACCGCCTGCTGGAAATCCATTTTTCCCGTCGCTGCCCGGGGGCTCCCAGCAGGGGCACGGGTCTTTGTACTTCTCACTCCCACGTATCGGCACACGGTCCGTCTCCACATAGATTTCGAGGATGTCCAGAACGGTTCCGGGCGGTTCTCCAAGGTTACTGTGAGGCGGCTGCCGGTCACACCGTGGGGACCCTTGGTGTCCCATCCGGGGGCCGCGGCCCCTGCTGGGTGCGTGGCCGGCTTGCTGTCCCGTTCCCGCTCCCGTGGTCAGCTGCAGGGTCTGCGGAGCCCGCAGCAGGGACGTGAGCCTCCTTGGCCTCAGATCCCATGGGCAGAAGCCCCTCTGCAGTGACAGCCCGGGCTGTGCCCCGCGTGGATCGCCGTCCTTTGTCGGAGTGCAGCCGCCTCGAGAGCTTAGACTTCAGCGCAGATCAGGTGAGCTGCGACCGCTCCCACCTCCAGGCCTGCCCTGCGGAGCTGGTCACTGGTGGTCAGTGCGGCCGGGCGGGCGCACCTCCGGCACGGCTGTGGACGCTGCCCTCCCGTGGTTCGGTCCCTTCACAGATGCCGATGCGGGAGGAAGCCCCAGCTGGTCCCACCACCCCTGCCTCCCGCAGCCGTCAAGCTTGCTTTTTCTCTCTTCCATCTTGCGAACTCTTGTTTCGCCTTCCTGCCCCTGTGCCCCTCCCCGCCCGTCTCCAGCTCCAGTATCTCAGCCTTGGTCCTCAGTCATCACCTTTTCCCAGTTTTCCCAGTCAGCCAGCCCATCGCACCTGACTCCGTTAAATAGCCCTTGGAGTCCTTTTTTTCTTTTTAGATTAAAAAAAATATTTTGTACGATTTTTAAAGGTTACTTTCAATTTATAGTAATCACAGAGTATTGGCTCTATTCCCCGTGTTGTACATACATCCTTGAGCCCGTGTTACACCCAGTAGTTTGTACCTCCCCTCCCCCTACATAGCCCTTCCCCACTCCCACTGGTAACCGCTGGTTTGGCCTCTATGTTTGAGTCTGCTTCTTTTTTGTTATATTCACTGCTTTGTTGTGTTTTCCTTAATGTCTTTTTTAAAGTGAACTACGTTTGACTCGGGGTAGAAAAACCTGTGGAGAATAAAGCACGTGGTAAGAGGCAGCTTTCTTGATACTTTAATTTTCCTGTGAAATGGAACTTTGTCTTTTTTATTTATTTATTTAATTTATTTATTTTTGGCTGCATTGGGTCTTTGTTGCTTTGGGCTTTCTCTAGTTGTAGCGAGCGGGGTCTACTCTTCGTTGCGGTGCTCAGGCTTCTCATTGCGTGGCTTCTCTTGTTGCAGAGCACAGGCTCTAGGCGCACTGGCTTCAGTAGTTGTGGCACGTGGGCTCAGTAGTTGTGGCTCATGGGCTTAGTTCCTCCATGGCATGTGGGATCTTCCCAGACCAGGGCTCGAACCCGTGTCCTCTGCATTGGCAGGTGGACTCTTAACCCCTGCGCCACCAGGGAGGTCCCAGAACTTTGTCTTCTTTCACCTTCCTTTCTAGATGGAGAGCTATGAGATTATTCATGTTTTTCACCAGCAGTCTTGCAAGATGGTCATACTTCCCAGGGAATTATTTTATAATAGTGTTCAAAATTTGAATTGGCTTTTAGTTTCAGAGTAGAGTAATTGCTGGTTAAATGACTTGCATTAGCGGATCAGACCCAGTTAGTGCACATGTGTGCCTCTCTTAATATAAAAGTTGAAAAATTGAATTTGTTCCTTGATAATTTGATCTGTAGGAAGTGGGGAACAAAAGATTCCAAACAGGGCTTTTAAAATCAGTTCTAATTAATTGCGTGTGCAGTTGCATCGGTGGAGATGGCGAGGCAATTAGTCTAATTATGTTTAAAATAACAGTTGCATGCCTCAACAGACCTCACACCCTCAGGCCTGCCTATCTTTTTCTACTTTCTCCTTTAGGCATGTGGTGGATTTTTTGGCCATTAAGCATGACCTCGTCAGAGTCTGTGGAGCAGAACAGAGTGACAGGCTGCAGGAGGGCAGGGTCACAGACGCCCCAGCTCCGCGGTAACACCTGCCCAGCACACTTAGATGGGAAGACTGAGACGTGCTGGGGACCATTTTTGTTCTCAAGCTGCTACCGCCCCCCACCCACCAAATCTTGTTTTTGGAAGGCTGAGCTCTCTCTGAAGTATTTTTCTCATGCTCCAATTTGGAGTAAACTATAGCTGAGTCCTGTTCTGCACACAATGAAATGATACGAGTTTCAGAGTAGAACTTGAATAAGTAGCACCTTGCCTGACGACTTACCCTTAGCATGAAAGAGAGCTGCAGGCCAGGGGGAGGGGCCAGGGGAGGGGCCCCCTGGCTCGTGAAGTCCCCTAATACCCGCCAGGTCTTCAACTAGTGCAGCTACAACGGATGTGACACCCTTGACAAAACTGTTTTTCTTTTCCACGTAAGCAGTTGGTGTTTGCACAGGAGAATGAACCAGAGATGCTTTCCCTGCCTTTTCATTAAAAGCTAACAGGAGCGCTTTTCTCTTCCGTAGATTCAGTTTTATGGGAGGAAGGATCGAAGGTGGTCTTCTGTAAATCCTCCGCTATTGCCCTTCCTCTGGTTTCTGGTAGCTTTAAAAATGATTTGTAAATTACACATTAGTTTTACAGGATATCCTGCCATTACAAGACTACAGTCTTTATTACGGACCTACCACAGCGACTTTGCTTTCCTTTCAGCTGCATTTGCTGTATTTCTGACTGTGTTATTTGTTGCAGAAACTGGGGCTTGACTCTCATTGCTCTAGTTATGACTGGATTGTGCGCTTTTCTCCATGTAGGTTTCCTCCTGCAAGAATGAGATCTTGTAGGTGGATGGCTGACGGTGTTAGGCCAGTTAGACCTTTGTTTTCTGACTGGTTTTGCTAATCCTGGTGTATGAAGACAAGCTTACTTCATCTGTGGCTGTCGGAATGCACTGGATGTCGGTGAGCGGTGGACACATTTAGGTGGAGATATTAACGCGGACATTGGAACATGTGGATCATCGGGCAGTGAGGCCTGTGCGCGGGCATTAGGGCCTCTCTGTTCACGGTTCATCCGCAGACACAGGCCTTAACTCTGAGTGGATTGTCCTTCCTTCTTGGAGGGTTACTCTGTCAAAGTGTTGTTGTTTTGAAAACTTATTTCTTCCTCTAATCTTTGAAACAAAACCACTCTTCTTAATATGGTAAAGCATAAGCACATTCCTTTAAAATCCAGACCAGTCTAGGAATTTGGTTTGTAGTAAAGCAAAAGAGAAATGTATTCTTTTAAACGGATGTTCGATGCTAGTCATGCTGTCATTATGCTGGAGTATCTGCTCACAGAATACGGGTGTGTTTACTGTAGCGTAGTCCCCTCTGTGTGTTGTGTCATCTCTGCGTACGCGTATACATCGCCATCTCTGTGTATGTGTATCCCGCGTTTTGCGTAGGCTTTAACAAACACTGGATGACTCACGATCTTGCTTTGTTATAACATCAGCACCGTTTTCACACACAGCCTTATTTACTAGCCTTTTTCTTTCCTATTAATAAGCTGTTAAATAATAGTACAGTTTAAAGACATCAAAGGAGTTAGCAGGTTATAAAAACAGAACTGAAAACCACAGGTTAAGTTTAGAAAAGCTTATCACTGGGGTTGCCATTGTGTCTTGGTTAGATATGTGCAACTCCAAAGAAATCATTACTTTGTCCTCTGTATTGTTTTATTAGACAGCCTTCCCATATTCTCTCTTAAATATTGTCCTAAATGTTCCCACATGCATTTTGGTGGTGTTTGTCTTTCCCCTTCAGGTCATCCTGGTTATAGTTAGATGAATTTAAATTATTAACTTGTGGTCTGAGAGAATTTAGATTGATTGACGTTCTGGCTTCGGGAGTATAGTGAATTCTTGAATTCACAAGAAAGAAGATGTATTGTGAAACTGCAGAATTGGGTAGAAAGAGATCGGCTGTGTAGTGGCTTTAAAAAAAACTGGGAAGAGCTTTTACAAAAGCAGCAGGAAGTTCTTACTGAATCAGCACTCCGCCATTGTGTGGAGGGGTTTGCAGATTTCTAATTAAGCCGCTGAACACTTACAGTCCTCAATTCACATGGAAAACTTTGAAAATGGTGGTGAGGCTCCTGTCCAGTTTGTGTGTTTGCGTAGAGCAGCTGCATGTAAGGACTTGATAGTGAAAATTAGAAAAAAAAAAAAGGTAACATACGTGGAAACAGCAAGAAAATTTGAAGTAGAGCGTCTTAAAACAAAATAGTAGGACAAGCACCAAAAAAGTCACCCCATGTAATTTCGAGATCAGACAAAGGGGTGGCCAGAGCATGATGGGAGCGTGTAGAAGCCTGTTGCTAAATCACAAACGAGCAGGAGTGCGGTTCAGAACCTCCTTTACTACTCTGTTGCCCTGGAGACAGACTTCACGTGTCAATTCTGGTAACGCCAGGGTAGCTCTCGTTGTCGGCAGTTATTTGAGTGAAAATCTGAATTTGTGATTTGAAAATATGAGTTGACCGTATTCGGTGCAACAAATTACATTTGTGGCTGGGTGGAGACTTCCAGTAGGTTCTCAAGTCATCTTGTGGAAAATAATGACATCAAGGATCAGAAATAAAATCTGATTCTAAAAAGTTCAAATAGGAAAGCGTGGTACATGAAAGCAAGACTTCCTGAAAACCCAGGGCAGGGGCTGCCGAGGCTGATTTAAATGTCAGGCATCCTCTCACTCTGTAGCGGAATGAGGTAACTGGAGAATGGAGATAACAAAATTAATAGTTAGGGGAGTGCTGAAAATACTGTTCAAAGGTGAAAATGAGAGACTTAGCCTGGAACGGTCAAGATCGCATGCAGTTGTAATTTTAAATGATTCCTTAGAGGAGTGAGCTTTCCTGCATTCTTCACTCTGTCTGCCGTGCCTTGCCTTCTGGTGTTGTGCTGCAGTTGCAGTGAAAATGACATTTCACAGATTTTCCTTGAAAAACATTCATCCAAGTGTTTAAGAAGTGTCAAATGAAAAAAAAAATCACGGAGTTGCAGCCTGGACAGACAGCTGTAATGGAAATGAATTGTCTTCCCTGCAGTGCTATTTTTCGAGACCACCTGCATCAGAAACACCAGGGTGCTTATTAAAAATGCAGATTCCTAGTCCCCCCCTCCTCCCCCAAGACCCACTGGTTTCGGTGTCCTGGGGCCGGCCCTCGGGAATCTGTATTTTGGACAAGTCCTTGTGCTCATGTTTGAGGAAAACACTTCCAAGATGTAAACGCAGATCTTAGCTATTAAGACACAGGGATTGAATGTTTGCAAATCTCTCTTAACTTTGGAAAATTTTGGAAGTGGTATTGCATCCTGAAACCATTTCTTGATAGAAATGATTACGCGGATGCCAGAACTTGGGTCACTGCACGAGCGAGGTGTCTGTGTGGGGAGAAGAGTTTTCACAGAAAGCAGTTGTATGTTTGGGGTTAAATCACAGATCACATTAATGATCGAAATGGCTTCAGCAGAGTATTTCCCCTTTGGGGAGAGCGGCAGAGTCACTTATCATTATAATTTTTACTCCTCTGTTTTAAAAAAAGCCTTCTATTTCAACTAGAAAAAAATATATAAATATATACATATATACATATATATATATATATATATATTTTTTTTTTTTTTTTTGGCCACACTGCATGGCTTGTGGGATCTTAGTTCCCTGGCTAGGGATCGAACCTGTGCCCCTTGCAGTGGAAGTGCAGAGTCTTAACCACTAGACTGCCAGGGAAGTCCTTCAACTAGAAAAATATTTGATTAAGAATCACATCCCTCCTTTCCCACCAAAGGAGCCTATTTATAATATTTGGGGCCTATAAGTATTATTGTTTATATGTAAAATTTTCAGATTTCATTGGAAATATGATTGAAGTGAAATGTCATCTTATATATATATTTTTTCTTGGCGGTACGCGGGCCTCTCACTGCTGTGGCCTCTCCCGTTGCGGAGCACGGGCTCCGGACGCGCAGGCCCAGCGGCCATGGCTCACGGGCCCAGCCGCTCCGTGGCATGTGGGATCTTCCCGGACCGGGGCACGAACCCGTGTCCCCTGCATCGCAGGCGGACTCTCAACCACTGCGCCACCAGGGAAGCCTCCATCTTATATTTTTTAAAAACATTTTTTGATGCTATGCCGTCTTCTGTTTTAATTACCCGGTCGTGAATTTAGGGAGCGGCCATAAGGGCAGAGAACCGGGTTGGCTCTGCCGGGCACCGAGGGCCTGTGGAGGGAAGCTGGCCTCACGTCCCCGGTCCAGGTGCCCGAATGACACTCCAGTGGGGTCTCGGCCCCGGCTTTTAGAAGGGTAGCCATGTTCGCCTTTTGGTTTGGATGCGTTTCTGGAGCCGCTGATCTTGGATCCCACCCTGGGGCCTGCTGGCTTTCTCTGTGTCTGTGCGTGGAGCTCAGGTGCCCATGTGGGCGGCAGGCCTGCACCAAAGCACATCTCCTTGCTCAGGTGCGTTCGGACCCTTCCTCACCTCTGAGGCCCTTACTGCAGGGGATGGTAATTTAAAGCACAAACAGCACCCCTACAAGATAAGGCCAAACGATCCTACGTGGAAGTGGGGCTGAAGTTCGCTGCCTGTGCCGAAGGGTGTGTTTGTTGAAGCACATCTATTCAAGCGCCTTCTAAGTGTATCCAGCCTGCATTTCCTATATTAATTGGAAGGTTTAAACTTAGGTCCGTTTCACATAGACTTGAGCCGTTGGCATAGCTTTAAATTTTTTAGCCCCTAGTAAACGTTTCTGAAAGGCTTCACTGCCTTCTGAGGCCTCCCTGCAGTGAGAAGGACGCTCGGGCAGTGTGCAGTTAGGCCTGGACTGTTTACCGAGCAAGCGCTGTGCGCCGGCAGTGTCGGCCGGAAGGAATAATGCAGGTTGGCATCCCAAGTTGGAGACAGTTTCTGAAACCACTTCCTTAAATAACTAAGTGAACCTGAGTTCATTGTAAAGCATGTTGAGAAGTATTAATTGACTTGCAGAAAGTTGACCATCTTAAGATTCCGGGAGTAGGTGTCCAGTGTCCACTTGGAGGGTCTGTGCTCTGAGATGCTGTCAGACTTCATTATTTTTATTTTTTTAAATTTTTATTGAAAAAAATTTTTTTTTGATGTGGACCATTTTTAAAGTCTTTATTGAATTTGTTACAATATTGCCTCTGTTTTATGCTTTGGTTTTTTGGCCGCAAGGCATGTGGAATCTTAGCTCCCCGACCAGGGATTGAACGCACACCCCCTGCATTGGAAGGCGAAGTCTTAACCACTGGACCACCAGGGAAGTCCCTTCATTATTATTATTTTTTAATTAATTAATTAATTTATTTATTTATTTTGGGCTGTGTTGGGTCTTCGTTTCTGTGCGAGGGCTTTCTCTAGCTGCGGCAAGCAGGGGCCACTCTTCATCGCGGTGCGCGGGCCTCTCACTGTCGTGGCCTCTCCCGTTGCGGAGCACAGGCTCCGGATGTGCAGGCTCAGCGGCCGTGGCTCACGGGCCCAGTTGCTCCGCGGCATGTGGGATCTTCCCGGACCCGGGCACGAACCCGTGTCCCCTGCATCGGCAGGTGGACTTTCAACCACTGCGCCACCAGGGAAGCCCCCATTCATTATTTTTAAAGAAAAGTTTTTCACTGATGGGTCTCGTGTTATATTATGATTTGCAGTTAATTAATTGCAGTCTCCCGAGTATTTTAAAAGATTATACTTATTTCATTGAGGTAGAAATGTTTGGTAACGAGGCAGACGTTGCTAACGCTGGAGCGGTTGAAGGTTTTAAACCTTAGACGACGCCGTTTCATTTCTTCCAGAAGCCTGTGAACAGCTGTTTGGTGCAAATGCACATTAGTTAGCCTGTTGCCTGGCTCCAGGGCTGCTCCTGGCACTTCTTTGTTTTGTGTTCTGAACAACGTGTGTGGCTCCGAGCTCACCCTGCTAACCTCCTGTTCGCTCCCCTACGCCCTGCCCCTTGGGCATCAGCTTCTGTCTGCACGTCACTTGCACACCTGGCCTGCAGGATACCCCTTGTGGTTTAACAGACATGTGTGACCTCGACAGAAACATCCCTTTGTACAAAGCAGGTCGATTGGTTAACCTTCCTTATTGGTGCAGTCGTGGCCGAAAGAGCGACCCACGTATGGTTTGAAAAGGCAAAAATTCCGCTTGAGGAGGGAAGTCAGTAGGAAAAAGATCATCCAAGCATTTCTGAGGTGAGCCACGTGTCTCTGGTATGGTCTTGTGTTTAGGAACTGGCCAGAGTTAGGCTTGGTCTGTAGATGTATGTGGTCAGAACAGACTTTTCGTTTTAATGGACTAGCCACCAAAATTTAAAATTCTGGGTGTCCGTGAAAATGTATTTTTTTCTGGAGAGAGGGCCCCTGCACGTTCCCCGGGCTCTCCTGGGGCTCCACAGCCAGACCGTGCCCGGGTCTTGCTGTCCCCTGGGTAAGGCTGTGGGGTGCCCAGCCTTTGCGGTCTCAGCGCTGATTCCTCGCAGGGCGAAGCCTGCATCTGACCTTGTCCTCACTGCCTTCCTCCTCTGGCCGGCCGCAGGGTGCTTCCCTGGATTTGTCCAGCACCCTCTGTAACTTGCCACCAGCGAGCTCCCCAGATTGCAGGGCTCTGCCCGTGACTCAGCTGATGGACCTCCCACCAGCCACGTTCAGGGCCTTGTCATCCAGATCTGCACTTAAACAATATGTGCAGGGGGCGTGGGGAATACAGTGGGAGATTGGGACTGACATCTACACACCACTATGTATAAAATAGACGACTAATAGGGCCCTACTGTACAGCACAGGGAACTCTACTCAGTACTCTGCAGTGGCCTATGTGGGAAAAGAATCTAAAAAAGGGTGGATATATGTATATGTATAACTGATTCACTTTGCTGTACACCTGAAACTAGCACAACATTGTAAATCAACTACACGCCAATAAAAAGTTTTAAAAAATACGTAAAGCTCCATATACACATTTTATCACACCAGTCCCCTGACTAGGTTATTTTTCAGTAGCGTAAGATACTTTTCAGTATGTAAATGTGGTTCTTCTCTCTATGTTTAAGAAAGTCTCCCTCTGTTTTCTTCACCAAAATATGTCTCGTAAAGACTTCAGAACCTTGCATTTGTAACAAGCTGGTCATTGCTGTGGGCGACCTCCTGTGGGCGACCCCCTGTGGGCGACCCCCTGTGGGCACGGGCAGTGACTTCTGCTCTCGAAGTCAGTTTTACTCTTGTCCCAAGTAAATAAAGAGCACCTGGCGAGAACGGCCTTTGGAAGGTTATGCTCCTCCGAAGGTTCCGTGAGTGTAAGCACGGTCCTCTCCCTGCCCCTTCACCTTCCCTGTGTGTCTAGGAACCTCCCCGGCTGGTTCCCCGTCACATCACTCCTCCTCTGTCTGCCGGTTCTCTCCCCGCCTCCTTGACCTCAGGAGACATTAATTACTGTGCGTGTCACACAGCCAGCTGGCACCACACTCGGGGCTCCTGTTGAATCTCTAGATGGCCGGCAGATTGTCTGCTCATTGAGAAGGGGATGTGTGTGTATTCGTGTTTGTTTATGTGCGTGCTATTGGCAGAGGGTGAGGCAGGAGCCACAGTCGGGCTGGTTAAATGCAGTCATCTGTCTTCCACTTTCTTTCTTTTTCCATCACTTTGTACCAGAGGAGATCATGGGTGTTATTATTCAGGGTTTTTTTCTTTTTTACTAGTTGTTTATTTATTAATTTTTTTTAAAAAATTGAAGTATAGTTGACGTACAACATTATGTAAGTTACAGGTAGGTGTACAATATAGTTATTCACAATTTTTTAAGGTCATACTCCACTTATAGTTTTAAAAATATTGAATATGTTCCTCACATTGTACAATATATCCTTATAGCCTTTTTTTGTGTGTGTGGTACGCGGGCCTGTCACTGCTGTGGCCTCTCCCGTTGCGGAGCACAGGCTCCAGACGTGCAGGCTCAGCGGCCATGGCTCACGGGCCCAGCCACTCCGCGGCACGTGGGATCTTCCCGGACCGGGGCATGAACCTGTGTCCCCTGCATCGGCAGGTGGACCCTCAACCACTGCGCCACCAGGGAATCCCCTTGTAGCTTATTATACATAATAGTTTGTATCTCTTAATCCCCTACTCCCGTACTGCCCCTCCCCCTTCCCTCTCCCCAGTGGTAACCACTAGTTTGTTCTCAGTATTTCTGAGTCTGCTTCTTTTTGCTTTATTCACTAGTTGTATTTTTTAGATTCCACATATAAGTGAAACCATACGGTATTTGTCTTTCTCCGTCCGACTTATTTCACTTAGCATAATGCCCTCCAGGCCCATCCATGTTGCTGCAAGTGGCATTATTTCCCCCTTTTTTATGGCTGAGTAATAGTCCATTGTGTATATATGTACCACATCTTTATCCATTCCTCTGTTGATAGACATTTAGGTTGCTTCCACATCTTGGCATCTGTAGATAGTGCTGCTGTGAACATGGGCATGCATGTATCTTTTCTAATTAGTGTTTTCATTTTTTTCTGATCTATGCCCAGGAGTGGAATTGCTGGGTCATGTGGCAGTTCTATTTTTAGTTTTTTGAGAAACCTCTGTACGGTCAGTGAGTTATTTGTTAGCGTCTGAGTCTGCGTATTTATCGTTTCCTTCTTAGAATAGTTGGGAGCAGTACGTATATCTGTCCATCCCTTCCTTGTGGCGTGAAGCCCCTCGACCCTGGCGGCGAAGTGGCCGGCATGCGGGAGGGGTTAGGGTGGACAGCGGGTGCCGACCGCACCGGGCGGGTTCTGGGTCTTAATGCGTGTGAGCCTGCGTGATTCTCACTGCCGCACCGCGGGGTGGTCGCTGTTACCATCTCCGTTTCAGGGATAAGGAAATAGGCACGGGGAGTTGAGTGGCCAGGTAAAGGTCCCTCAGCTGGTGAGTGCGTGTGTCACTGAGAGCGGGT
The DNA here is from genome assembly GCF_964165515.1 of Mesoplodon bidens. Classification (NCBI taxonomy): domain Eukaryota; kingdom Metazoa; phylum Chordata; class Mammalia; order Artiodactyla; family Ziphiidae; genus Mesoplodon; species Mesoplodon bidens. The sequence goes on from NC_138162.1 coordinate 117,096,880, forward strand.
TAAGCTGTGGCTGGTGACAGACGGCCCTGCAGCCTGAGGGGCCCCCACGACCCACACTCGGTGCTCATTCGTGCCGTGTGCCCAGCGTGCGGTCCTCGGAGCCCCGGCGCCATGGAGGCTCCGTCTGAGCTCTGCTTCCAGGAGGGGGCTGGCCGGCGGGCTCTGGGTTCCAAAGCGTCTCCCGCCCGCCCCCCGGAAGTGAAACATTTCCCTCCTGCTCACATTCCGTTGTGCAAACCCTTGCTGGGCCCTGACCCAGTTTGAAGGCGGCGGGAGGTGCATCCTGCAGGGAGCAGCGGGGTCTGTGAGCAGCCTCGGGACTAGCCTGGTGGGGGACCCAGCCTCTGCCGCAGCTCAGTGACCACAGCCGTGGGGAGTGCATGGCAGGTGGCCTAACGCGCGTGGTGTCCACGATGTTTTGTCACTTATGGTGCAGAGGATGTGTCTTTGAAAGAGATTAAGTAAAATCCCCCTACAGTATGCTTATTGTTATATGATTTGTAGTTATGAATATGGCATGCTTTTATACGAGAGGTGGAGGAGCAGGATAGGCAGGAGGGTGGATTCTGGATTGAAATGCCAGCTCTGTTGTGGATTTCCTGTGTGACCTTGGGTGAGTTGCTTAACCACTCTGTGCTTCGATTGCCTCCTGTTAAAATGGAAATAGCAGTAACACCTGTCAAATACAGTTACTGTATCATTTAAAACAGAGTGGGGGGCTTCCTTGGTGGCGCAGTGGTTGAGAGTCCGCCTGCCGATGCAGGGGACACGGGTTCGTGCCCCAGTCCGGGAAGATCCCGCATGCCGTGGAGCGGCTGGGCCCGTCAGCCGTGGCTGCTGAGCCTGCACGTTCGGAGCCTGTGCTCCACAATCGGAGAGGCCACAGCAGTGAGAGGCCCACGTACCACAAACAACAAACAAACAAACAAAAAACAGAGTGGGTATTGCGATTAGAATAGCAAGTATGGAATTCATAGTAAATATTGAGTAAATGGCAGCTACTACCTTTTACTGTGAATTTCGTCGTGCCACAGAGTAAATGACATCTCTAGAAACTTAACTCTAAGCAAAACAGACAGATGGCCAGGTTGGTCTGTCAGGGTATCGCTCTGTTGTCATGGAAGCCAGGTTGTCCTGATGCTTGGTGCCAGCAGTGTTCATAAATTTCCATTTGTGTTCATCCAGGATCAGGGGAATGTTGCTCTGAGTCGTGTTTCCCACGGTAGGGTTACAGGTGGTATCCTGTTTCGAGAATATCAACGTAAAAGAACTTGTTGATTTAGTTATTAAATAGATGTATACCCAGCAAATCAGTGAATGAAAATGCAGATGTGTAAAGCTAAGTGAGAAGTCTGCTGTGTAAGCTCTGGAGCAGAGGTCATCAGTGGAGTGGTCTCGACCCCCAGCGACGTCTGGCAGTGTCTGGGCCTATGTTGACCTGGATTGGGGTGTGGGGCTGGCATCTAGTGGGTAGAGGCCAGAAATGCTGCTAAACAGCCTACAATGCACAGGACAGACCCTGCCCTAGAGGATTATTCAGCCTAAATTGCCAGCCATGCCAAGGATGAGAAGCCTGACCGAGAGGTAGAAAAGTCTGTACACGTGGATAGCTTTCATAGGAAGAGCCCTCCGGGTCAGGTGGGATCCCCGTGCAGTCAAGGCCATTGTAACCCCCTACTGGAGATAGTAGGAGTCTGTCTCCAGACGCGTTGGGTGCTTGTCCTAGCAAGGCTGGTCAGTGAGAAGTCTGCTGTCAGAAGTGTGCTGATTCATCCTCGATGAAGGCAGTGACCAGGATGTCTCTGTTTAGATGCAGTAAAGGTTCTCCACCCAAACCCACGCTCTCTGACTGCTGTGACCCTGTACTGGAAGAGTTGTGTGTAGTCTGCGCCCTGTGAGAGCTTGAAGCTTGTGCTGCTTGGTTTGGGATCATTCTCGATCAGGGCTTCTCAACTGCGAACCATTGGCATTTTGGTTCCTTTTGGGTGGGTCTGTTCTGTGCATCATAGGATACTTACTTAGCAGCATCCCTGAAACCTACCCACCAGACGCCAGCAGCAGCCGCCTCCCCAAACCCCTCCACCTGACCAGGAGGGACCTCAAACATTGGAACCGCGCTCCGTGGAGGCCCAGTTCCGGAGTGCTTTGGGTGAGGACACTGCTTTTCCAGGGGTGCTTAGGTGGACTCAATGAACAGGTTTGGCAAAGTGAGGTAAGAATGGAAAAACAGCAGCAGCAGCAGCAGGAGTACTTTTCAGTTTGGGGGTCACTTAGGATCAGGATGGCAGGCAAGGGACATCTCAGAGCAAAGGTGGGTAAGCAGATGGTACTTAACAGGGATGGAAGAGTTGAAGTCCTGCGTTAATTATTTGATGGGTGTGAATCTTATTTGGGGGTTTGAGCACATCACCGGAGAAGGGTAAAGATCTCCAGTAGCAGCCAGCTTTCCTGGCTCAAGCACAGTTTTCCCAGATTTACCAAATCAGCGTCATTTGGTGTAGCTGTGATGTGTGTACCCTGCTGTTTCAATCGGAAGGCATCTGATCCCAGGTCGGTTCATTTGCCCTGGTCGCGCCAGGGACATGATGTGACCAAAGGTGGCCTTTGATCTGACCTTCGAGGGGTGCAGAGGAGGGGCCAGTGGCAGGAGGAGACCTGGATTCAGGGCCATCTCTGCCGTTGTTCCAGCATTTTCGTGGGACCTGGGGCGAGGCTGTGACCTAGTTGAGGCTCAGTGTCCCACATTGAAGGGCGTGAGGATGCCCAGTCGGGCTACCGCTGTTGGAGCCTGTGAAAACCATGATGCTCCGTGACTGGGTCTCCCATTTTTCCTCCTTCCTTTATTTTACTGTCCACGTGGCTACAGTGATCTTTTCCAAACGCGAATGTGAGCACTGAGGCCTCTGCTTGAATCTCTCAGGCCCTCTACGGGGTAGGGCACAGAGCCTCACCGTGTTGGCCCTGTGCACAGGCTGCAGGGTTGCCTTCCACTTGCCCTCTCCCCTCGCTGGCCCTCACTCGTGCCCTCCCCAGCCGGCCAGCACTTAGAACAGAGGCTCAGCAGCCTCCCTCCCCCTTGTCCACCTGACTAGCTCCCCGGCCTCAGGCCCCTCCCCTTAGCAAGGTAGCCAGGCCTGCCTTTTTGCCAATAGTCTGTCCTATGTTTTGGATTTCCATTCTAGAATTTTTAAAACTGTTGAAAAATTTTTTTTTCATTTTTTTCTCCTTCTAGACTGATAGGTTTTTAAAGACAGGACCTGATACTTACATATCTTTATATTTCTCGTGTCAAACAGTGCCCGACAGGTATTGGGTATTTGGTGAATATAGCTGAAGGAATCAATAATTGAAGAGAGATGGTCCAGGCAGAAGTAGAAAAAGGCATCAGTTGTTCAGGACTCTGATGGGAACAGAAGTGGGAGTTGGTGCTTATGGGTCATCGGAGGAGAAGTATCCTGTCACGGCTTTGGGGAAAAGCTCATCTTCACAGTTTAGAATCTTGAGTGGGGAGAGATGTATTTTCCTTTGTGTTTGTGAATAACAAACAAATTTGGGGCAACAAACATGACCAGCCAGAGTGTCGTGAAGTCAGCAGTAATGTAATAATAACAGGACACATTTGCTGAATGCTCGTGTGCTGGTGCTGTTCTCAGCATCTGCATAACCCAAGGGCCCTTGCCGTTCCCGTTTGTTCATGAAGAAGCGTGGATGCCGGAAGGTGAGCAGCTCGGGGCACGCAGCTTGTGTGCAGAGCTGGGACCCTGCCCGGGCCACGACCTTGTGGTCTTTACGCTGTGTCTTAGCATCTCTCAGAGCAGGTCGCTCATTGACCACAGACAGTGCTTTTTAACTTGTTGAGCCTGGTGTATTGTTTCTACTTAATGACTATAAACTTAAAGAAGTAGATCTCATTTATAGAATTTTTTTAAAAGGGAGAGCCACTAATATTTAAACAGCTAATAGTTTAGGATTAAAGGTGAGATTTTTAGTTTAGATTGAAATATTTCTAGACTTTTATTGAAAAACAGGGTGAGAACCACTTAAAAGCAATTCTCCATCCCTTCAAAATTAACCTCAGCTTATTTGAATTGAATATTCTTTTTTTTTTTTTGCTGTACGTGGGCCTCTCACTGTCGTGGCCTCTCCCGGTGCGGAGCACAGGCTCCGGACGCACAGGCTCAGCGGCCATGGCTCACGGGCCCAGCCGCTCCACGGCATGTGGGATCTTCCCAGACCTGGGCACGAACCCGTGTCCCCTGCATCGGCAGGCGGACTCTCAACCACTGCGCCACCAGGGAAGCCCTGAATATTCTTTTTGATTAACTCCATGGATGAAGAAAAAAACCTTTGGAATGCCTTTTACGAATCTGTTGCTTATATATAGTGGATGAAACATCCATGGCTGTATTTGAGGACCAGTATTTTGAGTAAGATACATTTTGACTATTTATAGACATGGTATGGTTTGTTTAGACAGGGATCATTTAAAGTCATATTGAGTTAAACATTGTTTCTTTTAAATGACCCATGCATATAAATACCATTAGAGGCTACAGTACATTTTCACAGTTGTGTTGTTTCAAGTAAATCTTTTTTTATTTTTGGCTGTGTTGGGTCTTCGTTGTTATGTGCAGGCTTTCTCTAGTTGCGGTGAGTGGGGGCTACTCTTCGTTGCACTGAGTGGGGGCTACTCTTTGTTGCACTTTGCGGGCTTCTCACTGCGGTGGCTTCTCTTGTTACAGAGTATGGGCTCTAGGCGTGCGGGCTTCAGTAGTTGCGATGCATGGGATTAGTTGCTCCGCGGCATGTGGGATCTTCCCGGACCAGGGCTCGAACATGTGTCCCCTGCATCGGCAGGCGGATTGCTAACCACTGTGCCACCAGGGAAGCCCTCAAGTAAATCTTAATCCTAGCTGCAATATGTCATTGATTGTACATTTGATATTTGCAAATAGATCCCATAAACTCTCTTGGGCTAAGCTGGGGCTGGTTTTGTTCCCACTTGTGATGAGGCTGCTCTGAGTGCTCAGTGAGTGGTGCCCTGTGCAGATGTTCTCATTCTCCGGAGGTTCACGGAGGCGTTGGGAAAACTTTCTGAGAACAGTGAGGTTGAACACTTAGAGCTTTCAGTGCTTTGGGACTTGTAAATTTTAAACAGTTAATGTGCATTGGTGACCCTCTAAAAGAGGATAATGTATACATCCTTTCCCAAACACATGTGACCACAGAAGAGGTGTTTTTTTTGTTTTTGGGGGGGTTTTGTTGTTGTTGTTTTTTGAGATATACCAATTTATATTTTTCCAGTGTTCCAAGGAACACAGTTAATTTGGGGAACAGAAAGGTCATGTATTTTAGAATAAATTATTTTTAAAATTGCTCTTTAGAAGATTCAGAAACTGTTCCTCTGATCATCATTTAAAGAAAGTGGGGGGCCTCCCTGGTGGCGCAGTGGTTGAGAGTCCGCCTGCGGATGCAGGGGATACGGGTTCGTGCCCCGGTCTGGGAGGATCCCATATGCCGCGGAGCGGCTGGGCCCGTGAGCCATGGCCACTGGGCCTGCGCGTCCGGAGCCTGTGCTCCGCAACGGGAGAGGCCACGACAGTGAGAGGCCCGCATACCGCAAAAAAAAGAAAAAAAAAAAAAAAAAAAAAAAAAAAAAAAGAAAGTGGGCAACAGAAGTATTTGAGAATTGAATTCAGTTTGATGAAAGTATTCTTAATTAAATTCAAATACTTATTCTATGCAAGTCTCTTCACTTAATAAAAAAAAGGAGACTTGTAAAGATGGGTCCATTTTCCCACAGCTGAGGTTGGAATTAAAATGTCACGTTTTGTTTTTACTGGAAAGCAGTGACAGTTAAGAGAGAGTTCAGATATCTTTGGTAACTGAATGGAGACCTTAAGAGTTTCTGGGAAAACTCACTCTTTTGAGATACAGTAACATTAACTTAATGGAAGTGTAGCCATAGGTCAACCTGACTGTAGCAGAATGAATTATACCTCCAGGAGCCTTTGGATCTTTTTTGGAATAAGCCCTGAAATGGGCTTAAAGGAGGTATCAAACTCTCCATGATCCTAAAACAGCTCTTTGGCAGGGCTTTCTTGCTTTTATTATTTTCTACTTAAAGATAGTTTCTGGTTTGTACTCTGGGAGCCATCTGAAATTTCTTTCAAGAACAGATTTCTTTAAAAAAATAAAATTTTAACGCTACCAAGTTCTACAGATGTTTGTAGAGTTATTCAGCAGAGTCGGTCAAGAACTCATAATTGGAGCAGGAAAATCCAAAGAGTGTGTGCGTGTGGGGGGGGCATATGTCTGTGTGTCTCTATGAAAAAAATAAAATGGTATGTGTACTAGTAGATGATTACAAATTGTTGGCGGACAGAGCGATGCCCCCCCCCAATCCTGGGACCGGGGAACACGCTGTCACATGGCAAAGGGGAAGTAGGGCGCACATGGGATTAAGGTTGCTACTCAGCTGACCTTGAGGTGAGGAGATGCCCTGGGAGTGCCCAGATGGGTCCAGTGGGGTCCAAGGGCCTTTCGAAGGAGGAGGGAAGCAGAGAAGGGCAGAGTGATGCCGCGTGAGAAGGGCTCAGCTTTTGCTGCAACTTCGAGGTGGAGGAAAGACCCATAAACCAAGGAAGGTGGGCTACCTCCGTACGGGGCAAAAGCCAGAGGATGGTTCTTCCCTGGAGCCTTCAGAGAGGAGTGCAGTCCTGTCCACACTGGATTTTAGCCCAGCGAGACCCAATTTGGACTTCTGACCTTGGAACTGTTAAGACAGTCAACGTGGATGGTTTTAACCCATGATGTTTGTATTAATTTGTTACAGTAGCCCCAGGAAACTAATACGCATGTGAACTGTGATCTGTTGAGGTTGACTCCCTGTATTTGAAGATCACTTGGTTTTACAGCCAGTGTTTTCTGGTGCAGATTTTTTAGTTCTTATAGAAGATGTGCATTTAGAATATGTCTTCAGTGATCTGCTTACTGCTCCTGGGAACAGTTAAAAAGTGACACTGTGTAACGACTTGTTGAAGAAAAATAAGAATTGAAAATGCATCCTGTTATTTCCATAGGAAATAAAACCCTCAATAAAGTTCAGATCAGGGGTTTGGGACTCAGAGTCACTTCATGACTCCAGGATTTATAGAGTTCCCTTCATTCCCTCTTGTGAAACACCTTTTAAAAAGTTTTCCTTATGAGTGGCCTGAATTGAAGCATTTGGGGATGCGGGAGATTCTGCTCCAGAATCCTGGACGGTATGTTTCCCTGCGGGAAATTCCATTGTAGCCACCCTTGCCCTTTGACATTCCTCTGAAAGTGGCCGGGTTTATCTTGATGGCACTGCTCTGCTGCCTGGGCATCCGAGGTCTCTGCTCTCAAGGCGTTTCCACCGGTGGAGAGTAATTACCATCAGCGTGTGGTACAGTGAGATGAGTAATGCAGAGATGCCGAGGGACCCCTAAGGACCCCAGCTACCCCGGCAAATGTTGTTTCAGAGGATAAAACGCTCATTCAGATTTTAAAAGAAACACTGTGCTGCTGGGGGCTCCATTACAAGTCATAAAGCATAAATTCCGACTTGACACACCTGTTAAGAAGACCACTTACTTTTGTCCCCATTGGTGGTCTCCGTGAATCCTTTTACCGTGTACCCATCAGTGAAAGACGGAATATTTGGTGACAGATACATTTTATTCAAGAGGAATATTTTTAAATTATGTGAAATAGGGAATAGTGCTTCGCTTCTCATGAGCCATTTCAAATCTATTTAGTGTTTAATAAATGGAGTTTTTTGAAAAGAGATTATTGATTGATGTTATAGTCTAGTGAGTTTTTAACTTCCTATTCTTGTTAACATTTTGTAATTGGAATTAATTGAACTACCAATTCTTTTTTTATGTGTTTGTAAAACCAGTTTGGTGGTTGAGGTGTGTACAACTTAGATTTAGAATTAAGGGTAACTAATGCTATTTTAACTCATTCAGTTTGTTACCCAGTCACAGTTATTATAAGGCTTTACCTTCATGACAGTTTTGGTGCACTGAATACATATAGTTATAAAGATACACTTTCATTATCTACAGTAGTTTCCTATTAAATTGATGGTGTGTCATGGCCAAATACTGAGAAAGTGTCTGACCTAAAGCTTTTTGTTGTTGCCTTGTGCTGTTTCTGTACCTCCCTTTGGGGAGGGAAGGATGGTTAAATGAAGTCAGCATGAGCTATGATTTATTATCTCATTAATTACTTAATTCATTTAGGTATTCTGTTCTCTCCTGCCTTTTTTTTTTTTTTTTTTTTAATGAAGCATCATCGAAATTTTCTTCCTTGTAGCATCTTACGTGTTTTGCTTTTCACTGCTATGGAATGGGGGTGTTTTGGTGACCAGGAAAAACCTTGATATAGAGACAGGACAACTGTGGTGGAAAGCAGAATCCTTTTGATTTATGAACTTGAAGCTGAATTGTAATGTCAAGTGATCGTGAAAAACAGACCCAGTAGGAGTTGAACTTAATTTCAGAAACAAAATATACTCTTTTATGTTCAGCGTGTTTTGCCTTATCTGGAAGCTGCTTCTTCATTCACTTACCACAGGTATTTAACCACCCACCTCTTTCCTCTGCATTAAACGCACAAAACGAGACAAGCGTGGGTCCCAGCCTGGCCTGTTCTGATGTCGTTACTGGGATGGTGGCCATCAGGATGCTCTCTCCCTGCTTGGTGACGTTCAGAGTACGCCGCTGGGTGGCTTCTTTGTCTTGTCCCTTAGATGCATCGCCCCGAGGGTCCGTCTCCCTAACACGGGGGTCTTCCCTCTGAGCTCCTCCAGTTCATTCTCACACGACCTCTCCCCCGCCCTGCCCCTCCCTCAAGCTACCCCCGCCCCTTAACTCACCGGCGTCCCCCTCCAGGTGCCCCTCGCCGGCGTCCCCCTCCAGGCACCTGTGTGTCTGACTTCACCACACAGCTTGGTTCTTGAGGCTCCTCTGCCTTGTCCCGTGACAGCCTTCAAGCCAAGGTTTTCTCTGCCAACCCCCCCAGGTGGTGACATCAGTCTGTGACTTCAGTGGGGGCCGCCTTGCTGATGGCGAGCGGTGACCCTGTCCTCTGCCTGGGCTCTGGGCCCACATCCAGCTGACTCTCCTGCTGGGGAGGCGTCTGGGCGAGGTGCCTGAGGCTGAAGCTGGACGCGCTTCCTTTCTCCTCAGGCCCCTCCTCCTCCGGGTTGGCTAGTTCGTGGCCTGTCACCCTGTGCCCCCGGGGGAGTCTCGGCGGCGGGCATCCCCCCACGGCCTATCTCGGTGACGTCCTGCCCCCAGTCCCCCGGGGCTGCTGCACCTGGGCTCCCTCTGCGGTCTGTCCTCGTCCCTGTGCAGCACGCGCACCGTGCTGGGGTCTCTGCTGAGAGGGGGTGATCTACCCTGGCACCTGCGGAAGGCCACCACGTGGCCCAGGCCGGCCCCGAGGGACTCAGGGGTCCAGCCTCCTCTGTGATGTCCCCCCTTCAACGCTCTGCCCCAGGCAGTCTCTGCTGGCCCTATCTTCATGACCCCCCCCGCCCCTTGCTACTCTCCAGCACCCCTGCCATGCCCACCCTGTCCAGGCTGTCGTAACCCCCGATGACTGCAGTGTCCTGAGCCCCGTCACCCCAGGCTGCGTTCCCCTCCCAGGTCCTCGGGCAGCAGACAGAGACGTCTTCTAAGACAAACTTCTGGCCACAGCTCTAGAGGCAGACAGTGTGCCGTTTCCTCTGCTCCCAGCACTGCGGCCTCTCGGTCGTGCTCAGAACGAAATCACACCGACTCTCGGTGACGGCAAAGCCACATGGGGTCTGGCCGGCGGTTCTCCCCTTCCTGCCCCTGCAGCAGTGTTTGGCACGAGGGTGGTCCTCTGATGCTTATGGGGATGGTCCTGTGGGCTTCCAGTGCCTTGGCCCACGATGCCGAGCGGGACGGGACCACCCTCTCCTACCCCAGGGACGGCAGTGCCCTTGCTGGGAAGGCGCACCCCTCTGCTTGCCTTGGCCATGGCTTCTGTCTCCCGTGCGCTCGCCTGTTCCGCCCCAGCCCCCCCGGGCCCTCCGAGGCTCCTGCCGCCCTCCTGCTCCGGGCCTCGGCACGTGCCCTCCCATCCTTCCTGCCTCTGCCTGAGTCACTTCTCTCACTGGGTTCGGGTCTCTGCCCACGTGTCACCTCCTCCTCGGTCCTCTTGCAGGATCCCCCCAGCATCACTGCGCCTTTACTGGGCTTTGTCTTTCCTCTCGGTACCGCTCACGACCTGTCGTGAGCTCTTGTGTTTGCCCGCGGGTCTGTCTGCCCATCTCCTGCCCTGGGGAACAAGCTCGTGAGCGCGGCGCCTACCGGTCGAGTTCGCGGTGCACCCGTCCGCCGCCGGAAGGCGCCCGGACCGCCTGGTGACCTGCGCTGACGCGTCCTTTCCAGAGGGGCGCGGGGGGCGGGCGTGGGCCGAGGGCACGCGGCCGCTCTCGCCCCTGCCTCCGCACCTGTCCGGCGCTCCGTCTGCACCTCCACTTCCCGCCGTCTTTTGGGGGCCCCTGCCGCTGGGCCGTGTCCGATCTGGCGGCTCCTGAGAGCGCGTCTGGGCCTTTATCTGCCTCCCCCCTCCCCCGTCACTTGAGGAGGTGCCCTTCCGTGTCTTTCTGGAGGAGAGGGCCCCCCCCCGCCAAGGTGTGGGCCGGGAAGTGTGCATATGGGGGGGATCCGGGCCACCTGCAGGGACTTGGAGGCCATGTCGTGGGTGCCTCCCCCATGGGGGCTGCGGCTGCGCAGGCCGGCGGGCGCGTGGGGCACCTGGTAATCCACACGTGTCGGGCGTGCCGTCCACACCGCGCGCGTCCTGGGGCGCCGCGCACACCCACAGGATCAGGGGTGCCGTCCACACCGCGCGCATCCTGGGGCGCCGTCTCGCCCATTTGGGTTCTGGGTCGGCCCGCGCAGAACTTCCTGTCCAGACCGCTCTCTCAGCAGAGGTGGTGAGTTGGGGGTATGGTGCGGAGCAGGACGGATCTCGGGGAATTAACCCGTAAAAGTTAAAGGGTCGCAAAGTAGAGAGTTGTTAACCCCAGTTCCCTCTCACTTTTAGTTGTAAAACGCAGTTTAGAAGGTGAAAGATTAACAAGGGAAGCAGTAAACTGACTGAATTTTATCCTCAGATTACGATTCCACTTTTATTGAAGCTGACTTTGTTTTTATTTTGTTCTGGTATTTGTCTAACAATGTTGTTAATTTGGAGTTAAACTCTATTATCTTAAATCCCTGTCAGGAAGGTGTCAAAATATACAGAACAACCAACGACTTATAATTTAAAAACAAGTAATAATCGTCGCTGATCTTATGTTGCAGTATGTTTTGCCTGGGAGGGAAACAAGTCAGCCTTAAACACCAAACAAATGGATCGGATATATGTTATTATCACACTTCATAATGTCACACGGAGGAGCTAGTGGCGTGTCCTTTGGGTGGAGGAGGGAGGAAGGCTTACTTTAGAAGGACGGATTGTACAGTTTATTATATTGTAGTCTGGTTATCCACTAAGCACTAAGGTTATGCTTTAGCTTAGCAATTTAGTATATGTGCTATACAAAGACTCAGGATCCCTCTAATAAAAAGCTATTGGAGGGCTTCCCTGGTGGCACAGTGGTTGAGAGTCTGCCTGCCGATGCAGGGGACATGGGTTCGTGCCCCGGTCCGGGAAGATCCCACATGCCGTGGAGCGGCTGGGCCCGTGAGCCATGGCCGCTGAGCCTGCGCATCTGGAGCCTGTGCTCCGCAACAGGAGAGGCCACAGCAGTGACAGGCCCGCGTACAAAAAAAAAAAAAAAAAGATATTGGAGTTGTAGAATGTAGATATTATGTGCATGATGAAACATAAAATTCATGGCAAATTTTAGGGAGGAAAAAATGAAGTGTTATGTCATCTTGGATTTAACAGCTATGCTCTTTTTAAAAATATTTGTTTATTCATTCCAGTTTCATTGAGATATAATACACATAGAGCACTGTATAAGTTTAAGGGGCACAGCATAATGATTTGACTTACATACATCATGAAATGATTATCACAGTAAGTTTAGTGAATGCCCATCTCATATAGATTAGACCAAAAGACAGTATGGTACTGGCACAAAAACAGAAAGATAGATCAATGGAACAGGATAGAAAGCCCAGAGATAAACCCACGGACATATGGTCACCTTATCTTTGATAAAGGATGCAGGAATGTACAGTGGAGAAAGGACAGTCTCTTCAATAAGTGGTGCTGGGAAAACTGGATAGGGACATGTAAAAGTATGAGATTAGCTCACTCCCTAACACCATACACAAAAATAAGCTCAAAATGGATTAAAGACCTAAATGTAAGGCCAGACACTATCAAACTCTTAGAGGAAAACATAGGCAGAACACTCTATGACATAAATCACAGCAAGATCCTTTTTGACCCACCTCCTAGAGAAATGGAAATAAAGACAAAAATAAACACATGGGACCTAATGAAACTTCAAAGCTTTTGCACAGCAAAGGAAACCATAAACAAGACCAAAAGACAACCCTCAGAATGGGAGAAAATATTTGTAAATGAAGCAACTGACAAAGGATTAATCTCCACAATTTATAAGCAGCTCATGCAGCTCAATAACAAAAAAACAAACAACCCAATCCAAAAATGGGCAGAAGACCTAAATAGACATTTCTCCACAGAAGATATACAGACTGCCAACAAACACATGAAAGGATGCTCAACATCTTTACTCATTAGAGAAATGCAAATCAAAACTACAATGAGATATCATCTCACACCAGTCAGAATGGCCATCATCAAAAAATCTACAAACAATAAATGCTGGAGAGGGTGTGGGAAAAAAGGAACACTCTTGCACTGCTGGTGGGAATGTGAATTGGTACAGCCACTATGGAGAACGGTATGGAGGTTCCTTAAAAAACTACAAATAGAACTACCATATGACCCAGCAATCCCACTACTGGGCATATACCCTGAGAAAACCATAATTCAAAAAGAGACATGTACTAAAATGTTCATAGCAGCCCTATTTACAATAGCCCGGAGATGGAGGCAACCTAGGTGTCCATCATCGGATGAATGGGTAAAGAAGATGTGGCACATATATACAATGGAATATTACTCAGCCATAAAAAGAAATGAAATTGAGCTATTTGTAATGAGGTGGATGGACCTAGAGTCTGTCATACAGAGTGAAGTAAGTCAGAAAGAGAAAGACAAATACTCTATGCTGACACATATATATGGAATTTAAGAAAAAAAAATGTCATGAAGAACATAGGGGTAAGACAGGAATACAGACACAGACCTACTAGAGAATGGACTTGAGGATATGGGGAGGGGGAAGGGTAAGCTATGACAAAGTGAAAGAGCGGCATGGACATATATACACTACCAAACGTAAGGTAGATAGCTAGTGGGAAGCAGCCGCATAGCACAGGGAGATCAGCTCGGTGCTTTGTGACCGCCTGGAGGGGTGGGATAAGGAGGGTGGGAGGGAGACGCAAAAGGGAGGGGATATGGGAACATATGTATATGTATAACTGATTAAATTTGTTATAAAGCAAAAAATAAAAAAAATAAAAAAATAAAAATTTTTTTTGTCCTTTCTGTGAGAACTCTTAGGATTTACTTTCTTAACAACTTACATATAGAACATACAGCAGTGTTAATTATATGAATCCCGGGGTACATTACATCCCTAGTACTTCTTGTAACTGGAAGTTTATACCTTTTGACCACCTTCATCTAATTCCTCCCTCCCTCCACCTCCACCTCTGATAACAGCAAATCTGATCTCTTTTTCTGAGTTTGTTTATATGTTTTTGAAGTATAATTGACCTATAACACTATGTTAGTTCAAGGTATACAATACAGTAATTCAATATTTATGGGTATTTCAAAATGGTCACCGTGCTCAAACAGCTACATTCTGTTACTATAAAACATAATTGTAGATTGTGAGGTACATTACCAACAGTATAGTCTTTACAGGCTGAAATGAAGTGCTGCTGTGGAGGAGGCTTTAACCTACTGCATATATTTGACCAAATCTTCTTTTCCAATGTCAGCGTTTTCTAAATTTCCCCAGAACAGAGTTGTTAGTATAATGGATTATGGTAAAGCTTAAGTTATACATGATTTTTCTTTGATGGAGATCAAAACCAGCAATTTGGGCAGTTTCTGAGTTTTGTTTTTGTTTATGAAGCCTTAAAAGGGCTTCCACCGAGTCTGCAGGATAAGGACTCAGCTGGTTCACTCTTTATCGCACTTTGTTGAAAAGACTGATTTTTTTGTGTGTTTGGAGGCTTCTCAAAGTTCTGTTTATAAACATTGCCAGGAGCAGAGAGTTAGGAATCTTCCACTCGAAAGAAAAATGACAAAAGGAATAAAATCATGACTTGACTTGCCATGGTTTGGTGCCCCTTGTCTCATCCCTATGCCACTGGGGCCACTCCGGGTCCCCCGAGGCATGGAATGGGTGGTGTCAGCAAGTTGGAAGCTGTGTAAAGGGCAGCGTGTGCCTGTCATTTCTGATGAACTGCTCCGGGCCCTTTGGAATTACAGTTAAGTTGTGTTTAAACCATTTTGACACGTGACGTTCAAATTTAACTAAACTTTTAACTAAACCAGAATTGTCTGTCTGTTAAACTCCTGCCTTGAAGGCACATTTTACATGTGACTGACCTTCGATCTCATTCATTTTCACAATAATCAGAGCCTCTGCTGTGACTTCATTCTTGAACATGATGATACTGACCTCGTGAAGTGTGTGGATGGTAGACTCTTTCTCCAGTTGCGTTTTCACGGAAAGTCACGTTGCCTGTGTGCCACCCACCCCTACATGATAGGGGGCTGATAGCGTGGTCAGGCGGCTGTGCGTGACGGTGAGCTCGGAGCCGTGCGGTCAGCTGTCTGGCTGAGGAGTCCAGTGTCGTGGAAGCGACTCGCCCTGCAGCTGGGTGCCCAGGTGCCCAGACTGCTGGACGGTGGGCCAGACCTTGAGTTGCTAAAATCTCCAAAGGCCAGACAGTGGCCGCTCTTGAAGCCGAGCAAGTGTCCCCCGTTCCTCAAGCCACCGATGCTAAAATGTGCATTCCAGAAGGACTAGAAAAAGGAAATTTATCTTGTGGAAGAGAGGATCACACAGAAGTTCCCTTGGCTCATTCATTGCTGACCAAGGAAAGCTAGTATAAATGTTTACTCCGAGAGCTTGTCAAGTGACATGTATTCAGAATGAAGTGTATTCTTCACAGTCTTCCTGTGAAGAGGCAGCCAGTTCTGGGCGTTTCTCTTTCCGTTACAAGGAGTTCATAGTACAGACAGAAAATTGTGTCAATTTCAATCTCATTATTAAAACAGTCAAAAGTATGTGCAGTCTAGAACACAAACTATGTCCTGGCTTAGTTTTCTCTCGTTGTAGACCGGCAGTGAGGCAGACTGGCGATTTGCTTTGACTTGAAGTGACTTTGGTGTCTCTTTAATGTATTAATGAAAAGCTCCTCTTGTTTCTTCTTTCCTCCCTTCTGCTTTTCCCCTAATTTAGATTAGCACAAGCTAATTTGAATTGATTGCACAGGTGTTGATTGTTTAAAAAAAAGCAAAGCTATCCAAGTATCATTTTTGTCACTGAGACAAAATTAAAATCTTGGAATAAAAAGCATGACATTTAAGTGAACGGAATGCTTTTACACAGGGTGACAAGTAAATAATTGATTCCGGTGGTTGCTGGCTTGATAAGACAAAATAGAGGAACCCACATGCAGAGATATTCCCACCTTCAACACTTATAAGCAAGCCCCTGGCTTCCGCAGCAGGAAACGCAGGGACCTGGCTCTGGGTCAGGGGGGCAGCTGTGTCCCGGGCCCCCACCCGCAGTGGCCGCAGGGAGCAGAAGACAGTGGACACAGGAGAGGGAACGCAAGCTGCCCTTGCTCACATCCTTCCAGTACTTGGCGAGCGCTGTCAGGGGAGAATATGTTCGTTTTTAGCAGGCAGTGTCTGATAGCCTTGAACTTAGGCAGTGGCTGCTTGGCTTGACATTGGTGGGAAAGAAGGTATCTTCATGGATGAATATTTGTCGGACTTTTTGTTTATGAAGTCAGATAACAGAATCCTTTTTCTTTTCGTAATTTTTATGAAGTCTTTCCTTAAACGCATCATATGCTCCCTTCACTGGTTGGACAAAGACTGCACAGCATGGACGGCCCTCCCCTGAGGGTTTGGGACCCCGCCCTGTGCTCAGTGTGGCTCCAGGCCTCCACCCAACTCGACTCTTCACCTCTTCCACGTTATTATCCTTGCACCTGTCAGATACGCCTTCTAATCTTGTATGCGTTGAGAAATCAGGTAGCTGGGTTTACTGTGAGCTCTCTGCTGTGTAAGGAAGGCTATGAAGGAGTGTGGGTCTGGGGGCTTTGGGGTGCGTGGTCTTCAGGGGGAGGAATCACGCTTCTGTGCTCAGGGCTGTGTGTTACAGGGTGGATCTGTCCAAAGTCTGATTTCTAAATGCTCTAAGTTACTGTGTACTTTTTAAGGCACCTTGGAAAAACAGTTAACCCCTAATTAGCCTGAGCAAAATCTACTTCTAGATTACCTTTACTTACACTTTTTATTCTTACATAATTCCTCCCATTAATAAATTTATGTATTTATTAGGCACTCTACTATCTACTTTGCATGCCTACAAACACATCCCAGTACTGGCTTCAGCCAGCTGTCATTAGGCAGTTAATGCTGCTCTAATTCCCAGATGACCAGTAAATGACCTTGGCTTTCTCTGCATTTTGATCGTGGGTGGTGGTGGTCCTTTCTGGTCCCTGCTCTTACCCTTCCCTGCCTGTGTCAGAGTGGCTGCAGCCACACCCGCAGGCTCTCAGTCCCAGCTCCAGGGAAATGGTGAGGGGTTTCCAGGTCAGGCTGGTGAATTTCATGGGGGGAGGAGGGGCAAGTGTCTTATTGAAATGTGTGTATGTATATTTATGACGTATACGTATATGTATGTATATGTATAAGTATGTACGTACACACACATTTGAAGTAAAGATGGCTTCATCAAACTTGATTCTGATGCAAATCCTGGCTACTGCTATTCTCCGTAGGGGTAAAGGCATTCATACGTGAATGAATTTCTTGTTGGAAGTCCAATCTGCAGACTATTCTTGCACTGCAGTGATTTGAGGGATCATAGGAATTTCCCAGGGTAATTGAAGAGACCCAGTATTTTTTTTTTAATTTATTTATTTATTGGCTACGTTGGGTCTTCATTGCTGTGGTCGGGCTTTTTCTTGTTGCGGCGAGCGGGGGCTACTCTTCGTTGCAGTGTGTGGGCTTCTCACTGCGGTGGCTTCTCTTGTTGTGGAGCACAGGCTCTAGGCTCGTGGGTTGTGACGTGCAGGCTCAGTAGTTGTGGCTCGCAGGCTCTAGAGCACAGGCTCAGTAGTTGTAGCACACGGGCTTAGTTGCTCTGCGGCATGTGGGATCTTCCTGGACCAGGGCTCGAACCCGTGTCCCCTGCATTGGCAGGCGGATTCTTAACCACTGCGCCACCAGGGGAGTCCCGAGACCCAGTATTTTTGACCAATGATGATAGAAAGCATTCTTTTCCCTCAGTTTTGAAACATTTCTTTTTATTGCAATAAAATATATGTAACATAAAATTCACCATTTTAAGTGTAGAGTTCTCACGCATTAAGTCCATTCACGGTGTTTTGTATCCGTCTGCAGAACTCCTCCTCTTCCCCGCACACAGTCACCCCCTGCCCCCCCCCCCGCCCCCGCTACCAGGTCACCGTCAGTCACATCCGGTCTTACCCAGCCCAGCCCTGGTTAGTGCCCAGCCAGATGCCCTCCAGGTCTGGGGTCGCTTTCTGTCTCTGGTGCTGCTTTCCTTCCAGCCTCCCCTGAGCTCTGACTAGTGTCTAGGCCCCTTCGCCGATGACTTTCTGACTCGGGCAGCCACCACCTACCCTGCTCCTGTCTTTCCGATTCACCGCCTGATGACGCACACTCCTGTTGGTGCCGCTTTGTCGGGTCTTCTCTCTGTTGCCCAGCAGTTAGGGTTGGTGTTTGCCTCCAGCTTTGAGACTTCTCCCAGGCTGCTCTGTTCTTCCTACAGCTGCCTATACTGGCCTTGGTCCTGAACTGCCTGCCCAGCTCATGGTGGGTGACCAAGGCCTCCCGACCATGTAAGAAGCAACATCAGGCAGATTTAAAATTCGACCCTGGGAGGTCTGCTGTTCAAGGCACTAAATGGCATATTACTGTGTTATAATATATAACATTGAAAAATGAAATACCAAATGTACTTCATTTACCAAAAATCTAAATAGCAGGAAAAGTACTGAAGACCATGAACTGCTTTTCTAAAAATTTTTGAGTTAGCAATTAATGGATAATACAAAAGCGATGGAAGAATAATTCCCATTAAGAAATTCGATGAGGTGCTGAAGAAATCTGTACTAACCCAGGTTATGAAGATACTTTCCTGTGTTGCTGTATTGCTGTTTATTGCTGTGTAACAAACGACCACTAAAGCTGATGTCTTAAAGCAAGAGTTTATCATTTCTCCTGGTTCTCGGGTTGGCTGGGCTCGGCTGGGTGGTTCTTTACCCCGTGTGCTGTCTACGGGCGTCACCCTGTAGGCTGCATTCAGCTGGGAGCCTGGCTGGGGCTGGAAGTCCACGATGACCCCCGCCTCCCGTCTGGCCCCTCAGCAGAGGCCACCTGGCCCCTCTCCACATGGCCTCCCAATCTGTTCCAGCTCCTTTACACTGTGACAGTACCCCAAGATGGTTTTTATTAACATTTCATTGTAAGATTTTAAAAACTTTGTTCCATACTTGGTTTAATTAGTTTACTGTTAAGTCTTTTAAAGAAATAGTTAACTACACGCAAATAATTGTTTAGTTGTTACATTTAGTTTATGTGTGTGTGTATGTGTGTATCTAGTAGATGAGAGAAAAGAATTTTTGCTTGGAATAACTAGGCAGTTACACTGTTTTGTACATGTAGATGTAATTTTCAGATGACTTGCCTTCAAGGCATATTCTTCATATACTAGAGTGTAACATGACTGATATGAAAACATGAGGAGAAAGCATTTCTTGTTTCTGAACAGATACGGTGGTCATTGCGTAGATCTTATTTACACTCAACAACAACAAAATGAGTAAGGACAGTTACAGAGAAATTTATATGAAAAAATACAATATTTCAAAAATGAGAGAAGGCAATTCAGGATAGCTAGATGTCTTTAATTCAGGAATTGTGGAGAGGAATGCTAAACTAACTTTTTAAATGCTTAAACCTCTTAATTTTAAACAGTATAATTTCCAATTTTCCTAAACCTTATACAGAATATGGATTTTTAAAGGATTCTTTAGTTATTTGCCTGGCTTAGAAATAAAGATTTAGATACATAGCTAGCATACACTACATATACTACATTACTTGACTATTAGAAAACAAGTGATTATCCTGCATATTCAATAATAAATCTATGAATTTGGTGTTCCTGAGAGAAATAAAATGCAACTTCCATAACAAACAAAAATGATGTCACTGAATAGGCAGTCTGAATAGGGCTGTATCTATTTTTTTTTTTTTTTTTTTTTTGTGGTACGCGGGCCTCTCACTGCTGTGGCCTCTCCCGTTGCGGAGCACAGGCTCCGGATGCGCAGGCTCAGTGGCCATGGCTCACAGGCCCAGCTGCTCCGCGGCATGTGGGCTCTTCCCGGACCGGGGCACGAACCTGTGTCCACTGCATCAGCAGGCGGACTCGCAACCACTGCGCCACCAGGGAAGCCCAGGGCTGTATCTATTAAAGAAATTTAATCAGTAATTAATAACATTCCAAAACAGAAAGCAGCATGCTCAGATGGGTTGACTGGCGAATTCTACCAAACATTTAAGGAAGAAATATCAACTCTCCACAGTCTCTTTTTTTTTTAACATCTTTATTGGAGTATAATTGCTTTACAATGGTGTGTTAGTTTCTGCTTTATAACAGAGTGAATCAGCTATACATATACGTATATCTGCATATCTCCTCCTTCTTGCGTCTCCCTCCCACCGTCCCTATCCCACCCCTCTAGGTGGTCACAAAGCACCGAGCTGATCTCTCCACAGTCTCTTTAAGAAGATAGAATATTTTCTAACTCATTCTACAAGGCCAGAACTACCCTAACATCCAAATCAGACAAAGACATTACAAGAAAACTACAGACCAATATTTCTCATGAACATAAATGTGTAAAAACCTTCAACGGAATATCAATATTAGCATATTGAATCCAACAGTGTATAGGATGAATTATACACCCTGATCAAGTGGGATTTATCCTAGGTATGCAAGTCTGGTTCAACATTCAAAAGTGAACTAATGTAATCCGTCGCATCAACAAGCTAAAGAAAAGAAAAATGCCATGATTATCAGTATATGCAGCAAAAACATTTGACAGAATTCAATACCCATTCGTGATAAAAACTCTTATTAAACTAGGAATAGGGAGAAACTTCTTCAACTGGATAAATGTCTACAGAACCCCTACAGCTAACATCATACTTAATGGTGAGAAACTCGAATCTTTCCCACTAAGATCAGGCACAAGGCAAGGATGTGCTCTTTCACCACTCCTTTTCAACATCATACTGGAAGTCCTTGCTAATGCAGTAAGACAAGAAAAGGAAATATGAGGTATACAGATTGGGAAGGAAGAAATAAAACTGTCTTGGTTTGCAGATGCCGTGATAGTTTATGTAGAAAATTCTAAAGAATTGGTGAAAAAACTCCTAGAACTAATAAGCAATTGTAATAAGATTGCAAATACAAAATTAATTTACAAAAGTCAGTTGCTTTCCTACATACGAGCAACAGAGAAGTGGAATTTGAAATTAAAAACACAATACTGTTTACATTATCACCTCCAAAAATGAAATATGTATAAATCTAACAAAACATTTGCAAGATCCATTTGAAGAAAACTACAAAACTCTGATGAAAGAAATCAAAGAAGAACTTAAATGGAGAGATAGTCCATGTTCATGGATAGGAAAACTCAATTTGCCAAGATATCAGGTCTTCCCAACTTGATCTCTAAATTTAATGCAATCCCATTCAAACTCCCACCAAGTTATTTTGTGGGTATCAACAAACCGATTCCAAGGTATGCATGAAAGGCAAAAGAATCCAGAATAGGCAACACAATATAGAAGAACAAAAAAGTTGGAGGAATGATGCTACCTGACTTCAAGACTTAATATAAAGCTACAGTAACCAAATCAGGGTGGTATTCACAAAAGAACAGACAAATTGATCAATGGAACAGAATGGAAGGCTCAGAAATAGACCCACATAAATATAGTCAACTGATCTGTAACATAGGAGCAAGGACAATACAATGGAGACAAGATAGTCTTTTTGACAAAAGGTGCTAGAATAACTGGACAACAACAGGCAGTGAAATGAACCTAGACACAGACCTTACACTGTTCATAAAAATTAACTGAAAATGGATCATAGACCTAAATATAAAATGTAAAATTATAAAACTCCTAGAAGCTAACATAGGAGAAAATCTAGGTGACCTTGGATCTGATGATGAGTTTTTTAGATGCAAAACCAAAGGCATGACCCATGAAGGAAAAACTGATAAGCTGGACTTCACTAAAATTTAAAATTTGTTCTGCAAAAGACACTATCCAGAGAGTAAGAAGAAAAACCACAGGCTGGGAGCTAATATTTGCAAAGACGTATCTGATAAAGGACTGTTATCCAAAATTTGCAAGAACTCTTAAAACTCAACAATAAGAAAGCAAACAACAAGGGGTAAAGGGAGTTAAGTGTATAGTGACAGATGAAAACTGAACTTTTGGTGGTGAGCATGCTGTAGTGTACACAGAAGTTGAAATATAATGTATGTGATAGATACATAATGTTTTAAACCAATGATACCTCAATAAAAAAAGAAAAACAACCCTATTAAAACTGGGCAAAAGACCTGAACAGACACCTCACCAAAGAAGATACACAGATGGCAAATAAGCATATAAAAAATGCTCCACATCGTATGTCAGCAGGGAAATGCAAATTAAGACTATGAGACATCACTACACACCTATTAGAGTGGCCAGAATCTGGAACACTGACAACACCATACATAACCTATTGAGGATGTGGAGCAACAGGAACTCCCATTCAGTGCTGGGGGGATGCAGAATGGTGCAGCCATTGGAAGACAGTTTGGCAGTTGCTTACAAAACTAAACATACTCTTAGCAGGCGGTCCAGCACTTGTGCTCCAAGTGAGTCAAAACGTATTTTCACACAGATGTGTATAGCAGCTTTATTTATAATTACCAAAACTTGGAAGGAACCAAGGTGTCCTTCAGTAGGTGATTGGATAAATGGTGGTCCATCCAGACAGTGGAATATTATTCAGCACTAAAAAGAAATGAGCTATCAAGCTATAAAAAGACATGCAGGGGGCTTCCCTGGTGGCGCAGTGGTTGAGAGTCCACCTGCCGATGCAGGGGACACGGGTTTGTGCCCCGGTCCGGGAAGATCCCACATGCAGCGGAGCGGCTGGGCCTGTGAGCCATGGCCGCTGAGCTTGCGCGTCCGGAGCCTGTGCTCCGCGGCACGAGAGGCCACAGCAGTGAGAGGCCCGTGTACCGCAAAAAAAAAAAAAAAAAAAAAAAAAAGACATGCAGGAACCTTAAAATTCGTATTACTAAGGGAAAGAAGCCAATCTGAAAAAGCTGCATATTGTATCATTCCAACCATATGACATTCTGGAAAAGGCAAAACTATGGCGACAGTAAAAAGATCAGTGGTTGCCAGGAGTTATGGGGGAGGGGTGAGAGTTCTGGAGCAGTGAATCTATACTCTGCATGAGACTGTAACAGTGGGTGTCATTATATGTTTGTCAGAACCCACAGGACGCTCAACAAGGCAGAACCCTCACGCAGACTTTGGACTTCGGGTGATCTAGGTGTGTCACTGTAGGTTCGTTGATTGTAACAGGTGTGCGCCTCTGGTGAGGGTTGTTGGTAGTGGGCGCTATGCCTGTGGTGGGCAGGGTTATATGGGAACTCTCATACTTCGGCTTAACTGTTTCTGGGGACCTAAAACTGCTCTAAAAGGCAAAGTCTATTTAAAAGGAAAAAAATAGAAGGAAATGATGGAAAAAAATAAAGATATCTGCTTAAATATTAAAAAGTACTGAACTTACTGTGTCATTCTGTTGTTTCAGTCTGGAAATTTTTCCTTTTTCTTCAGTAATGATTAACCATTTCAGAGACTGTTTTAGAAACGAGATCATGAAGGTATCACAGAAACATTTATTTCTCTTCAGTGCTATTCGCAAAAGGCTACGTCGTGGTATGAAGAGTGGGAAGATTAATTAGCTACATTTGGGAAAAAGTATCTAAAACTGGATTTTTGCCATTTTTCTTGCATTTTCGGCATTAGGATGTAAAATGTAAGTTAATACCCCTTTGAAAAGCCCCATCTGTGAGTGGAGTCAGAGGGGTAGCCATCCAGATGGTGGCTTTGGGTGGCGTCAGCACGATTTTGTGCCCGTTTCCTCAGCATCTGACAGATTCTCTGACATACATGGAAATAAAACTTGTGAACGCCTTTGTCTACCAGCCACACAGATAGGTTTATACATCCGTCGTCCAGCCTATAATTGTCCATGGTGCTCTGTGGACGCACACAAGGCTGTCACTGAAATCGAGGTAACTTGCTAAGAAGGGTTTGACCCAGTTCCTCATCCGCCGCAGACCCGGCTGATGCGGTGCCCAGCCTGTCCTGATTCTCCAGTGAATGCTGGCAGCATGGCGACCTTGGACTTAGTTCCTTAGAGACTGGGTTGAAATACCAAACCTGGTCAATTATGGACAGTAGTAGAGACATTTTTTTAAGCAATGCATAGGTTTTAATATTTTTTCTTTGAAAAAATTATTATTTTAAATTGAAGTATAGTTGCTGTACAATATTATATAAGTTACAGGTGTACAATATAGTGATTCACAATTTTTAAAGGTTATACTCCACTTGTAGTTATTGTAAAGTATTGGCTATATTCCCCTTGTTGTACAGGATATCCTTGCAGCTTATTTTATACCTAATAGCTTGTATCTCATAACCCCCGCCCTTATTTGGCCCTCCCCCCACTCCGCACTGGTAACCACTGGTTTGTTCTGTGTATCTGTGAGTCTGCTGCTTTTTTGTTATATTCACTACTTGTGTTTTTTAGATTAGTGGAGACTTTTTATGGGGCTTAGGGATAAGGATGTGAGTGTTTTTGGTCTTCTGTTCTTATTTGCATTGACTTGTGAAAATAATTTTGTTTCGATGAACGTGGCAGTTTTTCTTTTTTTTTCTTTGAGAGCGTAACATTGAAGCAGCATAAAAAAATAAAATAATAATTATGCAAAGTTGTGCATGTTATTATGAAAAGAAATGTTTTTCACAAACTACTTAGGCCAATGCAATTTTATTTCAATAGGCTTAAAAAAATTTTTAAACACCCTATTAGGCTTACATCTTTTTTGGAAATAATACACTGAAATCTGCATAATGTTTCTTTATCATGTATAAAATTAGCATTGCTTCATTATTTGCCTCATATTATGCATACTCATAGGTTGAAAGGTATCTAGAGAATGAGGGAAGCGGCCACACAAAACATTTTGCCTTAGTGTGCATTAGAAGGTGAAGCTTGCAGTTTTCAGATGCAAATGATCCTCGGTGGTAAGAAGATGGAAATAAGCGGGAAGGCAAACACAGGAGGAGGAGCAGGAAGGGGAAGACGAGGGAGGTGAAGGGTCAAAAGGCAGAGAGGCTCCAGGGAAAGCCTGGAACCCTCGCGGATCCCGCCCGCCCGCCCGTGTGTTACGTACAATCTTATCTACCTTAGTGTCTCCATTTTGCAGGTAAGGACACTTGAGTACTTCACGTCACCGTGTGAGTCAGGGTTTGAACACCCCTGATTTCCTTTTTCTAGTAATAGTGGCTGACTCATCGTGGGCCAAGCTTGATATTGAAACCACTACAATTACAGGCGCCACATGGTCCCTGTCCTCACTCAGCTTGAATCCCAGTGGGGAGGGTGGACTAGTGACTGCACGGTGACCTGCGGGGCAATACGTGCTGTAGACAGGGGAGTGCGTGGGAGGATTCAGGATGGCAGGACCTCCAACAGACCTGGCATCAGGGAAACCTTCTTGGAGGAGGGGGCTTCTTTTTGAGAACCGAAGGGCTAAGGCAAAGACAGCTCTCCACTTCGGACTTCATTTTTATTTTGTTTAGTGTGGTTTTCATCTTTCCCCATTTCTTTTTCTTTTTTTTTTTTCCAACTCCTTCTTATTTTCCAGCCATAGAAACCAGAGCCTTGAGGAGGTTCTGAGACCATTATCCACGCCTAGGGGTTTGTGTCCGGTGGAGCTCACAGCCTACGTCTGGGCTCCGTCCCTGCAGCCACACGTGACTCACAACTAATGTCCGGGGCCCTCCAGGAGTTGGCTCGCAGCTGCAGGCCCTACGTGTGACACTGATTCAAGTCTGAGCGTCACCTCATTTTGTCCTTGGGTTGTCAGGACACAGTAGACTTGGTGTAGCTAAGATGGCTGATTGTCATTTACTGGGCCTTCAGGTGTGTGTATTCAATAGGAATGAAAAATAATTGTTTACTAAATCATTAGGAACGAAACATTTGACTTGATGGCATTTCCCAAGTTTTGTTAAAACTCACATGAAGTACGTTTTTTAGAAACCTTTGCGTCTGTCTTCCTAGAAAGAGCTAGAGCTTTATGCTGTTAAGATTGCTTTTTCGTCCTTTTTTTCTCTGGCCAGTGATAACTGTGTGCTTCCTTGGTAGAGAGTGTCTTGAGGAATACAGTAAAAGTGGGCAGAGAGTGAGGCCCAGTGGGCCCCATGGGCCCAAAGGGTGGATGGAATTCCGGGCCAAGCCAGGGTGGGTGGGAGGGCAAAGGTCATTTCAACTTTGGGCAGAAACTGCTAGTACTTGGGGTCAGACAGCGGGGCGTGGATGAAGGAGGGTTAGTGAAGGAAGGTGGTTTCCTTTTAGGAGAAAAGCCCAAACTGGACGCCTTGAATAAGCACGTCTGAGCTCGGTCTGGGCATTTCTAGACTTGCTTCCTCTGCTGGAGCAGGTGCCACTTGCTCTGTGGTGCAGGAGGGCCCGGCTGGCAGGCCAGAGGTGCCACTGGGCTTGGTTTGGGCCCTGCCGCGCCTGCCCGCTCCTCTCCGGTGCAGGGTCCCCCCCATGGTGTGGGCACTAGGCCTGTGATCTGAGTCCAAGCCACACAGGCTGGGTGCTCCCGGGGGTCCCTTTGGAGGGTGGCGTGCGTGTCAGCAGCCCTCTCCTGCGTCCTCTGCTGCGTCCCCGTGGGTCCTGGCGGTAGAAGAGCAGTTAGAGAAGGGGGAGCTGTCTGAAGCGGCGTCCTCCACTGGGGCAGCTCATGGAGGAGCTCTGATGACCTCGTGGACAGAGCCTCAGCTTCTCAGCCTCCCTGGGCGCGTACTGGTTCTGAGGCCAGAGGTGATCCTGAAAGGTTGGAGTGTTTCGTGACGAGTTGGTTTAAAATGTAGGAACCCTGGTGTGATACCCAGAAGCCAGCAGATGCCGTGTCTGTTTCGGTTACTGCCCGTCCGCTTTGTCCCTGCCTTGTGTGTGTCTGCAGCTTGGCGTGTCTCCTGCTGCACACCCGGTGTCCTGAGAGCTTGGGATGGGGGTTTGCTGTATAACCTACCTTCACCGTGCGCCCAATTGCTTGGCCCAGGTGTGTTTTGACTTCATTTTATTTTATTTTTATTATTATTACTTTTTTACGGTACGCGGGCCTCTCACTGCTGTGGCCTCTCCCGTTGCGGAGCACAGGCTCTGGACGCGCAGGCTCAGCGGCCATGGCTCACGGGCCCAGCCGCTCCGCGGCATGTGGGATCTTCCCGGACCGGGGCACGAACCCGTGTCCCCTGCATCGGCAGGCGGACTCTCAGCCACTGCGCCACCAGGGAAGCCCTTGACTTCATTTTTTAAATTTTTTTTGAATCCTATGAGCAGTCTTTTTGGACATTAGGCTCTAGGACAGTGTTGATCGGGTCCTGGGTGAGGACTGGTCGCGAAATTATTGCAAGAGGTCATGAATCCAGTGGACCTTCCAGTGTCCCTTGTGGCCAGAATCATGTATGATGCAAAAGGGTATCATTTTCAGGTAACTGGAAGTGTGGTGTCACTTACATCAGTTAGTGTGTCCTAGGTTTGGTCACGTTTCCTCCACGTTCTCTTCAAGGGGGATATTCAGGGCCCTCTTCGGATCAGCTATTGCAAATGCCTCGCTGGATTGATTGACCTGAGAGAGTTCGGGTGTGGTGCCTCTCAGGCTGCTGCAATGGCTGCGTTCCAGGTCCTGTCACTATTTATTCCATTTAGAAACATGAATTAAAAATTTATTTATTGTTCTTGTGTTGGTGGTGAGGGCAAGACCCAGTTGTAAAGGCCCCGGTGGGGCTGGAGTTGCTTTCTCAGGGGCTTTTTTGCCAAAGCGGATTTGAGAACTCCTGTGCCTGTGGTTTGCTTGTTTTCCCAAGTCGGGGCGGGGTGGGGGTGGGGGTGGTGTGTGTGTGTGTGTGTGTGTGTGTGTGTTTTGTTAAGAAATTCTTCACATATTCCTGGTGTTATCTTTCCTTTCGTTGAGTCAGAAAACTTTCACTGAGTGTCAGTGTGGTGTGTTGGCAAATTTCAAGAAGGAGGAAGAGTGAAATTTATGAGCCCAGTTAGGGATGCCGCCGGGCTCCTCCAAGAGTTCTTGGCTGTGTTACTAAGTGAAAAAATATGCTGGGAGATTTTTCTGACAGGTGAGTATTTGTCAACACTTTAACGAGGTCAGATGGTTTAACAACAACCCCAGGAGGATGTGCTCAGCGCCGCCCTGTGCGCCTCTGCGCAGGGCCGTGTATTTGACAGGCCTGGAAACTGGCCTGCATTTTTGGGTGATTTGATCTTAGTTTTGCAAAATCAGAGTTATTAATATAAAAGAGATAGCGCATGGGGGAGTTAGCCATGCGTATTACTGCCTTATCAGTGGGATTACAAAAATATCAATTAGTTTTTGTGATAGGACTCTGACAAGTCATTTCTTTTTCTCCAAGGTCACCCATGTGGTGTTAATTTTGACCTGATTCGTAGGTCCTCTGAAACCCTCCGCACAGAGTGTGTGTAAAACAGCCACACTTACTGGCACTCACTTGCAGCTCTTGCCAGCAAAGAAATACTGTGTACGAAATTTGAATCTGGTTTCAAAACAAATGTCAACATTTTCAAACGCTGGATTTACTGGAACGTAAATAGTGCATTTAATGAAGCAGTTTCTCCCAACTCCCCCTTGTTCTGCCTGCATATCAGGTAACTGCACGAATTTCCATTTTAATATGTGATTCCCATCTCTCCTTCGTTCCCTGATTCCTGATTGGCACAGAGAAAGGAAACCCAGCCCTGTTATAAAGGCTTTTCATCATCAAATCAACTTCTCAGTATTACAGATTACTTCGGATTTCAGAAACAAGATAAACTGGAGCCCAGACTCTTCAAAGGGGGAGGTTGATATCTGACAGCTTGGCAAGATATTTATTTGTTTGTTTGTTTGTTTGTTTATTTGGCTGTGCCGGGTCTCGGTTGCAGCAGCGTGTGGAATCTTAGTTCCCTGACCGGGGGTCGAACCCGGGCCCCCTGCGTTGGGAGCACGGGGTCTTTCCCACTGGACTGCCAGGGCGGTCCCCAGATGCAGTCTTATTTGTGTAAGTTAGGTGTGTGCTCGTTGCCCATCTTCAAACTCGAATTGTTAGCGTATGTGCAGTGCTAAACTTGGCTTATTTGGGGACATTTTTAGGTGTGGAGCTGTTGGAAGAAAGAGACTGTTTTATTGTGAAAACTGGCTGGTTTGATTTTGAAGTTGTGAAGCCTTCGACAGAGAATAGGGTGATTTAATGAGATGATACGCTGGGAGTTTTGCTGAATTAGTGTGATGAAAGAAGATGAGCACCTCAAGATGAAAAGATGCTCCAGCGCTCAAGACCTTTAGGAAGGCGAATGGGGACTAGTGTTACAGTCTTTGGAAGCGAATTCCTTCTTGTCTCATACTTGATGTGGGATTTATTTTGGCTTATTCCGCTCACTCAGCAGTCCCCCAGGACGTTTTACTTATCCTTTGAGTTGCTGTTTCCTCGGGGTTTAAATTAGGGAAAAGTCAGTCAGAACGAGGGAGGGAGAAGGGATTGGTATTTTTTGAATCCTTCTCTGTGCCAAGGTCATGCCAGGCCCTTTCTTCATAGTAGTCTGACGGGATAAAAACAGTTTTAATTCCTGTTTTGCAAAAAGTAAGTGCTCAAGGTCACACAGCCCTGTTTTGCACCAGGTCTGTGTTCTTTCTTCTGTCATGTGCTCCTAAGTGTGTGATTTCATAGCATCCCTGGTCCCTGCTTCCTCTTAGGGAGTTTGGAGGGCAAATCAGAAGAGCTATCTCTAGACTAGAATGAAGAAGAAGAAAGAGGATTATTCAGTCATTCATTCAACACGTATTTTTATATGCCAGATACTGTTCTAGGTGTATCCTCAACCAAACAGGCTTCTGTTCTTTTATATCATTTAGCTACGATTTACACATTTTTAGACCATAATTCTTATCTCTGGTGGAGGTTGTTAAACAACTAGAGAACAACACTAGGATGTGTTTATTTTGAGGTATCTAAGAAACGTAAACTGCTTCTCCACTTGTCATGAAGTTGCCTGGTAAAAGTATTATGTTATTTCTTTAGAAATAGGCACTTCCACAGGCCTGGAATTGACTGATACTTTGGTTTCTAAAGGTAGGTATTTACTTCCATTGTGTTTCCAGAGGTTCAGACAGTTGTCCCTGTGCCTCAAACCCAAATAATAATTATAAGCTGGCTGCAGGCTGAAGACTTTTATTCATTTTAAATTCCCCTCTGAAAAGAACCACATCCCCTCCTTCGGAGGAGATGGTAAATTGAAATAGTCCTGTCCACCCTGGACTCCATTCTCGTCCACACAGAGGCTCACTGTTTCAGTTATAAACCTGTGCTCTATTTGCCTGGATGTGTGGACACAGGAGAAGATGGGGCCCAGAACCAAGGTTGGTCTCATCCCAGGAGCCAGCCTCCTGCCTAAGAGGTGTGTGTTAAACTGAAGAAGTGGGGGGAGAAAAAGCCTTTGCTGTGGCCACAGCACATGCACGGCCCTCCCCGTTCCCGGCCCCTGGGCACTGGGTGGTGCAGACCAGGCACGCAACGGATATCTCCTGAGTGACTGAACCCATAGCTTCCTCTTTAATTCTGTATCTGGAGGTCAGAGATCACTGAAAGTTCTGGGGAGCTCAAGGTGGCCTCTGACTTAAGTGGACATTTGCCAGACGCTGTGCTGTGTCTCATTTATATCATCTCATTTAATTCTCAGAACAATCCAATGAGGTCCTTGGCCATTTTACAGATGGGTAAACGGAGGCTGGAGACCATTGGATACTGTGCCCGAGGCCCGTGTCTCAGAGTGGGGGAGCTCGGGTACAAATCCAGGAGCTGGCTTCTGCTGCTTACAACTTCACCAGGGTTCTGGGCTGCTGGGTTTCTTCTTGCTTCAGTGGGGATGGTAGGTGGGGTTTCGTGTTAAGACCTTCTCCCCAGAACTTTCAATAGTAACCCTCGTATTTACATTGGAAGGAGTAAAATCAACGTATGATTTGACGGGGGTGGGGTGGAGTCAGGGCTGCTGGAGGGACTCAGCTGTGTTTTCTCTGTGATGTCGCAGGAAGTTACCATGGCAACGATGATGGTGTTATGAATGCAGAACTATAACCTCGAGCGGGAAATTAGCAACCTAAGGAGACAGAGGCGGAGGAAAAGCAAACAAATTCAGCAACATGAGGTCTAAATGCCTGCTGCTTTCAGCTTTCCTGAAACACCCATGTGAAATGATTCTTCTTACTCTCCCTGGTTTTGTTACTACTTTCAGGACTTGATGAAAGTAAAATAATTCCCATGTGTGCGTATGTGTTTTTAGTTTAGCAGATACTCTAATCCCTTCTTGAAGATATTCCCAGTGGAGATAAACTGTTTCCTGGCATTTTTTAAAAAATTTTTTTAAAAATTAAATTTATTTTTTTTATACAGCAGGTTCTTATTGGTCATCCATTTTATACATCAGTGTATACATGTCAATCCCAGTCTCCCAATTCATCCTGGGTTTTGCATCACCAAATTCCCTATGGAGTAAGTTAGCATGGGTATTTGTTAATTGATAACGCTGATTCTGGCAGTTGGATGGAGGAGGTTCATTAAAAAAACATGCTTTTCCCAGTAGAAGCTTGAATTCCAAATTCCGAAGTTCCTGTCGCTGTTCAGTAAATGTAATCCTTTCCAGAAAATGCTTCTTTCGGAAACATTGGTCATACGCCGTAAATCTTGTCACAGAAAATTTTTTTAGGTCGCTGGGAATTGGAGGTGGCGAGAGTTCACCACCTACTTTGTGTGTATCTGGAATCGTTGGTTCTCTGTCTCGAACCGGCCCCGTGTCCGCCTGGCTCCAGGGCACCCTGGAGATGTGTGTTCTCTTCTGCTGCCCTTTTACTGTGACAGGAGCCTTACCGTGGTTCTGGCCCCTGAAGCTCTAGAAGCTTGTCAGCTGACTGACTTGAGTTAGTACCACAACTTCGTGTGGGATCAGAAGTATCTTTCTCCCTAGTCTGTTCTGGGATCTGAAGTGTTTTCCTAATCTGTGATTAGGAAGAGATTAGTGAGTAGAAGTGGAGCTTTCTTTTAAATAGAAGAGGATTTAAAATGACGAAAGGAGTCCGTAGAGAGTTGAATTGGTCACAGGTGTCACTGCCTGTTGTCAGATGATGGTAACACGTGATACCCAGGCGAGACCGTAAGGTGTATGTGCTATGAAACTTGCGTATCTGATGAACCTCCTCTGTTGAAGAGTCAGAGTGTGTGACCAGTACGAGTGAGAGGTGACGTGTGTTCTTTCACTGCCCCATTCCTCTACCAGGTCGTGTTTATTATTCACTCGTCTTGTAAAAATAGAGTTGTGCAAAAGTACACAATTTGGTAAAGACCAAATTAGTACAAGTAGTTTCAAAGAAATGGAAATACACTAGTCATAATGTGTTTTTTTCACTCAGGTTTGTGTTTCTTATTCATCCATGTTGTTGGGAGCTGTGGTTCATTCTCACTAATCTATAAATTTCCTTTCCAGTCTTTACTTTCACTTATGGGTTATTTAGAAATGGTAAAAATTTTTTCCAAGTATAGGTATTTCAAATTTATCCATGTATTACTGACTTTTAACTTAATTGGTTTGTGATTAGGGGACATGATCTGTATAATCACTAATCTTGAAATCATCTAACCTTGAAAGTTGTTCTGTGGCTTAGCACATACAAAGTTTTTGAAAACGTTTATGTGAAAATAATATGTACTCTTATTATTGAGTGTACTACCTGTGTTTACTACATTGAACATGTCTTGGGATCTCTTACCAAATGATGGGTTTATTAGTTTCTCCTGTGTTTTTATTAAATTTTATATCTACATAATTGAGGCAACTTTAATAAATATACAATATATAGATTGGTTATACCTTCCAGTTAATTTTTTGTCATTATGTAGAGGCTCTCTTTTTTTATTGAAGTATGATTGACTTACAATATTACATTAGTTTCAGATGTACAACATAGTGATTCATTATTTTTATACATTACAAAATGATCACCATGATAAGTCTAGTTACCATCTGTCACCACACAAAACTGCTACAATATTATTGACTGTATTCCCTATGCTGTATGTTACATCCCCATGACTTACTTATTTTATAACTGAAAGTTTGTACCTCTTTATGTTGCTCACCTATTTCCCTCATCCCCCCACCCATCCCATCTGGCAGCCACCAGTTTGTTCTCTGTATCTATGAGTCTGTTTCTGTTTTGTATGTTTGTTCATTTTTGTTTTTTAGTTTCCACCTGTAAGTGAAATCACACAGTATTTGTCCTTCTCTGTCTGACTTATTTCACTTAGTATAATGCCCTCCAAGTCCATCCATGTTGCTGCCTATAGCAAAATTTAATTCTCTTTTATGGCTGAGTAGTATTTCATGATATATTTGTATACACATAGATACATAGGTATATGTATATCTCTCCACATCTTCTTTATCCTTTCGTCTGTTGATGGACACTTGGGTTGTTTCCATATCTTGGCTATTGTAAATAGTGCTGCTATGAACATTGGGGTACGTGTATCTTTTCAAATTAGTGTTTTTGTTTTTTTCAGATCTATGCCAGGAGTGAAATTGCTGGCTCATATAGTAGTTCTGTTTTGAATTTCTTGAGGAGCCTCCATACTGTTTTCCACAGTGGCTGCACCAATTTACATCCCCACCAACAGTGCAGGAGGGTTCCCTTTTCTCCTCACCCTCTCCAGCATTTGTTTTTTTTGATGATAGCATTTTGACAGGTGTAATATCTCATTGTGGTTTTGATTTGCATTTTCCTGATGATTAGTGATGTGGAGCACCTTTTCATGTGTCTGTTGGCTGTTTGTCTTTTTTGGGGGAAGATGTATATTCAGGGTCTCAGCCAATTTTTTGATTGGGTTGTTTGTTTTTTGATGTTGAGTTGTATGAGTTTTGTACATTCTGGATATTAACCCCTCATCAGGTATATCAGTTGCAAATATCTTCTCCTATTTAGTAGGCAGCCTTGTTTTTTCCTGTTCATGGTTTCCTTTGCTGTGCAAAAACTTTTTAGGTTGATGTAGTCCCATTTGTTTATTTTTGCTTTTGTTTCCCTTGCCTGAGGAGACATATTCAAAAAAATATTGCTAAGACCAATGTCATAGAGAATGCTGCCTATGTTTTCTTCTAGGAGTTTCATGGTTTCAGGTCTTACATTTAAGTCTTTCATCCATATTCAGTTTATTTTTGTGTTTGGTGTGAGAAAGTAGTTCAGACTGATTCTTTTGTGTGTAGCTGTCCAGTTTTTCCAACACCATTTATTAAAGAGGTTGTCTTTTCCCCATTGTATATTCTCCCCTCCTTTTTCACAGACTAATTGACCATTTGTGTATGGATTTATTTCTGGGCGCTCTATTCTGTTCCATTGATCTGTGTGTCTGTTTTTGTGCCAATACCATACTGTTTTGATTACTGTACCTTTGTAGTATAATTTGAAATCAGGGAGTATGATACCTCCAGCCTTGTTCTTTTTTAAGATTGTTTTGGTTATTTGCAGTCTTTTGTGTTTCCATACACGTGTTAGAATTATTTGTTCTAGTTCTGTGCAAAATGCCATGGGTGTTTTGGTGGGGATGGCATTGAATCTGCAGATTGCATTGGGTAGTATGGATATTTTAACAATATTATTTCTTCCAATCCATGAACACTGTATATCGTTCTATCTGTTTGTGTCATCTTTGGTTTCTTTCAACAAAATCTTAAAGTTTTCTGAGTACAAGTTTTTTTCTTTTTACCTCCTTGCTTAGATTTATTCCTAGGTATTTTATTCTTTTTGATGCAGTTTTAAATGGATTGTTTTCTTAATTTCTCTCTGTTAATTTGTTGTTAGTACATAGAAACAACTGACTTCTGTATATTAATTTTGTGTCCTGCAACTTTACTGAACTCATTTATTCTAATGGTTTTTTTGGTGACATCTTGAGGACTTTCTATATATATAGTATCATGTCATCTAAAAAATGACAGTTTTACTTCTTGCTTTTCAATTTGGATTCCTTTTATTTTTTTATTTTGTTTTAGTTTTTGTCTGATTGCTGTGGCTAGGACCTCCAATACTATGTTAAATAGAAGTGGTGAGAGTGGGGCATCCTTGTCTTGTTCCCGATCTTAGAGGAAATACTTCCAGCTTTTCACCATTGAGTATGATGTAAGCTGTGGATTTGTCATATATGGCCTTTATTATGTTGAGGTATGTTCCCTCTACACCCACTTTGTTGAGAGTTTTTGTCATAAATGGATGTTGAATTTTGTCAAATGCTTTTTCCACATGTATTTACGTAATCATGCTTTTTATTCTTCACTTTGTTAATGTGGTGTATCACCTTGATTGATTTGCCAATACTGAACCAACCTTGCATCCCTGGGATAAATGACACTTAATTGTATGATCCTTTTAATGTTTTGTTGGATTCGGTTTGCTAGTAATTTTTTGAGGATTTTTGCATCTATATTCATCAGTGATATTGGCCTGTAATTTTCTTTTTTTGTGGGGACTTTGTCTGGATTTGTTATCATGGTGATGCTGGCCTTGTGAAATGATTTCAGAAGTGTTCCTTTCTCTGCAATTTTTTGGAACAGTTTCAGAAGGATAGAGTTAACTCTTCTTTAAATGTTTGGTAGAATTCACCTGTGAAGCTATCTGCACTTTTGTTTGTTGGGAGTTTTGTTTGTTTTATTTTGTTTTTTATACTAATTTAGTTTCATTACTGGTGGTTTGTTCATCTTTTCTATTTCTTCCTGATTCTTTCTTGGGAGATTATATGTTTCTAGGAATTCATCCTTTTCTTTTCTGTTATCCATTTTCTGGGGTGTATAATTGTTCTAATAGTCTTTTATGATACTCTGTATTTCTGTGGTATTAGTTGTAGCTTCTCCTTTTTCATTTCTGGTTTTATTGATTTGAGCCCTCTCTTTCTGATATACACTAAAGGTATATTATTTTCGTTTATCTTTTCAAAGAAGCAGCTCTTAGTTTCATCAATCTTTTCCTTTTTTTTAAATCTCCATTTTACTTATTTCTGCTCTGATCTTGATTTCTTTGCTTCCACTAACTTTGGTGGTTTATTGTTGTTGTTGGTCTCCTTCTGATTGCTTTAGTTGTAAGGTTAGATTGTTTACTTGAGATATTTCTTGTTTCCTGAGGTAGGCTTATGTCACCAGAAAGTTCCCTCTTAGAACTGTTTTCAGTGCAACCCACAGATTTTAGAACGTTGTGTTTCCAGGTTTTTGAAATTTTCCTCTTAGATTTCTTTGGTGACCAACTGGTTGTTTAGTAGGATGTTGTTTAGCCTCCAGGTGTTTGTGTTTTTTGCAGTTTTCTTCTTGCATTTGATTTCTAGTCTCATAACGTCTGTGGTGGGAAAAGATTCTTGATATGATTTTAATTTTCTTAAATTTTTTGAGGCTTATATTGTGGCCCAGCATGTGATCTATCCTGGAGATTGTTCCATGTGTGCTTGAAAAGAATGTGCATTCTCCTGCTTTTGGATGGAATGTTCTATATATATCCATTAAGCTGATCTGATGTAATATGTCATTTAAGGCCAGTCTTTCCTTATTGATTTTCTGTCTGGATGACTTATCCACTGATGTAAGTTGGGTGTTAAAATCCCCTACTATTATTGTGATTCTGTCAGTTTCTCCCTTTATGTTTGTTAATATTTGATTTGTGTATTTAGGTGCTCCTATGTTGGGTGCATATATATTTATAATTGCTATATGTTGTTGAACTGATCTCTTTATCATTATGTAATGTTCTTGTTTATATTTTTACAGTCTTTGGGGTTTTTTTTTTTGGTGTGGGGGTTTGGCCTCACCAAGTGGCATGTGGGATGGGATCTAAGTTCTCTGACCAGGATCAAACCTGTGCCCAGGGCTTCCCTGTTGGCACAGTGGTTGAGAGTCCTCCTGCCGATGCAGGCGACACGGGTTCGTGCCCCGGTCTGGGAGGATCCCACATGCCGCGGAGCGGCTAGGCCCGTGAGCCATGGCTGCTGAGCCTGCGCGTCCGGAGCCTGTGCTCCACAACGGGAGAGGCCACAACAGTGAGAGACCCACATACCGCAAAAAAAAAAAAAAAAAAAAGCATGAAAACCTGTGCCCACTGCAGTGGAAGCGCAGAGTCTTAACCACTGGACCACCCGGGAAGTCCCTTTGCAGTCTTTGTTTTAAAGTCTATTTTGTCTGCTATAAGTAAGCTACCCCAGATTTCTTTTTGTTTCCATTTGCATGCAATACCTTTTTCCATCCCCTGACTTTTAGTCTGTGTTTGTCTTTAGCTCTGAAGTGAGTCTCTTGTAGGTTGCATATATGCTGTGTCTTTGGATTGCAACATTTAGTCCATTTACATTTAAAATAATTATTGATAGGTATGTACTTATTGCAATTTCATTGATTCTTTTCTGGTTGTTCTTATAATTCTTTTTTGTTCCTTTCTTATTTTGTTCTTTTCACTTATGTTTTGCAGACAATCATTAGTGTTATGTTTGGATTCCTTACTCTCTTTTGTACCTTTATCTATTATAGGTTTTTGGTTTGAGGTTACCATGAGATTCATATAAGACAACATATACATAAATTTAAGTTGATGATCTCTTATGTTCGAACACATTGTAACAACACTGCATTTTACTTCCCCTACCCATGTTTTTTTGTTTGTTTGTTTTTTTGTGGTACGTGGGCCTCTCACCGTTGTGGCCTCTCCCACTGCAGAGCACAGGCTCCAGACGCGCAGGCCCAGCGGCCATGGCCCACAGGCCCAGCCGCTCTGCGGCGTGCGGGGCCCTCCCAGACCGGGGCACGAACTCGCGTCCCCTGCATTGGCAGGCGGACTCTCAACCACTGCGCCACCAGGGAATCCCCCTACCCATGTTTTTGACATCAAATTTTACATCTTTTTGTTTTGTATATCCCTTTACTATTTGTTGTGGATATAGGTGATTTTACTGTTTTTGTCTTTAACCTTCCTACTAGCTTTATATTGGCTGAGCTATTACCTTTACTGTATGTCTGTCTTTACCAATAGATTTTTTTCCCTATTGTAATTCTTTCCTACTTAGAGAAGTTATGTTTGCAATTCTTTTCTACTTAGAGAAGTCCTTTTAACGTTTCTTGGAAAGCTGATTTAGTGGCACTGAACTCTTTTAGCTTTTGCTTGTCTGTAAAACTCCTTATCTCTCCTTCAAATCTGAATGATAGCCTTGCCAGATAGAACTGCAAACCTCTGGTCTGCAAAGTTTCTGCTGAAAAGTCAGCTGATGGTCTTATGGGAGTTTGCTTGTACATAACTAGTTGCTTTTCACTTGTTGCTTTTAAGATTCTGTGTTTAATTTTTGCAATTTTTATTACAGTGTGTCTTGGTGTGGTCCTCTTTGGATTCATCTTTTTGGGATTCTCTGTACTTCTTGGACCTGGATGTCTCTTTCCTTTCCCAGATTATGGAAGTTTTTAGCTATTATTTTTTCAAAAAAGTTCTCTGCCCTTTTCTGTCTGTCTTCTCTTTCTGGGACCACTATAATGCAGATGTTAGTATGAATGATGTTGTACTAGAGGTCTCTTAAACTATCATTGTTTAAAGAAAATCTTTTTTCTTTTTTCTCTTCAGCTTGGGTGATTTCCACTACTCTTGTCTTACAGTTTGCTGATCTGTTCCTCTGTATCGTCTAATCTACTGTTGATTCCTTCCAGTGTATTTTTTATTTCAGTTATTGTATTCTTCATCCCTGTTTGGTTCTTATTTATAGTTTTTAACTTTTTATTAAATTTCTCACTGTGTTCATCCATTCTCCTCTTGTGTTTGTTGAGCATTTTATGATCATTACCTTGAACTCTTTATAAGGTAGATTTCTTCTCTTTGTTTAGTTTTTTTTCATGGGTTTTGTCCTGTTCCTTTCTTTGGAAATACTCCTCTTTCTCCTCATTTTGCCTTTTCTTTGTTTATTTCTGTGCATTCAGTAGGTCAGTTATGTATCAAACTTGCTTTCTGGGAACATTTTCCTTCTTGAAGTGCCTCCTTTAGAAGCTCTAGTGGATAGAACTCTACTAGTAATAAATAATCTCACATTTTGTCAGTGTGACTATGTCTTTTTTTTCCTCTTATACTTTTTTTTTTTTTTTCTTTTTGCGGTATGTGGGCCTCTCACTGCTGTGGCCTCTCCCGTTGTGGAGCACAGGCTCCGGACGCGCAGGCCCAGCGGCCATGGCTCACGGGCCCAGCCGCTCCGCGGCATGTGGGATCCTCCCAGACCGGGGCACGAACCCGTATCCCCTGCATCGGCAGGCGGACTCTCAACCACTGCGCCACCAGGGAGGCCCACCTCTTATACTTTTAATTCTAGGTTTTAAGTGTGGGTTGACGGCTTTTTTTTTTTTTTCTTTCTTCCCTTTATTTATTTATTTATTTTTTTAGCACTTTAAAGATATTTCCACTAACTTTTGGTCTCCATTGTTTCTGTTCGGGTGGAAATTTGTTTTCAGCCTAATTGTTATTCCTTTGTTATATGTTCTACCTTTTTTTCACTTTTAAATCTTATCTTTTGTTTGATGTTCTCCAATTTCATTATAATGTGTCTAGGCGTGATTTCTTTTTATTTATCCTCTTCTTTTTTTTCAGTGAAAAGAAATAAAGAATTTTAAAAGGAAAAAATATATCTTTGTGATGAGAACTCATAGGACTCTCTTAACAACTTTCCTGTTTATCATCTGACAGTGATAGCTATAGTCATCACGTTGTACATTAATCTCTAGCAGTTATTTATGTTATAACTGGAAGTTTTTACCTTTTGGTGACCTTCCTCAAATTGCAGTCTTCCCCCCACCCCCACCCTGAAGTCTCCACCTTTGGTAACCACATGTCAGATATCTTTTTCTAGGAGTTTGGTTTTTGTTTTTGTTTTTAATTCCACATATAAGTGAGACCATGTAGTATTTGTCTTTGACTTATTTCACTTATATGAGCATAATGCCTTCAAGCTCCATCCATGTTGTAGCTTATGGTAGGATTTCCTCATTTTTTTATGGCTGAATAATATTACTCTGTGTGCGTGTGTGTGTATGTGTTCTCATAACTTCTTTTTTTTTTTTTTTGTGGTACGTGGGCCTCTCACTGTTGTGGCCTCTCCCGTTGCGGAGCACAGGCTCCGGACACGCAGGCTCAGCAGCCATGGCTCACGGGCCCAGCTGCTCCGCGGCATGTGGGATCTTCCCGCACCGGGGCACGAACCCGTGTCCTCTGCATCGGCAGGCGGACTCTCAACCACTGCGCCACCAGGGAAGCCCTCATAACTTCTTTATCTACTCATCCATCAAGGAACTCTTAGGTTGTTTCCATGTCTTGGCTATTGTAAACAATGCTGAAATGAACCTTAGGGTTCAGCTATCTTTTAGAGTTAAGGTTTTTGTTTCCTTTGGGTTTATGTCCAGAAGTGGAATTTCTGGATCATACGATAATTCTATATTTAATTCTTGGAGGATCCTCTATACTGTTTTCCATAGCGGCTGTACCAGTTTACAATCCCACAAACAGTGCATAAGGATT